>NW_028145657.1:2357500-2360000 GCF_977016875.1 Pavona decussata | reverse complement strand
GAACTCCTAAGGGGAGGTTACAGTCGATTATTGTGTAATTTCAAGAGCGGATGAAGGTATCCTCTCTTGGTAATTTGTAACCTTTTTTTAAAAACGTTTAACCTTTTTATCTCTTTTGAATTATTGAACAATTCAAAAATGCAATCATAAGGCCTGTCGGTTCCCGGCCTTGTAAGTCGTCAGAATTTTTTAACAGGAATTTGGGAGTGAGGAAAACAAAAAAAAATATTAAATTTTGAAGTTAATTAATAGTTAGGTCCACGAATCATGTACGGAGCATGAGTTGTTTGATGAATTATGTCACTCGCAAGGGTAGAATATGATGAACCAAAGTTCCAAATGAACAACATCGGTAGAATGGTGCTTAATGTAAAAATGAACTCCGCAAGATGTAAACAGAGTTTAATCGGCAGAGTTCAACGTTCCGTACAAATTCAATGGAGGTCAATTGCGTATCAAAAGATGGAACTGCTGATTTGAACCGTGTGTTGTAAACTAATAATATATGAAGAAAGTATAGCTAACAATCAGAATGACGTCTGTATCAAAAGAAACGTGAAAAAATCTTATAAAATTTAAAAACGATAAAAGCTATACAATGATTACGACAAATCGAATAAACGTTATATCAAAACCGATGTCGAAAAAAACGATGGAAGTGAACAAAACTTTGTGTCCTCGAAAAAATCTTCGATCGTTTGTGGCTTGGCTTGGGTACATCAGTTCTCGAAAAAAACGCCTAATCTGTTCTGCTTCTCTGCCCGAAACTGAGATGACCTTGTTCTGATCCAAATTAATTGCGAGGTTCTTTCCTGCTTGAATTCTGCTCCTCGAAAAGTCATTTCCCATAAATACAACAGGGATAAAAATACTCAAACATTGAAAAAATAAGCCATGGTTTTGTATCTAAATGTAAGTGCACTGTCTATTTAATCCACTCATTTCTTGTGTTAGAAAATAATATAACTGAAACGTGACTAACAAATGGAAAGGGAAGTGAACTCGCAACGATATCGTTACAGAAATATGGCTTGCCCTCTCGATCTTCTCCTAGCAATTGCATTATTTATTTATCAATCATGTATCGGCAGTCATAGTACAATCCCACGGATGCCTTGATGTAATCTTCCATAGCTTAAGGCCAGTTATTCTGCTCAAATTTTGTGCGAAGATGGTAGCCTGTTCTTCCCGGAATCTACCAGAGTAAACGTTTCTGCTCCTGAAGGCCTATTCTGCTCAAGATTATACCCAAGCCTATTTGTATCTCAACAGAATCCGATTTGGATTTCAAACGTCATTGCCGAAAATTATCAAGCCGAGAGCGTTTTAAATGAGGTTAACATTTGAATCCTTCAACCCTTCCCTTAGAAGAGACTGTTTAAAATGTTAAAAAAAACCTGGCTTACCTCCCTACTGTATCAGCTCAACATCAAACTATATGGTTGTTACGGTTATGATCACAGAAAATTGCGCCGATTGCAAAAATTGTATGTGGGGCCCACAAAATATATTCATAACATACAGTAGCTTCTTTTAAAGAGAAGATATGCAATAATACAAAACTTCGTATTAGACCATTTTAAATAAACTAAACAAACAAACAAAAAAAAAAAAAAAAACAAGCGTAATGCGTCTGTTCAGGTGCTAAGTTCAGTAAAGTAACGCTATTTGTCCAACCGCAGCTTTAGCTTTTACAATTGTCGTTGATCCCATGATTTAATTTAGGTTCACAGATTAGTTTTAGCGTTTTTGCAAAACTGTGTGAAATGCATTACATTTGCGTTCATGCAAATAAAACTGCTTGTGTTGTTGTTGCTTCCGGGTGGTTGGTGGACTTTCTGACTTCGTGTACTGATGTACCTAGTGCTGGAGTATGCCCGCTGTCAGTCACTGAATGATTCATTCACCAAGATTAAAATATACCGTCACATTTATTCCATTGAACATATGCCACACATTGACATTCCAATCCTAGTAGTATGCAGGATGTTTTTGTCCCATGAACCTAGTCTCGTGCAGCTCAGTAATAGGGCATCCGAACTAGTCACCGGAAGCCTGTTTCACAATCTGGGTTCAGAGCAGGAAGATCAACAGTTGATATGGTTTTCTCACTGCCCAGGCTCCTATTAAATTTTCTTTTTGGTAGACGAAAAGTATCTTTTCGTCTTTTTTTTTTATGTCTTCAATGGTATATTTCGAGTTTTCAGCAGTGCGTATGGTTGATCGCATGAGGACGCAAAAATCGAGCGCACAGTGGCCAGCAGCTAATAGGCCTTGGAGAAAACCTGACGATATCTCATGCCTGCTTTCGTTGAGAGGACTCTTCTGCTTTTATCGGGTTTTTTTCCTTCGGTTTGCCTTTTGCCTGAGCAATTATTTCGTAGAGATTTGCGATGGTTTTGTTTTACTGCGCCAAGTCTGTGATAAATCAAGCCAATTTTCAGTTGCAAGATATCAGACGGATTATTAATAAGACCTATAAGGCCAGTTATTTAAACAG
>NW_028145657.1:2232500-2352500 GCF_977016875.1 Pavona decussata | reverse complement strand
TTAGTTGATGCCGTGAGGAACTCGCTAACTGACTGACAGGCTGTCTGAGTTACTGGTTGGCTCAGTGCTCTACAGCGATGAATGTTGTGCCTCTATCAGTAAAGCCTGGTTTACACGTACGACGCAAGCATAAGAATGAGCACAAGCACAAGCACAAGGATGTTTACACGTGCGATAAGCATAAGCATAACGTGACATACGCAAGCGCAGAAGCAAACAAATCTGGCGCAATCGCGCAGCCGGGCTGCCTTTTGGCGCGAGATTTGATTCCAACATGGCGGAAAATGGCAACGCATGAGCAACTAGATTGTACACTGACAACTTGTCACAGTTTTTCAGTTTCCTTTCCTTGCGCTTATGCTTATGCTTGCGTCGTCCCGGTTTACACGTACGACGCAACGACGCAAGCATAAGCACAAGCACAAGAGAATGGAAATCGTTGCGTCGTACGTGTAAACCGGGACGACGCAAGCATGAGCACAAGCGCAAGCACAAGGCGCTTATGCTTGCTTGGCACCGGTTTACACGCAGGTTTCTTGTGCTTATGCTTGTGCTTATGCTTATGCTTACGTCGTACGTGTAAACCAGGCTTAACGACACAAAGATGGATCAAGTCAGGGAATTAACTCTCAGTGTATCTTAAAGTTCTTAGTGAACACATCAGAATTACCCGGCCCACTAGTAACGAAATGGAAAATCGCGCGAGGCAAGAAAAATATATTTGAAATCGATGGGAATAGAACGCCACAACTTGCGGATTTGAAGTGTTGCACTGCCGACTGAGCTATGAGGGCTAGCCGGGAGAATCGTGGTTGATTGTAGTTGTAATGGCGGCAAATGAATAACTAGCAGAGCTCTTCAACCAGTGATATAAATTCTACTTCCCCCTGTATTATTTAACTGCACAGAGGTAGTGGCCAACACGAGAGCCTTGCTCCTTTGGCCACTACGCACTTCTTCCGTAGAATGTAAAATCATTCAATAAATTGCTGTGCGTGTTTAATTTTTTCTTACTATTAAATACATTGTATTTCGTTCGAATAAGTGTGAATAAAATTGAATTGATTATGGAAATTACCGGTAGAATCATATTTAAGACAACGTTTCGGTGTCCTCACATTCAAATTTGTATGATTGTTCGTTGATCAACGCGGGCTTGATTTCTTTATGTTTGAGATCTCAGTCTCCAACTTTTCGAGAGATGAAGACTGAGCTGGTGTGATGCCGGCTATGCTGGTTACACGCGCCGGCATCTTTACCAACGAATCGATGAGCATAAAAGATTTGGATCAATATTGAATCACAGCCAAAGTCAACATTCATCAAGAACAATAACATCTAATATGTTTCACATTCTTAAGGCTGGTTTCTATATGATCGCGGATCGCAGATCGCAGATCGCAATAAGGTCTGTGATCGTCTGCGATCATATGGAAACATACTTCTGCGATCCTGCGATCACGATCGCAGACGATCGCAGAAGATAGCGCTGGTTTCCATTTGATCGCGGATCGCAGATCGCAATGAGGTCTGCGATCGTCTGCGATCATATGGAAACATACTTCTGCGATCGTCTGCGATCCTCCGATCACGATCGCAGACGATCGCAGGAGATAGAAAATGGTTCTAGCCTCAAGGGACTAAGAACTTAAACTTGAACATTAATATTCTTGTTATCTGTTGAACATTATATTTTGACCTTGTGATGGTGTCATGAGGACACCGAAACGTTGTCTTAAATATAATTCTACCCGCAATTTTCATAATCAAATCGATAACTTTATCATGCTTGATAAAATTGAATTGAATTGAAATTGAATATGAAAAATGAGTAAATGAGAGACTACTGTTCAAGCCTGATTTTTTTTCAGGATTTCTTTTCGTATCTGCTTAAGATGCGTTCACAACTGCCATGGTCTCTTATTTATCTGATACATTCATTGATTATTATAATCAAATATGATGATGATCACAAGTATTATCTGTCTCAGTATTTATATCATTATTTTTCCTGCTAGAGTCTCACCACTTACCTCCTTCAAGGTTCTCACATGGATTTAAAAGTCAATAACATTCCATTCAAGTTCCCAGCGGCCTCCCTCAACCTTTTTGAAAACGTCTCGTTGCTGATTATCATCCCGTTAATCGACCGAGTTGTGTACCCAGGCCTGCGCCGCCGCGGCTTCAACTTTACCCCACTGCGCAGAATCGGTGTTGGACTACTCTTTGCCGCTGGCTCAGTCGTTTTGGCGGGATTCATTGAAATTAAAAGAAAACACTTGATCAAGACCCACGGGATGATCAAACAGGACCTGTTCACTAGGTCTGTAAATGCTTCTACCATGCGTGTGTTTTATCAAGTGCCACAGTACATTCTGCTAGGGACAAGTGAGGCTTTGGTGTCAGTAACAGGTAGGGCGCCTTCGGACCTAATTTTGTTTCTTTCGGCGAATCCGGAACCGGATTTTTGACCCAAGATTCACTAGATTTTGTGGTTGAAAAGAACGGAGAATCTAGAAAAGGGATTTTTAACCGTAATAACCTGCAAATACGTTCAATATGGCGACTTCGAAAGTAACAGTGCACTTTCCTCTACTTCATGAAGGCACCACGGGGCTTAGATTATTTTCAGTCCATTTTATCTGGATGATAGTTCCTTGTGCCCTTCATCCGACAAATGTAGGGACATGTATGTTATTCACGGATTCGTTGTCACCTTCTACCACCGAGATTGTCAAGTACCATTCCCAGGCTAGTCTCATTTGTAGATCATCATACCCCATTCTCAGCACTCTTTATTTAACTGATGGGAGTTTAGCTGTCATAATTATAAGTACATTTCCTTTTCAGGTCTCGAGTTTGCCTATTCCCAGTCCCCTGCAGACTTGCGCGGAGTAGTGATGGGTCTGTTCTTGGCAATGATTGGTTTAGGTTATTTTGTAGCATCAGCATTGGTTTCCATTGTGAAACATGCATCAGATGGCACGTGGTACCCTGACAACCTGAACCATGGCTCGCTGGAACGCTTCTTGTTCTTGTTGGCTGGATTGATGTTGGTGAACACAGTTGTGTTCGTGTGGTTAGCGGTGAAGTATCGATATGTTGATCGTAACCATGACACCCCAGAAAGTAATGATCATGATCATGACTTCACCGTCACAAGAGCGGAGCGGGTTTTTTTGTGTGCCTCGAATAGTTCCGCTGTTCGTTGATTCTTATCAATTTATAGGCTAGCTCCAGCTTAGACTGTTCATAGTCCCCTATTTTTTTCGTGGGATTTTCGAGACTCGTACGCTTCGATCGATCTCCCGCCATCTTGGTTTATAACGGTGAAGGGAACCAGGGGTGGGGAGAGTGTATAAACGTACCCGACTAGGACCCCCTCGGTATAGTAGTTTAGGCATTCTCCCCAGGTTGCACTCGCCATTACAAACTAAGTGTCGGGAGTTCGACCTAAGCGTTCCGAGTCTCGAAAATTCCACGGAAAAATAGAGGACTCAGAACAGTCTAGCTCACGACCAGCTTGACTCTTTAATTAAAACTAATTACAATATAGCAGGCATGAACTGAAATTAACAGCGAATTACTAAATATTTCAGTCAATGAAAGAGCAATCGAATAGCTTTATTAGAAGTTTTCATACAAATGTGTTTAATAAGTATTTAAGTGCCCCTAACCCTTCAATTTGTTTTCTTTTGGTAGATTTCCATATCTGTGAAGAACTCATTTTCGAAAAATTGTTTTAGAAATATTGAATCCTTTTTATTTTACGAGCGCTAAAAGTTACTGAAATTTTTAAATTTTTGCGCGCGTTAAGCCCCGCTGGACAAATTTTTGGCTCGTGGGCTCATTAGGAACGAGCCAATGAGAAGCGTCCGATATTTGACACTTTCTTAGCTGTGACGTAAGAAAAGGACACCAGAAGGAATCTTATGCACGCTGATTCCTTTCTCTACATTTCGAGAGTTGCTGCATCCAAAAACCACACATTTTTCAACCATTTTCTCTGTTTACAATTGAAGCATTACCGCGAATCTTCGGATATTTTTGCACGATGTCCTTTTCTTACGTCACGCTACATATTTGGCCGAGTGGGGGACTAATGCGAACGATAGGTGAAAATATCGACAAGACTGCCTTAACTTCAAGCGCTCGTAAAAAAAAGGATTCAATATTTCTCAAAAATTTTTTCGAAAATAAGGTCTTGAAAGATATGGAAATCTACCAAAAGAAAACAAATTGAAGGGTTAGGGGCACTTTAACTTTTTTGTAACTTTTCTTTTCATATTGTATTGTTCCGTTTGACATTGTAATTGTATGAAATACTGTAATTGTATCCGTCGTCATGTTCTTACATTCTTTTTCTATTTCATCTTGTAAAACAATCACTGAGGAGACCTAATTAATATAAGCTTCATAGTTTCCTTTAGGTCTCCTCGTCATTGTTAAATCTATTCCTATTTTTTTTTTGTTTTCATCATATTTGTGGTGTGGCAAAATAAATAAACAAAAAGCTACATTAATTAAACTGCACACCCTTTAGCTCTAACAGAGTTTGTAAAGACTCCTGCTCCCCTCAGTCAATTAAGACACTTTCCCCAGGTTGCGCTCGCCTTTACAAACCAAGCTGGTGGGAGTTCGATCAAAGCGTATCGTACGAGTCTCGAAAATCCCACGAAAAAATAGGGGGACTGTGAACAGCGTATCTCGGTGTAAGAACCTGCACAACTCACAGCTGATGTAAAACAGGAAATAAAAACGTCAAAACAATTCAGGGAAGGAAAGCAATTACCTACATCACAAACAAAAACCTGTCAGGTTCTTACACTGAGGTAAACCCAAATCACTATACATTTTGGCACCAGGGTTCGTGAGCATTAAACCGTAAGAAATTGGTTCATGCTTAGCGTGCGGTATATCGAGTTATGGATGCACGCTGGAGGTTTGGAGAGCACGAGAGAAGGGTAAGATCAGAGTTGCTCGAGGCGAGCCGAGAGCTCCTTTAGTTTCTTGAGTGCTCTCCAAACTTTCCAAGTGCATCCATAACACAGGAGTGAGCAAGAGTGAGTACAAATAAAGATTGAAAGATTGAAAGACAACTCGATACACGCACAGCTAAAAGAATGAACCAATTGTTTTTTAACATAGTGGATATAAAGTAAATCATTCCTGGAAAACAGGTTTTTTTCCTGCTTATTTACGTACAATATTAGTTCTCTAAATCTGCTGTACAAAACCACAAAGGTGAAAGTGGTTTCTCATATCGGTTTAATCTTAAGTAAACGTTTCATTAAACTTCGACAAGCTTTTATAAACACACATTTTTTAATGGTGTTGTCTCTCTGTACCAAGTTGTTTATAACATAACGAGCGCATGCTTCCTCATCTGATTTGCAAACGCCATCTGATGGACGCACGGCCGTGCGACTATGTTAAACTGTACCATGATGACAGAGGCCAATAAGAATCAGATAGGGAAGCACGCGCGCTAAAAAATTGTTTTAATTTCCAATCGTAACTCCTACATCTACAAACTGATCATGACTGATGATTTGCAGTGTTCAGAGTCTTGTAAGAATCTATGTGCTGGTGGATGTTTTTCCATCTTGAGCTCGGCCGCCACACTTGAGATAAAAAAAGCGCTTTGCCTGATGGGCTAGCTTCATCAATCACTTTCATCATATAGCATAAAAACATTTGTAACCCCTTACGGATTCGCGAATTTGGTACCACGTTCCGTGCGGTTGAATCCGAAAAGAGTGTTTTAACTTGCCGGATTTGGTGTTATCCCAGCGTAGTACCAGTTACAAATAAAAAGAGCTGTATCCTGAGCATCGACCACTTAGGCCGACGCCAGCTCACTCTGTCAAATGTATCAGTGCAAATCTCATTGAATCAGGTGAAATGGCATGCTGACTGTCATGTACGAGCCATACAGTGACCCCTCTTACATGGAAGAAAACTTTCCCCTAGAAACTAGATTTGTCTACGACTGTCTTGAAACAGATTCGGACAACATGTGCGGGAACTCTAGAATACAGCAAAATCCTCAACTTGAAATAATTTTCGCACAAAGTCTTTATTATTTCCAGCGAACAGACACGTTACACAGCACTTCAAGCGTTACCCTGCGAGCAGACGCCCTTCGACTTATCTAGGAAGATCGAAGGGCCTCTGCTCGCGGGTATTCAAGCGTTCATGCACACTCCGAAGTTCAGTTTGACCGCTTAGCCGTGACAACGCAAGTGTTGATTTAATTCGAGACACATCAAACTGTCTAACCATGTCGTATTAAAATATATCATATCTGTCCTTTCGGTAGTTATAGTGTGTTTTATTTTTTTTATTTTTTTTGCTATTATTTTAAATCCTAATGAATTTGTATCTAAATAAAGTTGCTCCATTCAATTCAGATAAACAAATTGAAACAAAATAAAAGCATAAATCAGCGTTGAAAGAACCTTAATTAATTACTTAATTAATTTTTTATTTTTAATTTTACTGATTATTATTATTTTCTTTTTTGCGTGGGGCTGCATGTAATGGAGGAAGCGGGTTGAAAAATGGGATGTAATTGGACAAACAGGTCAGCGCCAATTCAATTTCGATTTCATACCGCTGTTTATTCAGACCTACTTTACCGGCTATCCAATTTCGGAATTCCCCGAAATCATGGTAGCCTTGCGTGATCACAAAATCCATGTATGGATTTTCCCAAACAAATGTACCATTCAGACTTCATACTGACAGTGCGGGTCCCATGACAGTGGGGCTGGGGGTGGGGGACATGACATGTCACTGATAGTCATAGGAAACTGAGTGGCAAATGGCACGTGACATAAAAGCCCACGGCTGATCGAATCAACATAGTGGATATTGCGTAATGACCAACGACGAGAACTATGATGTTATATACAACAGGGGCACCCAACGGATCGTTTCGGTAAATTATCTGTTCGGAAGGCCCTTAATCCCCTACAATTTTCTAAAGGGAATGTTCACCTCGCACTTTCCTGAAATGGAAAATTTAAGGCCTAGTGTTTTCGGATTGACAAAAATCTGGTTTCGGGTACCGAAGAAAGGTCAGCTAAGATTTTCGGAAAGGAAATAAGACCTGAGGTTTTCGGGCAATGGACAAAAATGCCCTAGTAATTTCGAAAAGACTCTAGTTCACGGCCCTAGAATGACCGAACAGATAAAAATTTTATAGCGCGGCCTAAAATGAACCTACAGAGCTTTAAAGACACTCCAGATAGCTTAAAATTGCGTTTCAAAGGATTTAAGAGAAAACTGTCGTTGGGTGCCCCTGATACAACCCCGCCGGAACAACATCACATAGTTAGATTTTGCCACAAACGCTTAAGAAAATACACACCGTAGCTTGGATTCATAGTTGCTACTAGTGTCACCTTAAAGATTAACTGACGATATGATTCTCAATGAGGACGAGCAGTGAAACAAATTAAATGATCTGAAATGTTAATGATCCTCTATATAGCGAAGTCTTCGTTATAACAGATGATTTCCTCTAGCTCGTCGCGGCCTTTTGAAACGTACAATTTCCATAATCCCCTGGTACTTCGTCAAATCGAGGTTCTGCTTTATATTTGCTGAGTTTTCTGAACAAGCAAAAATTAATGACATTGGGTATTTTTGGGAGTAAGACTAAAATGACTAAATCCTAAGAATACACGTAAATTTTCGTGAGCCCAACATGACCTTTGGGCAATGACTCACACTATCCCGTGATCGATTCTCGTAAGTTCTTCTTTGGAAATTGAATGTTCAACATGCAAGCTCTGATGGCGATGCTTGTAAGAGTTCACTTGTAGCACGAGTCAAGTTTACGGCTTATATTCCCTACGTTGAAATAAAAATAAATTGTATTATCATTTTAACTGCAATCGTTACTTCAATTCATGGCCGGCAAAGAGGTTGGTCTGTTTGCAGTCATCACACGATTGGATGGCTCCCTCACATGACAAACCAGCCCTGATTTTCCGGAATTTTAAACCTTAAATCATTGTAAACTGAATGACTCTGATCTGTTTACATCGCTTATTATTCCTTCTCACCATTTTTTGGGCCCTTCATTCTGCTGAAGCATCCAGAGGTAGGTTTTTGGTAGCTATTTTATCTTTTGTTGCGTTGAATTTAAGAGTAAATCATGAAGTTCAGACATTGTTTAAATCTCACGTTACTTTTGCACTTATGGCTATGTAATTACACTTTGGTCACAATATTTTAAAACGCGCTGTAGACAAAAGTTCCAAACCGTGTACAGAAAAACACACAAAGAAACGTCTACAATTGCAAACTCGGCCGGAAAAGTGCGATAAATAGTCGATATCTTGACCGGAACGGATGCTAGAGGTGAAGTCCCTTTCCTTCGGCCTCATGTCTCGCTGATGCAACCTTGATTTTGAATTGTTTATTGTTAAAAATGTTTATGCGTCATTTTAGTTTTAACAGCTTACCAATAGAAATACACATAAACGAGAATCACCGGAATGGAATATAATAAATGCGAGGAGACTGGAGATAGAAGGCCCCCTTTCCCCGGTTTCTCCTCGTTTTAAATACTCACGCCCCAGTCGGCTTTATTGGTCGTTCGCGTCGCAATTAAATACGCGAAAACATGCATTATAAAAAAAGGCGCTGAGAAGATATTTATAATTCATAAAATTTTGTTCATGTAAGTTTTGTCTATCCTTACTCAGCTTATCGCGACCTTGGCGTGATATGTCAAATTCTTTTTGTTCATTGTGATAGTCACGCGCTACGTGACGCTAGCAACCATTTGAATTTGGGCTCATCCGGAGTCATTACCACGTATATTTAGTAGACAGCTGACCTCACCGTGGTTGAACAATCTGCCGACAATCTGCTTCTTTCTGCTACACCGTGCTTGCAAGGCCCAACTAGCTCAAAACAGCTGTCCGGGGTTGCAGTTTTGACTATCGGTTTGGTCTCAATCATGTCGCTGTCGTGTTAAGTTTTCTACGCAGTACTTATCAGCCTTGCTTACTTTTTATTGGCTTGTATCATAAGTTATTTCTGGCCGATATCATCTTCCACAGATCCCACGTATACCAGCAGCATTTTCGTTCGCGGTCGTTTGACACTAATTCATGACTTACCACGCAAATATTTGCAATTTGAGCAGCCTGTAGGATCCATACAGGTTACAATGGCCTTTTCGGCAATCGCGCAACAGTGATAAATACTTCGACTCCCATGCAAAGAAAGTCATTTATTTCATTATTATTATTATTATTATTATTATTATTATTATTATTATTATTATTATTATTATTTTCTTTTTTTTTTTTTTCACTTTCCCAGGAAAGAATCTGGTTTCGTTTTTCTTTTCTTTTTTTTTTTTTCAAAAAAGGAAAGACGTGGGAAGGAAGAAGAGGAAGTTACATTTGAAGTTAAAAAGTAGAGGACGAATTCATGCCAGTCGAAACGTTCGCTTTCAGCTTTCCCTTCGAGTTCAGTAGCGGAATTACAGGGTGTAGCCGTGATACATATCTTTTTCTCCAATTTTCTTGGTTTCTTTGATACCCTCTATCATTAGAAAATCACTAAACTGTAAGCACCCCCTTCCCCCATTCACCTTGACGTTTGTATGGTGTCGTCCATTTCTATAACTACATAGTCAAAAGGTCTGCCTTATAAGCAGGTTGAAAGTTTAAGAAAAAAGACAATCGTTTTGATTTTTGAAAACATGTTTCGACAGCTCTTGTGTCCCTTTCATTTTTAAATTGTAAAGTACAAAGTGGGATTTTTAATAAGAACATAAAAATGCTGATAAAAAATAACCCAG
Source organism: Pavona decussata (assembly GCF_977016875.1). Lineage (NCBI taxonomy): Eukaryota > Metazoa > Cnidaria > Anthozoa > Scleractinia > Agariciidae > Pavona > Pavona decussata. The sequence continues at coordinate 2,342,671 of NW_028145657.1, read as the reverse complement.
AACAATTAAAGAGTCGTGACAATGTGCGACATTGCGTGACAATGTGACACTGATCAAAACGGTTGTCGTTCGAACTACATAGTTTTGTTAACTGTTGATTTGCAGATGGCTGCATCTCGTGACTCGAATGAGAGAATCCCTTTAATCCAGGATGACCACAAAAAAAGACAGCAGACAGATAGTACCATTGAAGCAGGATGTCAATCATCCCCGGAACAATCAAGAACAACCAGCTATTTTGCTGTTCTTTGCATTTTGTTTGTCGAACTATGTGAGCGTTTGACCTTCTATAGCTTAACTGCCAATATCGTGTTTTATTGTCAAAATGTTCTCAAGCTGGCCAGGCCACTGCCCAGTACAATCAATCTGGCGTTTCAAGGTAAGTTTTAAAGTCATAAGATTCAAGTTCAGTTGGGTTTGATTACTGGTTATTTTGCTCAACGAACTTCTTAACAAAGATAAAATTCGTTTGACTTAACTACCGAACTCGGTAGAAGAAATGCAATCTTTCATAAAAACTCAATTTTTCTTTTCCAGTCATCACATGCGTAGTTAATATACTTTTATAACAGTCGGTGTCTTTGAAGGCAGGAGCCAAAACCTAGTAATATCATTACACTTCACGTGCACATGCTAATAAAGTACAAGCACAAGGAAGTCATGCACCCAGTTTGGGATAGTTAATAATATAAAAACTTCTACTGAATGAGTGTTTTGGGGAATACCACAAGTTTGGCATAATTAAATAAATATTTCCATTTAATTTAACTATACCAACATCATTGAATTTGATTGGCTATTAAGCAGCCATGATTGAAGTGTTAATGGGACAGTGTACTTGGACAGCGTGCAAGTTATACGGTAACTAGACAGTACGGGCCAATTCACGCCCTGTAATAGGACGTCAGTTGACTGCAATGCGTTTTCTTTTTCTTTCTTTTTTTTTTTACGTATGGCGTAATTAAACTTGAGGTCTGTTTAAAATCCAAAATGTTTTTCTCCTATTTCTCTTCAAATTTATTTAAGAATATCATAATATTACTGACGATTAAACAAATCTGACTCCAGCGATGCGGCCGGTCGAATGAAGTTTTATATCTGACTTTATACAGTTTTAAAGTTCACTTACACTATATTTTTTTATTTTTTTTTTTATTTTTTTTAATGAAGAAGAACTTTATTTCACTACATAAAAACTTATTACACTTTTCAAATAGTTAAAGAAAAGAAAAAAAAATAATAATACAACAACTACAATGCTACTATTATTACAAAGTTGTGATAATATATTACCGTATTACAATTCTTAGCCTGCGAGCAAGCTCTCTAGCTTGGGGGTGGGGGGCTTGCTCGCAGGCTATACTATTCTATATGACAGAAGTTTATTTTAAACGCAGATACTAAACACACGTACACACAAAATCAAACTGCATAAGCCGTTGCATTAGCGCGGCAGCTATTACTTAAGAAATTAGCTGAAGCTAATGTAGGTAAAAGAAGGAGCATATTGTTTTTCGACAGCTAAAATTAACTTTGAAATTTTTCAATGCGGTATTTAAATTTAATTTTTTTTATAAAGTCGGAGAGAAGCAATGCTTCTTCGTTAAGTTTCCTGGTGTATATATGTCGCTTGATGAATAAGAGTGTGTAATTAAATTTCTTTAATAATGGCATGGAGTTATTAAAGATTCCAAAAAAGAGTTCTTCTTTGTTTGGAGTAAAGTTTGTGTTATTGTTATCATTAAACCAAGACAAACAAGTTCTAGTGAAGCGCTGAGTGAAGTGGCATTCAAGGAAAGTATGGTCAAAAGAGTCTTGATCCCCGCAGTAAATACATTCATTATCTGTTTTAATTCCGAATTTGTGAAGTTCTTTCTTCGTAACAATAATTCTGTGTATAAACTTGAAGTGAAATTCTTTCATTTTATTTTCCTTGCTGATATCCTGAACGGAACTAAAAATGTCACTCCATTTTTCTTCATCTAAATTGAGAGTAGTGTCCCAACGTTGGGGACCAGAATGCTTGTCGTTATACATTTTATTAATAATGAGCCAATAGAAATCTTTCGCCTTCGCTTCCATAAGGTTGATTCGTACCTCATTTCCAAGATGAAAAGAAGTTACATCGTTGATATGAGCCAAGGCGGAATATTGCATTGATATTGATTTTGAGACCAGGTGTTTTGGTATAGCGTTAACGACCTGATAGAATCGGAGAAAGTTAGTGTTAGTTAAGCCATATTTCCTTCGAAAGTCATTGAAAGATAAGAAACTACCATCGCTTCTCAGTAGGTCTTTGATTTCTCGTACTCCTTTCAAGAACCACTCTTTAATAAAAAAGGGTTCACCACCAATTAGGATATCCTTGTTGTTGAACAAAATTGTGTCATGAAAGTCCCTGGTAGAATAAAGAGTTCTTAGCTCTCTAAAAAACTCGAGCATTTCTCTGTAGAACCTTGGTAGATCGAGTAAATACTTGACATTGTAATTGCAGTTAAGAAGGAATCTCAGACCTCCTCTCTTTCTAAAACAATAGTCTGGTAACGTCTTCCAATTCTGATTTTGACAGTTTAAAAGCCTAGGAATCCAAGCTAAACGTAACGACTTTATCATTGTCTCAACATCAACCATACGTAGTCCACCTTTGACATATTCCTGGTAAAGTCCAGCTCTTCTAATTTTGTCACGCTTATTTTTCCATAAGAACCAGAAAAGGCGTCTTTTAACATTATCTATGACATCGTTTGGAACGTCTATATTGGATATAGAGTAAACAAGAGACGAGATCCCTAGTGCTTTAATTATTAGAACCCTTCCAAACAGTGATAAGTCTCTGGATCTCCAAATATCAAGATTCGTTTGGAGTTTTTGGATTTTAATTTTAAAATTTAGTTCATCATTACCTTTAGAATCATACGATAAATATATTCCAAGGAATCTGGTCGGGCAATGAACCCACTTAAGACTTAATGGTTTATTACGATTATTAGCCCACTTGCCTAACCACATAGCCTTTGTTTTTTCAATGTTTAAACGTAAGCCAGATATTTTCCCAAATTCTCCTAAAATAATCAATGCCTCCTCAACCGAACCCACGTCTGCACAGAAAAGATTAGTGTCGTCTGCAAACTGGCTCAATTTAACTTCGTGATTACAGAGGTTGATGCCTTTCACATTGTCAGACTGCCTAATTTTGTTGGACATTAGTTCTGCCGTCAGAATAAAGAGAAAAGGAGATAAAGGGCAGCCTTGCCTCACACCCACGGAGGGTTTAATCCAGTTAGTAGCGAAACCATTGTTTAGGATTGCGCTTTCAATGTCTTTGTAGAAGACCTCTACCCACCTCCTTAAGTTTGTCCCAAAGTTATAAATCCTGAGAGCATGTTGTATCAGTGACCATTCTAAAGTATCAAAGGCTTTGCGAAAGTCACTTACTCTATATATAGCCTTCTGATTTTAATATTCCATCTAGTGTCACCTACTAGCTACAGAAACTCGACAAAAAGTATTTATTATTATTATTATTATTATTATTATTATTATTATTATTATTAATTTTTTTTTCAGATCAAACAAGACTCCATGCACTTAGTCCTATCGCCGTTTTTAGGAAAGCGCACTCGGAGTTCAACCGTTACTTTTTTTGGCCAATTTTATTTATAGACGACTTTGACCATACCGGCGCTTTGGGATAAAGAGGTTCATTTTTCACCCCCAGCTGAAGAACTTTTTAAACTTAAAAGTTTTCCTAACTGTACATGTGTGAGCATTTTTGTTGTTTGTTTAGGAACGTGCTACTTCATTCCTATAATTGGAGGATGGCTCGCAGACACGATGATTGGGCGATTCAACGCCATATATGGAGGCTCTCTGTTTTACATACTCGGCACCACCCTTCTCGTGGCTACTACCTATAACTACCCAGCAGCCTACGCGTTGAGCATTTCCACAAAAGAAGGATTTCTAGCTGTGTCACTCATTCTTATTGCCATGGGAACAGGAGGAATCAAGGCAAACGTGTCTCCATTCGGAGCAGACCAATTCAAAGGCAGAGGGCCGGAGACTTTGCAGAAATTCTTTAACTGGTTTTTCTTTTTCATCATGATTGGCGCGCTGCTGGCGTTCACCGTTGTATCTTACGTTCAACAAGAAATTTCTTTTTTTTATGGTTATCTTATATCTGCGTTTTCGATGGTTTTAGCAATCATCATACTACTTATTGGGAAAAAGCACTACGTTGTCCAGCCCCTACGGGGCAATTATTTAGCAGAAACGTTTCGTATTGTTGGTCGAGGCTTGATAGACAAACTCTGCTGCAAGAAACCTGTAGGGTTTACCCATTGGCTTGATGGTGCTAAGCTTTCCAACGGAGGAAAATTTGCTGATGATGTGGTAGAAGGTGTTAAATCTGTGGTTCGATTGATGCCAATTTTCTTGACGTTCATATTTTACTGGACCGTACTTAGTCAGGTAAAAAGTGCCTTGTTATTATCTTATTGTGATATAAGTGGAGATAAAACAACAGGTCTAGAGTTTGCATTGGTTCACACTTGCGACATAAGGACATAAGAAAGACGTTATATCGTTATGTTAGCAGTGTGTGTAAACATAACGACATAATGGCATCATAACGGCATCGACATAACGACATAAGGAAAAAAAACTGATCTTTTCTTTATGTCGTTATGTCGTTATGTTGCTGTCAAACAAGTGTGAACAACTTTGACATAACGACACAAACAAACCACCAATTAGAGAGCGCCAAAAATTGTCGAACCCAGTTCGCCAACAGCACTATTTTCAACATGGCGGCTACTGTGGAGTTGAAAGATATGACGGAGCAACCCTGGCCCGGCTCGTGTAAATGAAGAAGAACTTAATTGCTGAAGCGGCTCGAACTTATCCAATATTGTATGATAAAAGACGTGTAGATGCTCTTCTAGCTTCTTCCTGAAATACTGGACGCACCCACTCTTTTCTTCTAGCAATTTGTTTTCCTTGGTTGTCGTCGACGACGCCTTCGTCGAAGAAACAAATTAAATCATCTCAAAGGCAACAAGTGGGTTGTTCCGCCATTTTTAAAGTATTCTTTTCACCTAACCTCATGTCTTAATGTCAGTGTTCACATTACCGTCGTTATGTCATTATGTTATTATGTCGTTATGTCGTTATGCCGGCAAGTGTGAACCAGGCTTTAATTGACGATTTTTTGTTTACGGGTTTTCTTTTTTGCCAAGATTGATAAAAAATTATATCTATACAGAAAAGAAAATGCGCTTCTTAAAGTGTATGTGACGGAAATTTTTATTTGAATGATCAAACCATGTCAGTGTTCTCGAATGAAAACGAAACAAAATTTATCCTTTTCAATTTTTCTTCCCGACATTTGAGGCGTATAAAAGCATAAAATTTCACCTCTAGTTGAATACAATACCGTGCAAGACGGGAGACAGGGCATAGTAGGCCTGTGACCTCTGATGCAGGATCACTAGCTTCGCGGTTTCTGTATTTCTCGAATTATTTTTCGTGTGTCCAAGAAGAAAACTGTGTGCACGGAATTATCAATGAGAATGTAGAATTTTAATTTTTACTTTGAAAAAACAAAACAAACAAAAAAACAAACAAACAAAAACAACAACTGAGGAATACAGAAATCGCGATCCTGTTTTGACGCCATAGCTATAATATCCCCCGTCTCACATCTAGATCATTAGATCTCGTGCGGTACTTGTATAAAACCAGGAATGAAATTGGACGCTTTTATACGATTCTCATGCCAGAAAAACATGGAGATTTGATGAAGCAAAATAGATAAACAAATAAATAAATAAATAAATGAATAAAATAACATTGTCATAAACACTTTAAGAGCTCTCAACCAATTACTACACAACGAACTGTCAATCTAGTTCATAATACTGAGAAGCTTAACTTGCGTTTGGCAGCTCTTTTCTCAGCTTACAGCTATGAAGTTAGCTAAGGTTTTTGGTAAGAAGCATTGATAAACTTTATGAAATCATGAGACGAATGAGACGAATGATAAAAAAGCCCAGTACATTGTCAGTCTTTGCCTGCTAAGTTTCTTCTTTTGATTTCAAATTAAATGTTTACCTTCAACTTGTTTATTTATTTTTCTTTTATCATGCAGGGTCTTACCACCTACATCCTTCAATCGTCGTACCTGAATTTAAAGGTCAGTGATAACCATGCATTGCCAGCATCTTCACTAATCTGTTTTTATATCGTCTCAACGATAATTGTCATTCCTGTTTTGGACCGAATTGTCTACCCAGTTCTGCGCCGTTTTGGCTTCAACTTAACAACACTGCGCAGAAACGGTATTGGATACCTCTTTGCCGCTGCCTCAATGATTTTGGCGGGAATCATTGAAATCGAGAGAAAACGCGTGATCAAGACCGATGGAACGATCATGCAGAATGTGTTCAATAAACCCGTAAACGCATCTACCATGAGTGTGTTTTATCAAGTGCCACAGTACATTCTGCATGGGACAAGTGAGGGTTTTGCTGTAGTAACAGGTTAGTAATAATTTACAACAAGCACACCTCAATTTCAAGAAATTAAACAAATGTTTGGTTTAATTTTTCAACAGCGTTGATAAGGTAATCTGCTGGCCAACGTAAGAGATTCGAGTGCGGACGTTTCGAGCGTTATCCTATGTCAGAGCGATTAGTCACCCTTAGCTACAAGCTCATATACATCGAGTGACTGCCTGAAAACGAACAGATTCGGAAGATTGAAGTAAACGAGCCTTCAGTTGCATAATGCATAATTTCCTTATATTCAATTCACGATAACAACTACATTCATTAATTAAAGAAACGTGTTTTACCAGACTTTTCAGTACTTAGATTATTTTTTCGGCACTTTGTTAAAAAGATTACTCAGTCTTCAATAACGTTTTCTACAAAAACAGAAAGCATCCCGCTATCTTAGGCAATGGCCCATTGAACATTCTCATCCATTTTTCAATTTGATTATTTTTTTACTCTCCTTTTTGTTGTAGCTTTTGTAGAATATATTTTTGTAATTAATTTACGTTTATATTGTTTATGCCTGTACCTTTTCTATGACGCGTTTTGTAGATAATGCAATTATTATATCGCCCTTCCTTGTAATTAGCTCGTATCGTAAATTTTGCCTCTTGTCCGGCTCTGTTTTTTTGTCATATCCTAAGCTAGGAGGTCCTCGACCTTATAAGCCACCGGCTTCAAATTCAGGTTTCCTCATCACCAAACCTATACTTTACAGGTATATTGTGTAATATCAAGTTATGTGTTGTGAAACATATAAAATCTTTTGACTCAATGACTCTTTCAGGTCTAGAGTTTGCCTATACCCAGTCCCCTACCCACATGCGCGGAGTGGTCATGGGTGTGACCTTGGCCATGAGTGGCTTCGGTTTTTACGTAGCAGCAGCATTGGCTTCCATTGTGAAACATGCTTCACATGGCACGTGGTACCCTGATGACCTGAACCATGGCTCGCTGGAATACTACATGTTCCTGTTGGCTGGGTTGATGTTGGTGAACACAGCTGTGTTCGTGTGGTTAGCAGTGAAGTATCGATACACCGACCATGAACATCAAATGTCAGAAAATCATCTTGAAGGGTGCAGTCAGAGTGGCGGAAATGCAGGGGAAAACTGTGGTTCAAATTCCGATGACGATAACTAGTGGTGTACATGAAGTCTGTTGCTAAGATTTTAATGTAGTGACAGTCAGAATGAGGTCCGAAGTTTTATAATAATCTCAAACGCCGTGTTCTTAATTATAACTTTATGTATTCTCTGTCAGTGTATAGAGCGCGATGTTCCATTAGAAAAAAAATTCACAGCCAATAACATCACGGCTTATTGACAAACGACCAATAACACCTCTACTGACGTTCCACAAGTTACTATGAAGATGACTTCCGCTCAGGTTGTCGAAACGCCAGTCAAAGTCACCACAAACAGTCCTTCTCAGGACTACACTCACCCGGATGATCATAATTTACGTATTTATGACATGACTCCTGGGTTCAAACCATTTACAGTTTTTGAAAATAACATGTCGCTGCGTTTTCAGAGGCAATATTTGAAGGATAACTTTATCATAACAAACACACAAAAAAGTTTATTTAGTTTAAAGAATTGTGCGCATATTTGTTCTTAAACAGAATTCCAGCTTCGCTTCTCGGAATTGAACAGATTATGTTCGTGTATTCTCTTGTTTATCCGAAAAGTTTCTTTTGGTAAGTTGACTGACATTTCTCGAAGTACAAGCGAAAAATTTTCTTAAGCTGATAGCGCAAATGACCATCCACGCCTCGTTGGCTTTGAGCTCATAAGCTCGGAATAAAGGTTTAAAATTGTTTTATATAGCCATACGCTTCGTAGTGTTTTCGCGCTTATTTTGGTAAGAAAATCATGTCGGTTTTCCATGCATTTCTACCTATTTCCGAATTTTAAACTTTTTTGCGCTGTATGTTTTTTTTTCATTTTACGTACATTTTTATTACTGCAAATGCGGATTCTTTGCGTAAATATTAACGGTTTTTATCCAGACCTAAGAACATAACTTAAAATCGAAATAATTGCAACAGTTAAGAACAAACCTAAAATGGTACAACGGTAATCATGCATAAACAACCGTAATGAAGAATTTTCTTAATATGCGAGTTTTCTTTATTCTATTATTTGAATCAAGCCAAAAGGACGACTTAAAATCAGATATGTCTCATTAAGATCAGCGCTTTCACTCAGCGAAAATTATAGCAATTGTACAAGTATTTCCCGTTGCTGTTTTGATTGGTTACAGATTTACCTTCGCGTCGTCATTCTTTTTTAATTTAAAAATTGCGGCTCAAGTCTGATTATGGATCATCTTTGCAGACTAACAGAGACACAAAATGCTTTACTTAGCCAAATTACTCTCTTCTTTCATTGTCTTACTAAACAAACCTTAGACATTGACACATGAGTGGTGGAGGTTTTTATTTTTGCGGAATCAAAAGGCGTTTAATTTTAATTGAACAAATTTTTCGTTTTATACTACTTATACTACTTATTTAAAAAGTGCAATCTTTCTTCAATTTGTCTGCCTTTCAAGACAAATCAACTTTAATCATGGCTTTGAATTTTTCCAATCAAGGAAGGATTGATTTCCCTTGTTTCTTTAGCTACAAATTTCCTTTTCTTTTTCCATTTTTTCGTGAGTAACCTCATTTGCGTGAATCAAATCCAAAGGAATATATTTTAGGTAGTAAAATTTTAGTGCAAGAGTCAATCAACTTGGCGAGACTTTTTGTTTTGATTTTAGGTTTAGATCCCGACTCCCACGCGAGACACGAATAGCTGATACAGAATAATCTACGGTTGTTGGTCGCTTGATTTTGTCAAACTGTTGCAAACTTAACTCGTATTAATTTTAGCATCTATAACGTATTTCGGCATAACAACTCAATCGAGGAAATACAATTGCATCGAACGTTAAGACTACTTGAATTTTATGAGATTATAATTTTTGTAAGGTTATGCAAGTCGCGGCCGCCCGCTTCTTACTTGCTGTGACATAAGTTTCTTTCATTCAAATGCTCGCCGCTGGAAATAGTACTATAAATAATAGGATAATATCGTGCGCTCCGCAGGGAGCAAGCTGAAAGACTGTACCCAGAACATGTGTTTTTAGGTGAAGTTCGACTTAAAAATCAAATGCTATTTTTTCTTCATTCTGATAGCTTGAAAAATTTAACGTTCTTTTAACATAATCGAAAAAAAAAAAAAAAAAGAAAGAAAGAAAGAAAACTGGCTATCTTGTATTATTTTAGAAAATATAGGCAATTTCAATCTTATCTTTGAGGATGTTTCGAAACTGAATTTCACCGATACTGAATATAAAAGAATACCGTACATACAAATTGACTGTGGTTGCAAGAAAAGCGTTTGCGTCGGGTAAGCAATTTTTTTCCGTCCTTTCCTTCTGTTCACATAATATCGCCGCCAGCCAGGTTTAACATGAATTCCGTGATGTTTCCAGACAGTTATTGTTAATTTCTTTTATCGTAGATCAAAGTTCTCTAGTTTTAGTTTTGAGATTTTCTAAGCGCTTGATTAACTAGCGGACCGCTTATTGTCTTCTTGCTTTGTCTTGAAAAGTTGAAAAAATCAGCAAGCGGCCTACACGAGATACACCTGTTTCCATCAATTAGGATTTCTTTTGAAAAGCTACGCGTGTTAATTACGACTGATGAGTTCCCCACTTAGCGCCAAATCTTAGGTCTCTTGGAACACTGTTATTGTTGATAATTAAATCCTTTGTGATTGCTTTGACAATACTGTACAAACAACCTGTGTTGTTTTGAGCGCCGTTTGCATACGAAAACAGAAAGCAGGGTAGTTTTACACAAAAGCGAAAAGGAAGCGTTTTTGGAGTCAAGGTTAGCTCCGCTGTGATACCTTCTCGGTTGAATCATTATCAATTCCGTTATGTGCTGAGCCAAAATCCACATTAAATTGGATTCAGTTGGTTTTGTTAAGTAATGAATAAGGTGTAAATGATCTGGTAAGGGCTAACGTAGAGAAAATCATCGTAAAAGGCCAGTTAAGGTCGATTTTAAGCGGAACCCTACGCCAAACTACTTATCCACTTAAATTGCGGTTGCTTTTTACCGTTTATCTGCTTAAATATGACTTCAATTTTTGGCGCTTTTTGCATCCATATTTTGAGAATGTTTAGTTTTGTTTTGGTAAAAGTGTATAACGTTTAACAAAACAAAGGTTCACTCTTCCCTTTATTGTGAATCTTAATCGCTTCCAAGTATTAAACGTCTGAAAAGAGATCCTCCCCAACAATAAAATGAATTCTCTGAATTGATGCATTGTAGCAAATAAGGCAAGTTAACCTTTCTGTATTTTTCTCAACCTTTTTTCGTTCGCTTCCTGTAGGTTTTGTATTGCGGTCGCCCATTTATGTTAATGAGCGGGCTCGACACTTGTTAATAAGTTATAAGTCTGCTTGCTGCCTCAAGAGGCATTTCTTAGATATTTCAAATGTCCTTTTCACCTGCCTGTGAACTAGACAACAAATACCTTGAAGGAAAAGCAAATAATAATAAAGAATAAAAGAGACAAATAACCTTTGCCAGTGAAGTATAATACATACTCTAGTTCATTCTATTAATACAAGTGGTGCCAGCTTGGTGCGTTTTTTCTTGATCGAATAGGCGCATTACTTACAAGTACAGTAAGGTAAATTATATGTCTTGTTTTGATTTACAAAATACCGATTTCCGTAGAAAAGAATTTCTTTCATACTATTCTGAAGGTTAACCCTACCCCTAAACAGGGATACTCATCTTCTGCTAAGTGAAAAGAACTGTAGCCACAGAGCTGAAATTCCATGCAAGCAAATGCGATTTCCAGTAATGTGGCATTTAGCTAGTCCGTTGCGGTAACTAAGCCAAATATTCATTATTTCTTGGAAATCGATATAATTATATACAACAACGAGCTTTGAAACGCATAGATTACTAACTTAGGTTTTCCCGTGTTTTCACAACCTTACACTGATTTCTCGAAAGCTCAAACGTTTCTCAAACACAGTTCCTCTAAATCTCTGGCTTTCCAGCCATAAATATTTGATCAGCAAACCATCCATTTGCTTTACGTGTTAATGTCGATTAACTGTCACCTAATGCAAACCGCTTAAACTGCTTTTTTCCTTCTTCAATTCTGGTGATTGCACTCGGAAATGTGGAGCTTGAGATCGCAGCGCCGAGTGAAGCAAGTCTTGCAGTATCGACAGCGGTATGGAGCATTGTCCGTGTGGATGTGCATATGGAATTTCAGATTGGACAGCTTATTGAACGCTTTCTCGCAAAGATTGCAGTGATAAGGTTTCTCCCCTGTGTGGATCAGAACATGATTACGCAAATTGCCTTTTTGATGAAAACCCTTGCCGCAAATATCGCAGATGAATTCCTTCAACTCACTGTGAGTACGTATGTGGGTCTTCAAGGTGGATGAGCGATTGAAGGCCTTGTCGCAGATGTGGCACTTGTGAGGTTTCTCAGAAGTATGAATTATTTTATGTCGGCACAGCGTGCTGGACAAGCGAAATCCCTTGCCGCATATGGCACAAACAAACGGCTTGGCGCCGGTGTGGGATGGCATCTTAAGATGGATGGTTAGGGTGTACTTGGTTTTGAAGATCTTGCCACACTGATCACACTTGTATGGGGGCTTGTTTGTCGCTGTACTGTAAGGAGAAGACAGCTTCTTAGAGCCTTCACGATGCTGCTTTGTTTCTTCAAAAGCTTTCTGTTGAGATCTTTTGGAGTTTTTACCCGATCTTGTTTTATCATTTTTCTCTGCAGTAGAGTATTCTTCATCCTTTGCCTGTAGAATGCTTCCAAGGTTACTTGATATCAACTCGTTTCCTTTCAGATTGCGATTTGGAACGATATTGACGCTGACGAATTCCGTTTGGTTGCTACTCGCGTAGCCTTCATGGACTTCCCCTGTTCCTCCAAAGGTATTTGGTCGCTGGAAATTGAACTTCAGAGAATCAGACTGTGGAGGCAGGCGATTCCAGTGACCAAATTGCAAAGGTTCTAAAAAATATGCACAATCCACAAATCAGAAAATGATTTTGCATATTAGAATGATTACCTTACTTTTTTCCTTTCACAATTTTATGAAACCTTAGTTTTTATCATGCGGATACATTTTGAACTTCTTGTCGGATAGAACTTGAATTGCAAATATTTAATTTTATCTACCTTTCATGAAATGAGCTTCTTCTTTGCTGTTCCATTCTTGTTTCAAATGGCGTCGGAGCAGAAATGACTTGGGCATCCTTGGTTTACAATAAACGCTTTCTCTCTTTTATTTAAGGCCAGCGCCTCGGAATAGCCTCTTACAGCCAGTTGTACTTTCCCCTTGGAAGTGAAAGTCTTTCAAATGAACCACACGTGCCAGTCGCTCGGGTTTATAAATCCTGTATTGGCAGTGAAGTGTTAATACAATCAATGTCTTATTTTCTATTGTCCAATCGGCGCGTGTCACGGGCATGCTTCGGCTTATTGTTATTGTTTATTACAGACACTCTTGATTGGCTAACAACAGGTTGTTAAGCACAGTCAGAAGGAAGATAAATCTTCGTGTAATCGTGGGCGTCGAATTCTGGCTCGCAACTCTGAGTACAAATCGAAGGAAGTTGAAAGAATTTGAGCTTTGGCAAACGCTGACCTGGGAATTATAGTTGAAGAAGCTTAATATTTATGATACAAGGATAATAATATATTCTTTTATGTTTGTTTTGATTTTTTCTCGGATATAAACCACCTGTCATACGATAGGGCGCGAGGTCACTTTGGGGTTAGCCTGGCGCCAAAGAAAGACAAGCCGGTTTTTTGCAGGACAGCAAAAATTAAATGCAATACAACTTGGGATCGCAAATGCCTTTAAAAAAATGGAAGGTAATGTAAAAGTTAATGATTTCATTTTGAAGAGATAATGGCAATGATGGCTTTTCTGGTGGCGATGGTCAGAGTGTAAAAGCAGTTTAAAAAAGTCACTTTTTTTCATTTTACCTTGGAGCTTGCCGCTTTGATGAAAATTATTGCTACATGGCTCAGCTGGCCACCGCAATGTTTTGCTTTGCTAATGAACCTCTCTCTCCCGCCTTTTTTATAAATGAGCATTTTATGCCGGGCTTGTTCAGTGAGTTATTAATAATTCAGCGCCATCATGCGTCGTTTTGAGAGGGAAAACAATACTGAACAAGACAGCAATCCACTTTTGTAAATTCACCGTAAGTACATATACCACTATGCTTCCCAAGTTTATTGATCGAGTAAGTCGTGCAGGCTTTGAATACCTCGACGAGTTCTTCGCTACACTGCTCATATATCACCTTTTTCAAATTGATAACATCGGTGCAAACTGATTTGCTATTCCTCGCCAAGAAATCTTTTTAAACATTTAAAACACGCAACTGCCGACATCATTACGCCGGTTAGTTTTACTCCCTGTAGAGCTCTTGATTACCAGAACAATTTTGAGCGATTTTCTTTCATTTCGGTCAAGATGAAATTCTCGTAGATTATTTTAAATAACAATATTTCAATACTTCAAATTTATTATGAATGCTCACTTTCATGGCCGCGTTAACGCCCTAAAGGTTTCAAATGAAGCTTGTTACTTTTCAGGTGCAAATTGTGTCATGCACAAGGCAAGCATAGAATGAAACAATTTTTTTTAGTTCCTTACCAATCTGAACAAGTGAGAACGAATTTTTGTAGAAAAAAATATGGACTGGACCGTCTGTGCAATGAATATTCTCCAGTTACTACGAAAGAATTCTATAAGCCGCAACTAAATAGTGTAGGATTTATTTGAAAAGTATGATTTTTGGAGTAAACGAGTATGTACTTCGCAGGTGTTGATACTAAATGGCGTTCTCAATTTTTTTTTTTAAATTCTGGCCCCCCCTAGTTTGCTTTGGTAGTTTATGAGCTTCAAAACTATCTCTACCGCTGTGAAAATCAGCATTCGGTATTACGCCGACGACTTACCGAATCAAGAAATCAGTATATTACCACTTAAGCACGGTAAAATTCATTTCTATGTAAATGAAAAATCAGTTTCTATTCTGATTCGGTCAGATTAATCTGTATTTATTTTGGCGGTGAAAACATTTAACATTTCTGACACCACTTGAAGAAAATGGAAACATTGTCGACAGGAAAGAATTTGTCAAGAACCACTCAAGTTTAAATATTGCTAAGACAACTTCCAGGAGATTATTTTGTTAAGAGGCTATCGCAAATATTGATCACTGGTCTGACATAGCGAGTTATTTAATGGGCGTATTGTTTGTAAACACAATGATATGTTACATGGGGATCATTAACGTTCCTTCTAATTTTCAAGAAAATAAACTCAACATCGATAAACATCAGGAGATATTTAACATTCAAGGTCAACTGTGTAATCGGACATTTTTGTTTCTTTTGTGCGCGTCACTTCAACCTGACCAGTTGAGGTATCCAGCTGTATTCAAGTTATTTATATGATAACTTTCCTGCCGAATAAATTTTTTGTCGACATTTTTGCCCAAATCTAGGCCATCACAGAGATTTTAGAAGTAGGGTATAGAATTCTGATATTTTTTACACCATATTTGGGTGCGCTTTCGATTCGTGTGGTATTTTTGGTTTTTGCAAATAATAAAAACTAGTTTTGGCAAATCGGGCCGAGTCCAAATAGCAATTCATTGCATAGGTTAAGATTACTGACTGTTGATCTTTGACACTTTTACAACAGAAGAATTATTGAGAAAAATCAGTACTTTACCAGTTAGTCGTATAAGCATATTCGAAAAAGAAAATCGCTTCCTTCCTGTATGTTTTATAGTGAATGCGTGCCTCCGTTGATTAAGGCCGGTACAGCGAAAGCTGTACTTTCATGCCCCGAGTTACATTTTGGCTGTAATCAGTTGTATTATGCGGCAAACCCTACCGTGCCCTGAGATTTTGCCTTGCCTAATTTAAATCCGTCAAAAACAACTCAGGATTTAGACACCGTGTCAGTCAGCGCCAAACAACTGCAGCGTACTGCTTAGAGAGGTTTGAGGCACGCAGTGTCTGACTAACTGTGACCTTAAACTGTGTGATACTTCTGCACCGCTGTATGCACACTGCTGACATCGTACACCAAATCGCGGCGGCGTCCATGTAGGCTGGCAACGTGAGAAAATTGTAATCAGTATTTTAATTTTGAGAACACAAGCCGAGAATATAACGCTCCGCCGTTCAACCTAATTTCAGGTTACTATTTTAAGATGTTGTCAAATGAAGCAAATTTAACTATTCTATTTATAAATGCGAAAACCCTCGATCAACAAATGTCGCCTGCTGTTGCGTGTAAAAGCGAACGAAAGTGTGACGTCAATTATGTACGTCAGTAAAACTTTATTTACAACCCATGAGAAGGATCACAGGCCGAACCTGAAACTGATCATATGAACATAGAAAATAATACAGTTTTTAAATTTACGAAGTATGGTCAGAATGAACAATAAAAAATCTAAATAAAGAGTAACAAAAATACCTTGCCGATTTAAACTCTAAAAACTTATATCTTTCGTGCTGATCCCACTTCTGGTTCTATTGGTGTAAATGGTCCCATGCGCGTTAATGATTTTATCCCAAAGGTTGATATTGCTGGTCACAGTAATTAATATTAAAAATACTTAAAATGAAAAGATCTTTAATTTATTGCGGTGCTTGACTAATAAAAGGGAATTTTGCTTGAATACTGCAGATGGTACAATGAATTTTGACTGCGGTTAAACTGTTTTTATTATTATTATTATTATTATTATTATTATTATTATTATTATTATTATTATTATTATTATTAATGACTATTTTCTCTTGCTCCCCCTTCTTTTACGATTGAGAACAACTTATGTGTTTGTGTCCTCCCAGACTAAAGAAGAAACCGAGCTCACAGAGAAAAATGCTGTTTTGAACAAAACTCGAAAGCATGACACTCGTGAAACCAATGCAATACGTCAGGTGCAAGAGCTCTATTATCACTTAGCTATCAGGGGTACCAAACAAGAAGAGTCGCTAGGAAAATATGGTGTATTTTAATTTTTGAGCAAGCTTAGACTATTTGTGGTCGTTTTGTGCGACACCCAACGGCTCATTTTCGGATCAGCCTAACAGTCGCCTCAGAAATTTAGATTGAATTCAGTGCCTTGAAAAAGTCCCGTTGTTTTTAATATATTATCATCTAAAAGTTAGAATTAATTCGAAGCGACGGGAAATGCCTTTACAAACCAAAATATGATCATGACCAGCCCTTAAAATTTTCTTCAACTTCAAAATTTTATCTGACGATCAAACTGTGTTAACGTAAACTTTCCTTTTTAGAGGTCCGAAAAACTAGAAACTACATTTGATGTATTTTCAGTCTTGAATATTTTTGTTAGTTGTCCCTGGTATTACATCACATAAAATTGTTTAGTCACTCTAGTATTCCATAACGGATTCAAAACAACATAATTTCACGTGGACACCAGTATTGACTCTATAGTGCGGCCGCAGTCACAGAATTATTTAATTCCTCTGATTCTTCATCTGAGTATGTAATTTACGGGCAGCTTTTGGGAATGGAATCTTTTCTCCTGTATTTCCAAGATGCTGTTCCTTCGAAAACAAAATTAAAGGAATAACCATCATTTTGACAGGAGGGCTAAACTGGCTCAAAATAGTGTTTGAATGGACACTGGGGATGGGATGGGATGGGACGGGACGGGATAGGATAGGATAGGATAGGATAGGATGGGATGGGATGGGATGGGACGGGACGGGATAGGATAGGATAGGATAGGATAGGATGGGATGGGATGGGATGGGACGGGACGGGATAGGATAGGATAGGATAGGATAGGATAGGATAGGATAGGATAGGATAGGATAGGATAGGATAGGATAGGATAGGATGGGATAGGATAGGATAGGATAGGATGGGATGGGATGGGACGGGACGGGACGGGATAGGATAGGATAGGATAGGATAGGATAGGATAGGATAGGATGGGATGGGATGGGATGGGACGGGACGGGATAGGATAGGATAGGATAGGATAGGATAGGATAGGATAGGATAGGATAGGATGGGATGGGATGGGATGGGATGGGACGGGACGGGATAGGATAGGATAGGATAGGATAGGATAGGATAGGATAGGATGGAATGGGATGGGATGGGATGGGATAGGATAGGATAGGATAGGATAGGATAGGATGGGATGGGATAGGATGGGACGGGACGGGACGGGATAGGATAGGATGGGATAGGATAGGATAGGATAGGATAAGATAGGATAGGATAGGATAGGATGGGACGGGACGGGACGGGATAGGATAGGATAGGATAGGATAGGATAGGAAGGGATGGAATGGGATGGGACGGGACGGGACGGGACGGGATAGGATAGGATAGGATAGGATAGGATAGGATAGGATAGGATAGGATAGGATAGGATAGGATAGGATAGGAAGGGATGGAATGGGATGGGACGGGATGGGATGGGATGGGATGGGATGGGATGGGATGGGATGGGATGGGATAAGATAAGATAGGATAGGATAGGATAGGATAGGATAGGATAGGATGGGATGGGCTGGAATCTGAGACGGGGACATATTCTGATTGGCTACTCAAACCATGATTTCGTGCGTTTGTTTTTTCGTAACGTTTAGAAATTAAGTGCCTATAAAAGTAATTGGGAGTGGCTATCCAAAACAACTATTCAACTATTCAACTAAGTAACGAGTGATAGATATTTACTGGATCGCGAACGGTAAATATCCGCCACTATGAAGCTTTTATTGCAGAGTACCGCAAAATCAAACAGCCAAAGTGAGAACATTTTATTCTTCTACATTTTGAATACATGATATGTTATCAGGCTAGATTTCATGCTCGTCCCCGTTTAGCAGGAATGTGTCTCAGCATTCTTTCTGGTCAAAGGTGGTGTCATCATCAGGGGGAGAAAGCCAGTTAATTTACTTACTTTACAAATGAAACCGTCAAATATAAATAGTAGGTTTGTTAGAATGTTGATCGACAGTTTCTTTGCTATCGTCACTGCGTTTGTCCAGTTCTCCTTCAGGGTTTTGTCCATTCCGGTTCCTATTACTTCCACGCCCATTGTCAGCGACTGTTTTTTCGTGTTGAGATGTGTTGTCCGTTTGCTTGGCAGGAAGAAGACTTTGCATCTGTTCTAAAGCGAGATCCCAGTGAGTACCAGCTTCTAAAGTATAACCTCTACAAGTCGGAATCTTTCCTTTTTTGCTTCTCCAAGATCTCATCAGCCAGTTTTTGATGCCCTCTAGAATGCGTATAAGCTGTTATTCATAAATTAAGATCATTATAATAGTTAGTTAAAGCGGGAGTAGTCAGTTTGGAAATTGTTTCACTGATTAATTTACAATCCACCTTGTTACTGTATTTTTGACTCAAAGAAGCTAACCGTCGTCAGGGTACTAAGGCATGACTGACATTTCACTAAGGAATTAGTCAGGAAACAGTAATCCTGATGGGTTCATTCCATGAGCTCCAAATGCTCCTTTTCATCATTATAATTTTTCACTTTAGGTAGCAAAACATTATTTTAAAAACTAAAAAACGTTCTCTGGTTAAAAGTTATATATTAAAGAAATGGGCTTTCGCCTACCAGACTGTAGCCTTTAACGAAGTCATATAAAAGCACGCGAATGCATGAATAATTATGTAAGCATAAGTGAGTGCGAATAAAAAGCATGCCTAGGTAACGGCATGGAATGTTATCTGCTTTAATAGTTAGTAGTATGCCATGACTAAGTTTTTTCAACCAGAGAACGTTTTATTGGCTGTTAATATGTTTTATCCTCGTTACTCGTCCATTTTTAAAACATAATTTATTTCCCTTGTTTTGTTTTTTATCTTTGTTCGCAGCCCACGTTATCTCACCCAGAAGAACAAAGAAGCTGATGAGCAAACCGAAGATAACCGCATAAAACACACCGGCCATATCGTGAAAAAACATCACATCTCCAGAACTGAAGGAGGTTTCTCAAATAAATACATATAACTTTTTAGGATTTTGCAAAAGAATTGTAGGCAGCGCGGAACGAATGGTGGCCGCAATACCAGTGAAAACCTCCCGCCAGCTGCAAAGGAGAGTAGACGTCCTTGGTTCACATTTCTCTTTACCCAAGCTGTTTTTTTGTTTAGGTTTTGGTTACCGAATGAGATTACACATTTGTCTTACATAACTAAAGTAAAGGACGCGCTATGATTGGTCAATTAAGCATTCAGTATAAAAGATAAAACGAAAATATTCGTCAGGTGCGTGGCTCTAAAAGTTGGGTAAATGGTGGAGAAGTGCCGAAAATTTGAAGAAATTTTCTCATGAGTGCAGCTAGCGTAAGTAAGCACGCGTACCGACCGTTACGCGTTAATTTTTTAGAGAATATATTTCTGATTTAGTGGCAAATTTTTCCAGCGTTTTGAACGAAACATCGGCATGCATTGAGATAAGCAACAAAAAGTGTCCTTATAAATAAATATTAAACAGAAGAAAGATCATCGCAGTTATTTACGCAACTTAAGCAGTTGCGAAAAGAAAGCCTGAAAAAAGAAAAGAAATTCGATTCGGAAGATGGAAAATAACAGGATTAAGCAAGAATGCAAGATGTTTTTCATCGATA
Source organism: Pavona decussata (assembly GCF_977016875.1). NCBI lineage: Eukaryota > Metazoa > Cnidaria > Anthozoa > Scleractinia > Agariciidae > Pavona > Pavona decussata. The sequence continues at coordinate 2,322,397 of NW_028145657.1, read as the reverse complement.
AGTGTGAAAAGCAGGATTTGTGTCTAATACACGTCATTACTTTGTTTATATTTTGTTATAAACAAATGGCAAACGGCTCAGCCTACATTGCTGAGTTATTGATTAACTCCGGAGGTTTATTAAGCACTCAAGAAGCTAAGGCCACAGTGCAAGCTGAGCTGTATACCATTTACTAAAAGGGAGTCAGTTTCTGAACTGTCGACGTGCTGCGTCGATGGGATTCGCTTTGACCGCGGGCTACCTATACGGCGCTCGAAACGTCAGCACTCGAATCTCTTTATGATAACCAAATTGCCTTTAGTTATAAACTCAGGTGATAAAACCAAACATTCGATTCGGTTACGCATTTAAGGGTGCGGTAGTTTGTTGAGAAGCTATAAAATGTTTGAAGAATGATACAATATTTCCCTCATTATCACCCACTGCTACTGCTTACTATAATGTTAGGTTAAAAATGTCTATATTATCTCGTTATATACCTGACTGATCCTGTTTAGGCCTGTCACACACTCCTTGAAGCCACCTTTGTTTCAAAAGCTTTATGAATCCTTTCTGGCGCAGCTCTAGAATTTTCACACTGAAATGATGCGTGTACGGTGAGTTTTTTGGAAGCCCAAACCCATAACCAAACTTTCCAAAGACCCTGCAAAAAAATACAAAAGGGCCGAGGCTCGTACGAGAAATAATAATTTATTGTTATAATAACCAACAGCTTAGCTAAGTCGCGAACTCCTTACCATATAAATGCGTCCACCTTAAAAGCCTTGCCTGCGTATAAACAGGTCATTTTCGTTTTGACCTCGCCGTTTAATTTCCCTCGTATTAATGGGCAGGTCCTTAAATGTTAGCAGCTTGTTTGCTTTGGAATTTACTATAATCAGATAAAGCTTTTTTGTTGTTTGCGGTTATTGTGTCTTCAATGAAAGTCGCGTTTTCGCAAAGCAAATGAACACAGCCAAGTGATAATATTCAAATTAAAAAAACAGTAAAGCGGCGTTAATACGGAAGTAGTCTACAATGTCTACCAAGGCCGACAAAATCTGGCCTCTTGAACAGCTTGGTCCAAAGTATGCTTTTAGCTTTGAAAGAGAATAACGCAACATTTTCTCTTGGGCTTAAATTCAACGTTGCAGTTCCAATATGAAAAATTGCTGCTGGTTGTGATCGCGTTTAGGCCTTGTATTCTACATCGTTTTAGAAAAACCTAGTACTTGAGAAGGAGGGGGACATCGGAGGAAGGACAAAACCGCAATATCGTGAAAAAAAAAAGCGCCCAAAGCCTGAGTCAAAAATCGACAAACTACCGAAACCGCATTTACAAACATGCTAGATAAATACCTCACTGCAACATTGAAGTTATCGAAATACCGTAAGAACAATAGCCTTACACCGTAACTCCTCTCCTCCCCCCCCCCCCCCCCCCTCCCCCAGCACTCTCTTAGAGGTGTAAGACCGGGCTGAAGGTTAATGGAGGAGGTAATCTGCCCTGTATGAGAATGTATGGACTCAAAAGCAGTTGTAGTTAAACATGTTTGGCTTGGAATAACGCGGTAGAGGTTTGTCTAATTAAGTCTACTACTAGTAGTACTGAAATATAGGTCGGGAATCCAGGGGTTAGAGATTTGGGACGAATACCCAAGCCCACAGTTCCGCGGGTAACCTAGAGCTCAGAACGTATAAGGCCAGGGACAAAGCCTCTGATATCAGTGATCTGTTTTTTTGAAGAAGGCCGGGTGAACTGACTTCAGATTGAAAGAAATTTAAGAGGGATTTTCCCCCCTCACTGCGAAACTAATCTTAGCCGTAGACTAATTTCTCTCTCTTTTGTCATGTGCTATAAAAGCGCATATTGTGTTGCACTTACCTTCCAGCGGTAGTTAGTCTGTTACATGGTCTCTGTTTAGTGTAGTACTCCAGCACCTCTGAATCGCTTATATATGCATAACCACCTCGCTTGGCTCTTCTGATTCCTTCTGTCACATTTTCCACAAGAGTGTTATGATGCTGCATAAATGCCCACATCTTCGCGTACGTTGAAACGCGTGACATTTGAAAGAATGCCATTGTGTGGCTGTCTTTTGTGCAGCAGTATTTAATGGTGGTCTGGGCAGCTAAATCTTCAAGGCTGTTGATTGGAGTTTCGAATACGTCTGTGATCAAGAAACTGGCCAAATTGGCGGTGTAAGAAGCGCCTGTATGAAACAAGCAAGGAAAAACAAAAACGACAGCTGTCCTTATTTTTGCCTTTTCAACTATCCCCAAATACAATTGATTATATGCTTACTGGTAATAAAACCGGATTCCAACAACTTAGAAATTGTGCGCCTTTAACTTCTAAACGTTTCCAAGACGCATAGATAAGACAAAATCAAATTATAATTAAACTTACCTGAGACCGCTTTTCTTTAACTTATTTAAGCTGTGTTTGACTGTTGTTTGATTGATCAATCTTTTGGCGGCAAAAAAATTTAAAAGCAATTAATTCCATTTGATTCTAGTAATCATTTGACACTTCTTTCAACTTCGACGTTTTTGAAAACACCATTATTAAGCATAGTATAACGTTATTCAAATAGACGCCGCCAAGCCTTTACGTAAGGCTTATCTTGGCCACTGCGAGGCCCAAACTTGCAGCAATAGTAGCCATTTTCCATGGAGCTGAATGGCAGTTCCAACAAAAGAAAATGTGGCGGTGGTCCTTACTTTTCCATGCGCATGTGAAACGGTGATGCAAATTGCCGAATAAGCAGTATCCCATGCAAGGTTTTAGCCAGAAGGGCGTCCACGCGTCATATGGACGCCAACCTTTTTTTTTAACAATTCACGGAATTTTATACTTTTTTTTTTTAATTGTTATAAGATGCATATCTCTTGGACGCACAGTTTTCAATCAGTCTGGCTGAAAGACTAACCCACAAGAAGTTTGGTTTAACGAATCACTACAATGACCTGGCCTCGGTTGTTCAACGAGAGGATAACCTTTTCCAGTGGATAATAAACTGTATTCCAACTAATAGATAGCGGATAGCGACCTATCCACTGGATACAGTTATCCACTCCTTGAACAACTGGGGACAGGTGAATATTGATTGTCATTCAGTATCTCCTTACTGATTATCAACATGGCAAACCACCAGAATGCAGCAACAACTCTCCCGGATGGGCAACATCCGCACCCTGACCAACAGTATACGAAAATGATGACCACGTGGAATCAAAGAACCGCAGGCAATCTCGTGTTCTCCAGGAATCCTCCTTTACTTTCGTATGATCACGTGATTGTGCAATCCTGCCGTGGTAGCCACGTGGACTGAATGTGGCATGTAACCATAGAAATACGCCAACTAATAACGTGCCAACAACGATGGCCAACCACAAGTCAGTGTTGAATGGTTTCAGGAAAGAAACCACTTTGTAGTCTACGTTGACACTGTTTTCAATTAGAATCGACAGCCCTAGATCCATGAAGGGCTGTGTGAAATCCACGGCAGTTTGAAGCTGCGACCTGACGGTCAACGGTGCAACAGCGAGATCAGCTTTCTGTTGAGAGCAAGATTTCAGCTATAACAATGTTGTTTGTATTTTGACTTTTCCTATATTATGTGCTACTAAAAACTAAAGATCAAATAAAGGATTTTTGTATCCAACTTACTGTCCTTTTTCGAAAAGTAACGAAGGAAACTACCAGAAATAGGAAAAGGTACCCTGCTAAAAGAGGTTTTATTCTGGCAAGTCCTATAGCATGTACGAAGTTGTTGGCGTGGTCGGCTTCTTTACTTGCGAGACGCGAACAACTTTGTACGTGTTAAAAGACTTGCCAGAAAAACAAAAAAAAAAAAAACCTCTGATAACAGGGTAAGGAAAAGGCTACTCTCGTACCTAGATGTTGAGTGAGAAGCAGTGAGAAAACCGAATTTTTGATATACTGTTTAGTACAAACAACAAAGTGTGTGAATATCGCCTGTAATATAAATTGGGGTTGGATGACAATTATTTACATTTGCAAACAACTTATTGCCATTTTTTAAATGTAGCAACTGTGCGAATACCCCTTAGCTATAGCTTACTCAGTCCATTTAAATAACATAGCAAAAGAAAAATCTTACTCTTTCCACTAAATTTTCCATCATTCCACTCCACTTTTTGTTGAACAAATCCCATGATACATTAATGTTTTTTTGGAATTACTTCAACCGTGTGCTTGAATTTCATATCTTGCTGAAGTCTGTTGAGTAACTCTGTGCAGAAACCTTTGTAAACTGTCTCTCCTGTTTTAGTGACCTCTCTCTCAATAAAAGGCGGTTCCTGGAAGCATGCATCGTAGTAAAACACAATGTATATCATTTCAGTAACCGTATTTTGTTCATTACCCTAGCTTACCCAAACAATGCAACGGAGGCAGCGATTCTATTGCTGATGACAAAAAGGCGATTCTCATGATGACGCTATTTTACATGTACTACAACTACCAGAATCCTCCTGCTTTTCCTTTCTTATTTAATATCTTTTAATCCCATCGAGGTTAAGATAAAAATATCCCTGATTTGCAAGAGAAAACAACAAACGGAAGGATTCTGGTAGTTGTAGTAAATGACGCCATCGTGAAAATGGCCTATTCTCTTTGTTTTAAATGGCAAATGTAGTAACAAGAACAGGGATATGTTTTAAAGGCGAGGCGCGGAAAAATAAACACACTAGTCAATAAAAAACATATTAGCTAAGTCCATAATTTTTTAAAATCACATTATGAAGTAGAATTGTTTCCGAGGAGTTTCTGGTTTAAGAGCCGGGCTGGTATATTGAACTCGTGATCTAATGGAAAGAAAGGACATTGTTTTGTCACACCATTAGATCTTTTGGGACGTTAAAAGATTTTTTATGCAGAAGTAATTAAACAAATGTAATATTACAATCTGTACAATAAGTACAAAAAATATTCTTTCACTTACTATTACAGTAACAACTCGAATGGTGGTGTTTTCTACCGTATTTGCTCGGTCACGTGGGATCCGAAGTGACTGCGATAACCACAAAACTGGTTTTTCCGGAAACATTTCAATCCCTTTAGTTGGACTCCATTTTCCAACCTTGCAGAAACAAATTGTATGGGAATTAGAAGTATACCAGTAACCAATACTTATTTTTCGAAGACTGTAGTCTTAATATGTCAATACAATACAATACAATACAATACAATACAATACAATACAATACAATACAATACAATACAATACAATACAATACAGTACAGTACAGTACAGTACAATACAATACAATACAATACAATATTTATGAACACTCCCTCTTGGGGATTTTCAGTGAACAGCAGTAAAATATCAATGCCTAACTTAACTAACAAGTTATTTTAAAACTCGGATAATAAGCAACTGAAAAAAAATATGTGTATACAATCGCCATGTAACCAAATGGAATATCCCGGTCGCTTTTTCAATAGCGATAGCACCTGATTCAACGCGATGGTTGTAGTCACTTGCCTTGACAAAACCTGTTCTTCCCAAATTGACTATATCATACTTTTGAAATGTTGGCGAGCCATCTTCTCTGAAGTCCAAGTCATTCATGACACCACTTGTCTTCATCTAACAAAGCATTGACATAATGTCAGTTCAAGTGATTGAAATGATATTTTTAAAAGTTGATTTTGAAGTTAGGTTTCAGAGAAACGCGCAAAACAATCACAGGTGTTCATAAAGGCTATATTTGTGAGAAAAAAAAGAGGGAAAGTGAGATAATATAAATTTAATAACTAAGAAAAAGGCTTCAAACAATCTTTCCTCGTTGTTAAAGGGGAAGTATGACGCAAATTTGCCGTCATGTCAAAACCCAGAAATGTTTGTCTATCAGCAGAAACAACGAAATAATTGTCAAGTTTGTTATAAATAATCACTCCAGAGCAATAAAACTGTCGATTAGTCCCTCTGTGCAGAGACAGATTAGGTCGGAATGGATTGGAACTTCAGAAATGTTAGGCTAATGTTTTTCAGAGTTCTCGCATTTTTGTTTCCAAAATGCGCTAGAACAGATCACGAGTTGTTCCTTTCAAGAATTGAGTTGATTTCTTCCTCCCGTTAAAATTATTTGGCAGCTGATTGAAGGCCTTATTTCATCATTTTCAACAAAAGATTTCATAAACCTCATGATACTTCCCTTTAACATTAATATTAAATTAAACAAAGTAACAAATTAGCAAACAAAAACCAATAAAAAACAATTACAAAAACCAATTAAAAAACAACATGACAGTTTTGCCTTCTTTATATACTTCATTAGCTCTTCTCCATTATTCCATGCAGTAACAGGACCCTTGTCAAAGTCAAAACCAAGCTTCTGTTCTCTGACGTCATGTCCATCTAATATCATGAGATGAAGTGCAGACGCTAAAGCCAAGACTGCATCATAAAACTTTCCAGTCACCACCTGATAGTAAAAGAATGATTACCAATCGGCTCGGTTTACAAGTTGGTCCACAATAATTAGGTGAAGTGAGCGTTTTCTGGCTGAAGTTAGGAGTAATGTGAGACTTAGTCAGTAGATCACCGAGGCCAAGGCACGAGATGAGTTCACATTGAACCACGAGCTGACGGCACATAAAAGGATTACAGTTTTTATATTGGCGGGGATTCAGCTAGGGGCTCATCTTGAATAGACTCATGAGAAATGCGTTTACTGTTTGTTTTCAGTGATGAGATGTTGGCGTTGACGACACGCCCTCTTTTTGTTCACTTTGAAGCCAGACGATTAAAAGTAGAAGAGGGTAATTTATAGAAGAATATTTAGTGATGTCACTGTTAACATTTTGCCTCATCAGCATATAGGAGGTAAACATTTAAGCGCGATGTATGGCATGGTGTTAAGAATTCCATCCAACCATACATTACTAATGACAGTTGCAAGATCTTGTGGATACTTTGAGAGTTCATTTCTCAAAAACTATTAAGCATATCACGCTCAAATTTTCCCAAACTGCGCAAAGTGTGCCGAGCTGTGTTAAGTTATAGGGTGCATAAATTTGTAGCTAGCTTTGTCATTTATGCTTTAATGTATGCTGACGAGCTTAAACATGTAAACAAAGATCCACCTATAGAAATGCAAATGCAAGGGAAAGACAAAATATTCCATTGTTTTGTAATGCATAACTCCATTTCGTTTAAATCAATACGGTTTATTGCATCCTCGGAGACCAGGGACAGACATTTGGGTCAGGAGGAAGTCAAAACAGGTAAGTTTACACTGAAGAGTGAAACTTACTTGTTTTGATTCTTCCTGACTCAACTATCTGCCCCTGGGTATCTGAGGATGGGTTTATTGGCGCCATTCTTTCCTTTCAACATGAACAGTAAGGACCTGTTCACTAGAAACCTAAAAAAGGAAACAACCGGCCTCTTCTTACGCTTCAATTATTTACTACGATCCAGGTTAGAACTTACTGAGATCACAGCCTAATCAGGAGGCAAACAAAACAAATTTACATGCAATTATACGTTAATTATTACTCAGAAAACGTTTGTAACCATTAGGCTTCCCTTACCTCTCTTTTCCCCAAACAGCGCTGTCAGATTTGAGTGTTTCTAATCTTGATCATATATAATACCTGAGATTATCAATACTAACAACCTACTTACTGTAGGATTTTAATTACATACGTCAAGTTCGCCATGCTGGTAGTTCCTCCAGCGTGTTGAAACTTCCTTTTAGAGAGCGCCTTCACCAAATGCCAGACGTGTTCCAATGACACCATAAAACTGATTTATAACGAAGTCATGACCGAGTGTCTGCCAATCCTAATAAAAGTGATATCACATGTTGATCATCAATAAACACAAAGTTTAGCAAGAGGCCATTTCTCAGTTGCTTTGAGCCTCATCATGAAAGCGGGGCTTCGTACATGACTGAAAATTAGTTTTCATTCGTACGCAACAAAACTAATTTTCATATAAAAAGCTTTCCACGGAGCCTCGCTTTCGTAATGAGGTTCAAAGCAACTCGGAAATGGCCTATTCATGATTATATAATGAAGCTAGTGTTGAACTAATCAATAAGCATGTTTGCCTCAAAGTGTTAATCTCCAACTTGGCAACAGAAAGATTCACGGAGCTATTTGTCCGATTTTACCTGTTCAGTTTGTGCATCTGTTACAATCCACACCCAGTCCTTCGTCATGCCAAGGTCTCCAGCCTACTTTATCATCTATTTCAAAAGATTCATGCAGAGATCTCGGGTTTGTTTGTGTATTACACATACCACTATAGGAAATGTCAACTGAAATACCGACTCTTAACCCTGATCAACGTCTTGAAATCCTAGTAAATTGAACCCAAAACCTCAACTTACATAACTAATTTATTTTTCTTTATATACTTTCATTGCAAATCCATTAGGTTTTTACAGTATCTAAAGCAAGGAATCAGTATTTCTGAAACTATCTTCATGCATGATTCAGTTTAACGCAATAAAGTCAGCGTAATGAAACCCCCGAAACCCTTATAATTGAACTTATGAGAAGTGAGTGTCATTCCCGTTTTCTAGTTTTCTAACTTGTCTTGAGTATTTCTTATAGCAGTTCAAGACCACAATTCTTGTGCCTGTTTGTCTGATCCATTTTAGTTGTTTGTTGACGTCCAGTTGAGAGGGGTCTGGTAGGGGTTCAAAGTGTTCGTGTGCCACAACAAGCCAGCCTCGTTTGTACGCTTCATCTTTCAGAGCTAACAAACCATTGATTCCTGTAAAGATTAATCACGAGTCAGTGGTTATCTCTTGATATGATTCCCGTAACTAAATTGATCCCTAAGGGAACGTTTAACGAAGATTTCAAATCACAACTGCGTTCACTAACTCATAGGCTAATACTCTCTCCATTATGAGAATTACAAAATCAAGATCTCCTTTTTACTCTTTCGGTAATACTCCAGTGGTAGTGTCGTCCACTGAAAACAACAACGCAAGGAGGACATGGACTCGCTGTCAACTACAAGACCCCCCCACCCCCCTCCCCCGCCTCGCTAAAAAAAATAACAAAGGGTGTTAACTGAAGGTGCATGCAATATTAATACCATAGTCATCCTTTAACATGAGCAGGGCAAACTGTGTCCAGTTGTAGTGTTCAATGATTCCCGCCAAAGCCTGGCACTGTACGGTGTCACTTGGACTCATGCGTAGGAGATAAGGGAAGTTAACTGGAACGGAGGAGAAAGTTGGGTCTGTAGCCACTGGAGTATGGCTGTATGTGCTTTACATCTGAGGACATGGCAGGTCCGATGACAGCCACAACGCCTTGGTGAATAAGATAAGATACTGAGCTGTGAAAGTAAACAAACAAAGTAGGGATTGTGGGTTACTAACACCAACAGTGTAAAGGCCATATAAGCGTATGGTGGGCGTGTCATAATCTCATTCCCAATGTTTCTCGTATATTCCCACCACCCTGGCTTGTGCTCCAAGAAGGGGCTGAAGAAAGAGGAGGGAGGGGAAATAGGGGAGAATGAGGTTAAGCCGTTTGGCTGGGATACACCAGTAGGCCAATAACACTTCTTTTAAGCAGGCCTTTCTCATTACAGATTCTAACGATTATCGCTGCAACAGTAAGAGAATAGCAAGATAACGTTGTTGAGTTTATTATGGTAATTACGTTAACTCTAAGCCACTAAAAGGTAACATCAAAACTAAGCAGTATAAGTACTGGTCCCATGGTACCTGCTTTTAAATTATCAAACGCGTCCTGTGGTTTAGTTACATTAATGATGGCTTGAAGTTGTATTCCTGAGAGAGTGTTGGGGTCCCTGTTGATATCATCAATGGCGACAAGGAATGGTCTTACTAATCTTCGGTCCTCAAAAATGGCTCCTTTGAAAACACCAACGATGAGGGATTGTTATTAGCATAGTAAATTTTTTGTGCATGATTTTCAGTAAAACGCGTACAAGCGGGATATAGTCATTCAAATTTGGTAAACAAATCATCGTGAATATGTCATTGTGAGTAGCTAAATACTGACAACACTGATGATTTTAGCAGTTCAAATGATCTTGAGTTACTGGGTTTTGAAGAAATTAGTAAGACAATATCAATTGCTACTGTAAATGGAAAATGCGTGATTATATACGTATGTTATTTATACTTGGCTGATGACGACAAAACAAGAGTTTTACTTGGTCGGAATTAAATTCCATTCACACAGTAAATGATCAAGCGATACCAGACTACTGTGATTAAGTTGATGAAAAGAAAGTTGTAGTACTTACCGACACGGACGTCCACTCTGTTTCGCAACGTTTTCAATTTAAACTTACCAACTTTTAGCGCATTCCCACGGAAACCTTTCAGTGACAGATTCACAAAAACGGCAGTAATAATTAGAAAACAAGTAACTGTTTCCTGCATTGGCTTTTGTCGGTTGTAGGTCCTAAAGAAAGGCCAAAATGTTCACCGACAAAAAAGAAATAAAATTCTTAGCTTTTACGTTCACAGACTTATGACTGTTTTTGCAATTCAGATCCTGCTTTGTTTTTCTAATATTGTGTCATTCGCAGCAAGGTGTGGAGTAACGAATTAAACGAGCTTTTAACAAATAAGAAATGAGACCTATTATTCTCAACTCTGTTGGAAGTCATTTATTTTATTTTTTATTTTATTTAATGATTGCTGCAGTCTTAATTTCCACTGTGTGGCACTAACAATAGATGGCTTTCTGACAGAAAAAGATAACTCTTTATTATTCAAGTTTTCAAGTTTTATTTATTCACAACAGAACCTTAAGTTATAACTAGGCTGACTTGCAAATAGTGAATAGCTAATCGCGGCAAGCCAGACTGTACACAAAATAACTAATTTTGCTTTTGATAATTACTATAATCCTTATTAAACGCTTGTTTTCATAAATTGACCTCGTGGTGATCATAGCACGAACTAAAGTACGCCGCCGGTTATAATAGATAGATAGTTTATTAATCAAAAACCTTGCAGCCACAGGCTGAATTACGTCTGATTTACAATAAAATATATAAAAATGAACGAACGACAATACCAAGCTAAAAAAATGCTAATATAAAAGGACAAAATATATAATTAAGAGAAACAATATTACATCATTGCGATGTCGTAAGGATTGGGAAGGCCGTGAATTAACGTAAAATACGGTAGTCCCCTGCGATTCGCTTTAAAAATCTATGAAATATCAAATAATCTAAACTTATGAGCTTTAAAAGCTTCCCGGAATATGAGCCCATTCTCAGACGCTAAATTCCTTTCGATATTTTCCCCAGCCTCGCCTCCCCCGCCTCAAATTATGATACGCCGTGGGCTATAAAAATAGCTATTTTGAGTTGCTAGCTTAGAGTTTCAATACCAACAGTTTTGACATGTTTGAAACACCAAATTTCCTGTGGCTTTTTTTGGTCTTAATTGAAAAGTGGAACACAATTAAGATCATCAAATAGCAAATTTGCCAAGCAGTCACTGAAATATGCAGACGTCTGGTTCTGAGATACTATGAATCTCACGCATGCGTTCTACCTAAACATTTCCACTCTAATGTACTATATTATACCTTGAGATTTGCTTTGTTGAATTTTTTTCTAAGAAACCATCAAGATAAACAAAATGACAGTGCTTCGTTTCTATGAAGGTATCGCAAAACATGTTGCCGTATTTTGCACGTATTCTTGTCGCAGCAAGTGCATCAAATCTGCTTTCAAGCGTTGGAACAATGCAAAGTCCCATCACACTCGGTGTGGGGAACACAGCGGCAAAACGTCTACCCATGCGCCAATTTTTGGCATTTCCGGTCGAGATCACGCTTTCCGGTTAGGGTTATGTTTTGATCTGTTGAAGTTTTTTAAAAACTTTCCTGCTGTGGATCATTAACCAAATGTTAAAGATGAATTGGACCAATGATAAAGAAAAGGTAAGCTCACCATAATTTCTTACAATGATTGATTCTGAAGTCGAGTGGTACTGATTATCTTTTAAAAAACGTCCAAAAATGTGATTCTATGCGTGTTCGCCCGCCATTTCAGCCCAAGTTATGAATATTTTGTCGGTTGGTGAATCGTGTTTTAACACCTAGCTCTATAGCTACTATTACAATTTGTCCGTTCTTCAACACATGGAATGTTCTTGGAAAGACTGCTGTTACAAATTCTCATTTATATATTTTTTATTAATTAGACCAAAGGAAGACGCAAGGTCTATCTGTTTCAAATGTTATTATAAGCAACGACGCAAAGCCTTTCACTCAGTCATCTTGTCTGGTAAATGAATGACTTCAAACTTTGAAAATTATGGTCACCAAAGCATTTAACCTGAAGCTAATGTTAAAACATGCGTGCAAGTATGGCTGAAAAAAGTTCTGGTTGCAAAATAAGTTGGTGAAAAGCGTCTGCTTCTGTTCGCGACGCCAAGTTTTGACCCAAGCAGGCTACTTGACGTTTCATTTAAAATAATTTGTCATTTTATTTTAATTTTTCTCTTTCTCTCTCTCAAAAAATGGAAAATGCCACTGAAACGCTCGAATAATGCTTGGTGCTTTTACTTCACCAAAATGATCGAAAAAATGCTAGCATAATTTGTGCAAAAGCCTAAATTTGCCCAAGGTAAAAAATGATAACTAAGGAAAAGATTGGATTGGTGCTGAAGCCTAAACTTCTGGCAGAATTTATCACATCTCTGGATGCCCCATGTTGCTGAATAAATAATCCTTCTTCCTCATGCATTAAATGTGTCTTCTGTGACCTGAAATAATAATAAATATTATTTGTAGCCCCCTTTTTATATACACTGTAAGTAAAAATGTAAGAAAATAATTAAATTTTTCTTGTTTATTTTATTTCAGGGGTTTCATATGATAGTAGTATATTCTGTATGTGGAAACCTCATGGTGAAAGAAGAATCAAATGTGCAATCTTAGTATAGGTAGATTCTAGATTTGTCTGCTGTTATGGTTGATAAACATGTTTATTCCAACTTAGGAGTGTTCCTCATATGCATTAGGCAAGGAAAATAAATATACCTGAGACAAGTCAAGTCAGCTTAAAAGAAAGTATTGTGTAAATCAAGATTACCAGAAATATGCTATGATATGCAATAAAACAACTGTTCTCTTTTCTTGTAATACACGATGCTCATCACACATTCTTGGATCATCTCGCAAAATAATATTTTGATTGTGATCCAAGAATCCAATTATAGTGTAGAATAAGATTAAAAAGACCAGGTGCATTTTTCTCTGCAAACTTTTCCATCTCTGAGGGTGTGTACAGTGCAAGTGCAATGTTGCCTTCATGGTGTTGGTGCAATGCTCTCTGGAATCTCTCTACCAGGTAATCAAATGAATGTTTGGAAAAAAATAATGAAGAAGGGATGCAGAACTTTTTATCTTTATAAGTAGAAACTAATGGTCACCACATACTCCATCAAGATGTTTAAATAAACTCTCACAACTAGTAACATAAGAAATATGTGGAGGATAATTATATTATCCACATATTTAAATTGTGATCAGAATATGCATATTCATACTGGGGCTTAATTTCATTCCCTCTGAGGTTGGGGGTGCCTTTGTATAAGTTACATTTGTTCTCCTCTAGCAGATGAAAAAAAAAATTACAATATTGATATTGCTTATTTTTATAGTGAAATATACATGTTGATGATCAGTGTAATCCTTCAGAAGGATGTTTGGTAGAAATACTGTTACTGAAATATCTCTTATATTACTGGGATTCTTTTTTTTCTTTTTTGTTCAAGTAGTTGTGTAGTTAAACTGACCTGATGAGGCTTTGAAAACTGTTTCAATGCTGTTCTATACATGTCTTTCTACTAGGACATCTCCATGACAATTTGACTTTCACAACTCCAAAAGAAGTTTGTATTGTACTCCAGGTGTCCTGATTTGGAAGCACTATTCTACAATCTCTTTTATTATTATTATTATTATTATTATTATTATTATTATTATTATTATTATTATTATTATTATTATTTCTTTTGCTAAATATATACAATAATTGGGGAAAAATGCGTTTACTTTATTAAGGGTTACTATTTGGGGTTGCAAACTTAGCAACGTTAATAATCATGAAGTTATCTTTGTATGTGAAAGTAAAAGGCAAACTTAAAAATTATGGAACAAATAATATAAAGAGCAAGGCAGGGTATGTTTGATGAAGAAAGGTCGTGCCGTTTGAAATATTGGAAAGGAAAAATATATTTCTCTGACTGTGAAATTAGCCTTGCTCTTTATATTATTTGTAGTGCAATTTATTGCTCCTTTACTACAGGATCCGGTACTTTTATTTTATCACGGTGGTTCTTGCACATCCACTGGAAAATTATGCACAACCCAGAACCGAAATTGGGTCTCTTTCGGCTTATATTCTGCATACGTGGTAAACTTTTCTTCTTGGTCGACATTCTCAGCACATTTGTTGCAGCACCTTGTTCCCGGACGATAAGGAACATTACCTGCCTTTCCAACAGCGTCCAGCACGGCATAAAGTCGAGAAGGTATCCCGTTTTTGTGGAGAGCTCGAGAGTAGTTTTCCTGAGTAACCGAACACCGGTTGTTTAGTCCCAGTGAACCCGGCAAACTATCGAACCAACTGGAAGTTCAGCGGCCCTGGCTAACTGAGGTGTCAAGAAGTAATGACGGCCTCCGCATTTTCGTTTATCTAAACTTTTACCACACTTCTCGTCTTGCGAGGAACAACATTTTAACAACAGGACAACAACAACCACGGACAACAAAACTTTTCTTCACAAGCGCGAGCAAGTCGCATCTTCGAGCATGGTTTTCGCACTTGGTGCAAAGGTTTGAAAACAGCAAAATAAATTTACTCACCAGGAAAACAACTTTTTTGCTTAAGTTTGTTTCGTAACTCTTGAGTTTTGTTTTTAAACTTCGCGCGACGGGAGTTTTTTGTTTACGCAATAGGTTTTAATAGCTAACCGGAAATAACACACCGACCGGAAGTTCAGTGGTTGGCACATGCGCATTGCGTTTTGCCGCTGTGTCGGTGTGGGGTCATCATCTTGCAGATCACGTGATTTCTACCAGAGCCAGCCGCGGTCCCTGGTTCCCAGGAATTGTGACGGTCTACTCGGTCATTTCAAAGAAGAGATATTGAATTATTTGCCGTCATTTGTCAGTGGCCGTTGTGTCGTGCGGATCGTCTGCGGCTTCTCGTAAACGAAATTTAAAGCGATTGGTATGTATTTGTTTGGTTATTTTTGTTGGTTTGTGACCTAGTGTCCTCTTTAAAAATTGAATGGCATTTTCTCTTTAATTTACAAAACAAGCTATTCATTTACTAGTAAGAATCGCAACCTCGTATCAAAACTGGTGGAGGTTTCAATAACCGACAAAAACAGATCTTCGGATTCGAAGGTTAAATGTTGTACTGTTGATATACTATTGTTTCTAATCCTTATCGTGTTAAGATTCAGCCTTATATTCGTTTATTAAGTTAAAATCCATCTTGTACAAAACGTTTCCGGTGTGTTTATCACTCACCACTTAGCAAACTCGTTATCTTATCCCAAGTGAATCGTTACGTAGTCGTTCACTGTATGTTAATGGAATTTGGCTTTTTGAAAGTGGGTTTGACTGAAAAAGAGAACTCCACCAAAGTAAAAACAAAACTTATCATACAGTTGCATGGTTTTAAAATATAATTATTGGGCTCTTATTCTGAATGTTTGCAAAGCTAAACCAACTGTGTTGATAAAACCAAACAGTATTACTGTATCAAATTACAGAAATTAGACTTGAAGGAATTTGACTAAATATTGCGTAGCCGTTTATTAAGAAATGCAGCGACAGGTGACTGTAAACAAGGTGTAGATTCCTATATCAATTTAATCAACGTGATAGTGTCTTCGCTCACGATAAAACTTGCCAGCATTTCGTTAATACGCCTCACCTTTAATATTGTTTCAATTTTTAGTCCATAGCTCGGTCTTCGAGTAAAAACAACCTTAACTAGCCTGACGTCTGGCTTTGTAAGGTAAATGAAGCTATCGTGCCCCTAGAGTGAAGAATTGGTAGCATTATTAAAAATGCATATACACTGCCAATGTGATTTTTTTTATTCTTAAGTCTTAATTTTCGGCTTAAGGCTAGCGATACAGTTTTTAGGGACCATACTTCACTTTTTCAACTGTCTATTTGCTAGTCTTTTGCGACACTGATTGTTGTAAAATTTCAATTCAGTTACGGGGTTTGGATTGAAGTTTGTCCGAAGTGATATTTTGGAAAATTGCTATTGCCATGACGAATACAAACATAAAATTTCGAAAACAGGAAATTATTGTAAATTTTTAACGATCCATATTTGAATTAGAAAAGACAACTTCGATTTCCTAAAATATGGTATATTAAAAAGCAAAGGGGCTTGAAGAATTGTATGGCATTTTCTCTTCAATTTACAAAACAGGCTATTCATTTTATTATAAGAATCGTAACCTCGCATCAAAACTAGTGGAGGTTTCAATAAGCGACAAGAACAGATCTTCGCATTCGAAGGTTAAATGTTGTTAATATACTATTGTCTCTAATCCTTCAGTATGGCGTTAGGATTCAGCCCTTAATTCGTTTATTAAGTTGAAATCCATCTTGTACAAAACGTTTCCGGCGTGCTTATCACTGATCAATTATCAAACTCGTTATCAGATCCCAAGTAAATCGTTACGACGTATCGACGTATCGACGCCATTTTGACGAGTAGGCAAACAGGCTTGAAATAACAGTGTTTGTATGGAAATCCGATGTCAAATAATTTTCATAAAACATCGCTTCTGAAAAATTCAACTTTTGATACTTGGAAAGGGAGTTTAAGAAAAAAAGTGGAGGGATGTAGCAGTGCCAGAAAGCGTCCAGTCGTGTTTTGAACTTTCCATACATTTCTCTGTATTTTTTTCCCGCGAACTATTTTTAGTAGCAGTTCACGGCTGGTTCGCTTTACAGACAAATGTATGGAAAGTTCAAAACACGACTGGACGCTTTCTGGCACAGCTACTTCCCTCAAATTTTTTTCTTCAAATCCTTGTTGTAGTGCCAAAAGTTTCTAATTCATGAATTTTTCAGAAGTGATGTTTTATGAGAATGATTTGACATCGGATTTCCATACAAACACTGTTATTTCAAGCCTGTTTGCCTACTCGTCAATATGTCGTCGAAAACCGTGATAAGACTTATTTAGAAAACAAGCCATTCATTTTACTGATAAGAATCGTAACATCGCATCAAAACTGGTGGATTTAATTAGCGACAAACACAGATCTTCGGATTCGAAGGTTAAACGTTGTCTCTAATCCTTCAGTATCACGTTAGGATTCAGCCTTAAATTCGTTTATTAAGTTGAAATACATCTTGTACAAAACGTTTCCGGCGTGCTTATCACTGATCACGTATCAAACTTGTTATCATATCCCAAGTGAATCGTGGGTTTGAATGAAAACAGAACTCCACCAAAGTAAAAACAAAACTTCACAGTCACGACAGGTGACTGTAAACGAAAAGTAGATTCCTATATTAATTTTTAAATTAACGTGATAGTGTCTTAGCTCATGATAAAACTTGCCAGCATTTTCGTTAATACGCCTCACCTTTCATATTGTTTCAGTTTCTAGTCCATAGCTCGGTCTTCGAGTGAAAACAACCTTAACTAGCCTGACTTCTGGTTCTGTAAGGTAATGAACCTATCGCGCCACTGGAGTGAAGAATTGTAGCATTAAAAAATGTATATGCACTGCCAATGTGAATCTCTTTTTATTCTTAAGTCTTAATTTTCGGCTTAAGGTTTGTGATACAGTTTTTAGAGACCATACTTCCCCTTTTTCAACTGTCTATTTGCTAGACTTCTGCGACACTAATTGCTGTAAAATTTCAATTCAGTTACGGGGTTTGGATTGAAGTTTGTCCGAAGTAATATTTTGGAAAATTGCCATTGCCATGACGACTACAAACATAAAATTTCGAAAATAGGAAATTGTTAATTTTTTAACGATCCATATTTGAATTAGAAAAGACAACTTCGATTTCTTAAAATATGGTTTATAAAAAAGAAAAGGGGCTAAGTTAAGACTGAGTTTTTGTGTGGTAACAGGGAATAAACACTGCTTTGTTGAAGTGAATATTGCCAATATGTGCATCGTTTGAATCCACCAAAGTCTTACTGCTTCCCTGCTGCGATCTTATTAAACGTGTTTTTCTTTTGGATCGTTCCTATTAAATTCTCTTGCATTTTTTTAATTAATGCACGATAACAAAAAACGGCTCCAGAAACGCACAAATTTCGAAATTGCAAGAAAGTTTCAAGGCCCGGCAAGCAGCGTCAGAGAATAAACTCTTTCTCAAGTGTCGCAACAGGGAATATCAACAAGACGTAAATCGTAGCGTCAAAAAATAACTTCAGAACACATTTTGGCAATATATATTTTCAAGTCATCTTTTGAAAGACTTGTATATTTTTTGTTTTATTTACCTTTACCATACAAGCACAATGGTTTGAAACACAAACCTTAAGTTCAATATTTTGGTATTATTTTTCTTAAAATTCAAATCTGGAAAGCGCAAAATTCAGGACTTATTGACTTTGAGTTTTTTGTTTCTCGTCGTCCTGGTAATATCGATTCTACCAAAACATCAATCATGACAAACCTGAATCAGAGAAATCCAATAACTGGTGTTGTTTATCACATCAATCGGTGTCGGAAAAGACTACCAAACAGCAAGTAACACGTTGTAAAATCATCGGGGATATTCTAAAACGGCGGTTTTCTGGCAATATTCAGCTGTTTTAGTCATTTTCGAGCCATTTCCTCTCTAAAGAGATTTAAAGGTAGCAATATTTAGCAAAAATGTTTAGTAGTTTACCAGGTTTTTACTTCAGCTGGTAAATATTAGCTCACTTTATCCTTTTGTTTCCAACTTTAATGCAGTAAAACAAAATATATTTCAGAATACTCAACTTTTTGCCCGTTCAACTCCAGGTTATACAATTAGTAGTAACAGAATACATTAAGGTACATGGAAATTTCCATGTTCCTTTACGGTTCTCAAAGGTACATGGAAATTTCCATGTTCTTTTAGGGTTCTGCAATGCAAAGGTACATGGAAATTTCCAGCTTCCTTTGCGGTTCTAGAAAGCCAGGGTACATGGAAATTTCCATGTACCTTTACGGCTCTGCTGTGCAAAGGTACTTGGAAATTTCCATGTTCCTTTGCGGTTAGAGAAAGTCAAGGTACATGGAAATTTCCTTGTACCTTGGCTTTCCCCATCTTTTGCTAAAGGTACACAAACATTTCCATGTACCTCTGAACATCTTTTACTCAAGGGTAAATGGAAATTTCCATGTACCTTTCTTGTCATCTTTTGCTTAAGGTACATGGAAATTTCACTGATTTACCTTCCCCATCTTTTGTTAAAGGTACAAAGAAATTTCCATGTACCTTTCTTATCAACCTTTGTTAAAGGTACACGGAAATTTCCGTGTACCTTTCACCATCTTTTGCTTAAGGTACACGGAAATTTCCATGTACCTTTAACAAAGGATGATAAGAAAGGTACATGGAAATTTCTTTGCACCTTTAACAAAAGATGGGGAAGGTACATTGAAATTTCCATGTACCTTTCACCATCTTTTGCTTACATCTTTTGCTAAAGGTACATGGAAATTTCCATGTACTTTTTACCATCTTTTGCCAAAGGCACATGGAAATTTAAATGTACCTCTCACCATCTTTTGCTAAAGGTACACGGAAATTTCTGGTAAGAAAAGATGAAAATTCGCTAATATTTGAAATGCTGTTCAAAGTTTTGTAATAGTTGTCAAAAATACATACGAAATGGTGTCTTCTTACCTTAGTTTCTAACAATATGGTAAAATAATGATAAAAACCCTATTTATATCCAGAAATCATTACTTTTTATGGAACAGATAACAACAAATTCCTTTCGTTGTTCCAGAAAATGCATTTTAGAATATCCCCGATGGGTGTAGAACGTGTTAAGTTGAAAAAGTGAGGTATGGTCCCTCAAAAACGTGTATCGGCTGTCTAATATACAGGCATCGTCATTATTCGTGGCATTATTGCAACAGAGCGTGGGGTGATAAATCTTAAATTGCCTATGTTATGTTATTAAGTTGCTGTACCTAAATAGTAAATAAATAAATTTTGAATTAACACGAATGAGTAAATGCCACTGAAATGCTTAATTTCAAACCGGATAAATCTTATGAACTAATGCAGTTGAAAGTTACATATCTATCGAACCGCAAGAAGATTTTTAAGCAGAACCACTTATGACCATCCATCAAAGTACCACAATGATTCCATTTACCCGACCAATTCAAGGGCCAGAAGGACGTTTATTGGAGAGGGGGGTTATTTTTCATTTATCTTTTTTTGCGATGTAAACATCGGATTACGAATTGAAACGATACGAGTTCATATCGTTAATAGCATTTGCAAACAGCAAACTCACCATTTTAGCCGAACGCGCGGTCAGGTGTACTTAATAAACGTTTTAACAACGTTTACGGCGTGCAATCAACAGTTCTTGAATGAAACAAAATTGACACGAAGAGTAAATTAGAAAAATAATTGTGCTGTACACAACTACTACGACTCTAGTAAAAACAGTCATTGCAAAGCGGGAGAACTGAGTAATTTAGTGCTTCGCCTTGAGACACATTAAATGAAAAGGTACAAGATTATAGGAAGTTTTATCTAGTTAAATTGTTAAATCTTTATGAGAACACACCTAATATTAGCCTGCAATGCAGGCGTATTTTTGGAGCGGGAGCGCTGAATAATCCTTTGTTGCTGTCATCTTGAGTGACGAAGCGCGAGAGGGCTGGAGCGAGTCAAAAGTGACCCTAAGGGAGAGGACGACTGGCTGAGAATTAAAGGAGGGAGGAGGGGGAGAGGAGGAAAATCGCTCTCATTTCCTGCCCCCCTCCCCCTCAGCCTCCTTCAAATACGCAACCTAAATTTATTATTCAGCACTCGCCCATGAAAAACGCCTGCACTGCAGGCTAACCTAATATAATCCGGCTAACATTATAGAGCAACTCACCAATTCAAAGGCCGTTTGTTGTAGCAGCCGAGAACAAAATTTACCCTTGACCAAGATGATTTGATATCTCTATCCATTTCTTTTGGTAAATGTTGAGAGCTTTCTGAGCGGTTTGATGAGCATTTCACCCTAAAACAACAGGAAAATCGAAGAAAATCTTGCATTGTTTGGGGACTTAAGAAGGACTCTCGCTGCCGAGTGAACGATCAACAGGAAATACCGAGCGGGCAAGATGGCTACATCTAATCAAAGGGGAGGATCTGATTTATCTTACCCGCTAACGAACCCAGAGTAGTTAGATATTTGGGTGTATAAGCACACTTTTGAAAATTTCACTGAATTCATACCTGATTCAACAATGAACTCAAAAAACGTAAATCCTCGGTTTTTCAAAAACCTAAATTTTTATCCTCGGTTTCTCAAAAACCTAAATCCTCGTTTTTCATAAATGACACCCAACTGACCCCAACTCACAAACAATCATCGATTAAATCCAACCAACTCATCAATCGCTGATTTGAATGATGAATACAATATTTTTGAACACCAATTTGGATATAATTAACCTGTAATGGAGAAAAAAATAATCATAAATAATTCAAATTTATGGATGTTGTGTGACTGGATGCCGTTACTGTCACGCGTGACGTTGTGTGACTTGTCACAAAAATTGACAAAACCCTAGACGTGGGGTGCTCGGTTGGCTGTTTTCTTGCCTAGCCCCTGCTACGTCTTTTCCCCGCCGCTGACAAGGCGGCTGTCCCTTCCCAGTTTACCTCTGGGACAGAGGTTGAGTTCGGGAAAGAACTCTGAGCACCCCGCTGTAAACCAGTAGGGCCTGAGCGGGCTCACCCTGGAGGTACCGTCCACTGGAAGACATCCCACACTACTCAGTAATTCACCATCTGCACAAGCCGTCAAACAGTTTTCAGTCAGGGGCCAACTGACACCACCTTAAAGCTTCACCAGAGTTTGTGAACTAATGTAACAATGGCCTGATTACCTATATATTACACTCAGTTCTGAAATTTTCACACTTGTGGTGCTATTTTTCTGTATATTGCGTAATATTGCTTGATTTGGATTAACACACATGCGCTTTCATGCATGTTCACGATGACACAACCCAAAGGGGACTGGACACTAGTTTGTTAATACACGTGTCGGCCATTTTGTCGCCATTTTGTGAAGAGTTTGTGTTTTGATGTTTATGGTTCCTGTTTTGGGATATTTGTACATTTATTTCTTCACTTTCATCGTTCTGATGTTTGTAGACGCTTTTTGAGGTAAGAATATCATTTATCTTGCACCCAACAATAGATTTTTTTATTGGATCGACTCGCTATCGAATATTCGTGAGGCCGTGAAATGAGCTTATTATTTTTGCACATCAACTAAATCCTTGATTGGGATCCAAGAGTTAAAGGCATCATTGTATCCTTTCCACTTTACCAGAGCTTGTTTCTTCTTGTAATCTCTCCTGATAACTTTATCGATTCTGAATATCTCCTGATTAGCTTTCAATAATTCTGGTTCATAAAAGCTCCCTTTAATCTCTTCATTATTGAGATCTTTCAGTTTGTATGTGATTGGATTCGTGTATTGAATTTTATCGATAATGAAGACCTCTTCTGTCCAGTTTTCTGTATAACCTCGATCAAACACTTTCCTTTTATACTTTGATATTCTAACCTTTTCACCAACTTGGAATTTCGGTTTGGATGACAATTGTGTTAAATTGCCAAATAGATTGAAGTAAACAATTCCTTTATTCTTTTTCTTAGATGCCTCTGTCGGTGTCATTTTTATTGAACTGTGTTTAGTGTTATTATACTGCTTCAATATTTCAGGCAAAATATCCAGATACATTGTATTGCCTTGAGCAGTGAATCGTTTCCACATTTTATTTTTAATCGTCCGGTTCCATCTTTCCACCACTGATGACTTCTCTTCATTTTCAGTCGAATACAGTGTAATGTTATGTTTATTGAGCAAGTCTTTGAAATGTTTGTTGTAGAACTCTGAGCCTTTATCAGTCCACAGATACTTTGGTTTTCGACCCTCTTTGAATATGCTTTGAAATGCTGTAGTTATAGTCTCACCTTTTTTATCTTTTAATGGGACAATCCAACCGTATTTACTGAAAACATCTATAGCCATGAGAAGATACCTATAACCTTTATTCCATATACTGAATTGTTGCATTTCAACAAGGTCAGCAGCCCATATTTCATCAATATTATTTACAATAACACGCCGCCGAGTAAAGTTACGCCTTATGGGTTTATGCAGCTCATTAGCTAATTTTTCTTGCCAGTTTTCCTCTTTACCCGACGGCTTTTGACGTTTTTTGGAACCCCAAGACCCAGTTTCTGTTTTGTATTAATTTCATTCTTGCCAACCAATGTCCCCATTGTCGTTCGGAATATGGAACAGCATCCAATGCTTTTACCATCTTTTTATCGGCTTTGTTTTTACATTTTTTGTCATCTTTGCAGACTGAATAATCAACATCATGTTGCATGGCTATTGCATCTGTTTTGCCTGTTGGTTTATCATATATTTCCAATATTTGCCCTGTTTTGGGGTTATATTTTACTTGATTCTCCAAATCATTGTATGGACCAGTGTATTTATGCCCTGGAAGTACCCAACCAGCTTTGGGTTTTGGGAGCTTGCCAATTGCTTTGTGTATATCAATTGAACCACCACTTTTGGGTCGTCCTTTGATTCCTTTATCATACTCAGTCCAATTTGGTGGATGCCAACCAATGGAATCATAGCTTGAACAACTTGGTGTATTATGATCTTTTTTTCCAATCTTTACCACACTATCACATGGATAATTTTTGTATTTTTCTAATGTATTTTTCCCAGCCTTGCCAGTCCAAAATTGACTCGACAATATGCCAGTATCTGTGCTAAATGCACTTTTGGCAATGTCTCCAGATTTGTATCTATCAAAGACTTCCTTTGTTGATGGAATTAATGTTCCAACAACATCCATCGACTTCGATGCAACCTTACCTGGTGTACCGAGTTGTTCCAAAATTGTATTCAAATTACCACCATCAAGTTCTTTTCGGTCAGTTTTGTACCTTCTTTTTGGTCTTACTTTGGTTGATAATTTATCAAACATCTCTGATCCAGTCTTTTGAACAAAAGGAGTTGCTTTAGAGATAGCATAATCAATAGCTTTCTTCTGCAATTTGGGGTTTCTAAGAGCTTCAGACCCATAATATCGACCCATTTCAACTGCTTTCTTTCCCAACCATGGTAATGCATGTTGAATTAACATATCAGCACCAGTTGATGCTAAAGTATCCATTATGCCCGCCCCTTCGAACGGGCTATTTAGTTTCCCTGTTTTTTAACAAATTTGCTTTTAGTTATACCACATTCAGCACATGTACAGAAGAACATGAGCCGACCATTTTTGGCTTGCTTGTAACCTGCAGGCTCAACACATTCAGTTTGTTTCTTTTGTTTAACACAATATGATTTGACCATTTTATATCACTATATTAGATTAATTATCATCAGAGTCAGACTCATAATCTGAGTCACTTTCATCATTGATGAATTCTCTGTCAGACTCATACTAGCTGTAGTCACTTGAATCATCTTCAGAATCTGTTACCAATGTACACCATAAACAAACATCTCCAAAATGATCAGTTTCTTCTTGACAATCTTCGCAAAATTCTCTCATATACTATTGATTAGATAATTTTTTAAAATATTGGATTATAAAATTATGATTGACACTTTGATTGTTCATGTCAAAATGTGCATTGTGGATTGTTTTCAATATACTTGTACCCTTTTGTCTCTCAAATAAATAATACAAACACCAATAGCCACACAATACTGAATCTCTTTCTTGGATTTCATCACCTGAATACATTAATCGTTTGCCACTTGTTGACATAAATTGCATAATTTCTTTTGGCATAATTAACCCAAAACTATCAAAATATTCTGCATATTTGTCTCCGTTTCGATAAGCAACCCAATGTGTACCTGCTCCAATCTGTGAATCCAGGTTAATGATACCAACTTCATCTTTTTTCATCTTTTGTGGTAGATTTTCTCTGCTGTAAATGCCTCTGAAGTGTTTTATTTTGAGTTTTTTGACCCAATCAATGAGTCCAAAGTTACTGAGTGGTTTATTTATGAATTTCACAGAATGTCTCCGATTAATGGAATCCCCTTGAATGGACTGTTTTTGCCTAACAACAGACCTTTTCCTTTTTTTTGGTTTTTTTTCCTTTACCATATTGATCCCATGTACCGAAAAATGGAGGCGGCCTATAATTAACTGGTAGGACCAAACCACCATCTTTTTTGGTTGTGTTTGGAACAAAAACTGGGACCGATCTTCTGGATCTACTTTTATCTACCTGCAAGCCTTTACCCATTAATGCATTCAAAACCATTGGAATGCCAATTGAAGCCAATAATGTCCCCAAAAAACCTCCTGATTGTGTCTTAGTTGGTTTAATTACAATCTGTCCACCAGTATGTATTGCATTGACAATTTGCTTCTTTTGTGCTTCAGTGAGCCAATCTTTGTATTCTATTAATTGAGCAATTTTATTTTGAGGAATAAGGAAACCACCAAATATTTTATTGACTCCCACATTTGCAAGCCCAGAAAGTGCTCCAGTAGCTAATGGTCCAACTGCTTTTGCTGCCATTGGTAGTAATTTTGTGCCAATTTTGAATAATGATGACCAAAGACTGCCTCCTTGTTGTACAGCTTTTCGTATCTGTGTTTTGCTTATTTTAATATCTGCTCCAGTTTTGTTTTGCATTGCCTTTTTCAACCTATTTATTTGTGTATTGGTTAACATCAGCTGATCCGGACCAGTTAATTCAGAATTTGATAATCTTATTGTTATTGCTGAATTGTTTTTTAATGCTTTTGCTAGTTTATCTTTTTGCCCAATTGATAGTTTTACTCCATGTGAATGATAAGTTGTCATATCTTTTATATAACTAACGTTACATTAAAAATTTATTCCATTTATCGAAACAATATTTTACCATCTTTTTGGATGAGTTCAGCGTCTTGTTCATATAATGTCAATGCATAAACTGAATATGCAGCGTTTGTTGTACCAGATAATTCATAATGAAATGTCAACTTTGTGGTACCATCTTTGATATCCATTTTTTGTTTTGTTAAATCGAAATATAAGAATGGAAATATTGTTTTGAAATTGTTGACATTCAATAAAGTTCCTTGACTGTACTCATTGTTTGCATGCACATATTTGAGAATATCTCTGTAAACTCTGGTTGGTTCAGCTTCCGGTGTATAATGAACATCAGGATATTCATTGCCATTTCCAACTGTCAGATGACAATTTGACATTTTCATATCATTTGCTACATTGAATGTATTGTACAAAAATGGATTTGCTGTTTGTGCAGCAAGATTTGCATCATTGATAATGAAAACAAACACATGTCTTGGCTTTGAAATCCCACTTGTTATCTGAAAATGGCCACTTCTTTGTGTTGAAGAATTACTTCTCTCAATATTTTCTCGCAAATAAACCCATTTATGTGGCTTCAAAAACTGACTCATATACAGTGATTGCCCCTCTGAATTGAAAGTTATTCTTGGTACAATCAACTCCATTCTGGTAATAATTACACGACAATCAGCCCCAGCTTGCCAAATAAGATTAGCATCAGATTCAATCTGCAAATTTATTTCCAATCTTGTTGATGGCAATAACTCATCCATCAATGCTTCAAAGAATGCGTATCGATTCAATGGTATTTCTGTATTGACAACCGCTGATAGACCCAAAAGCGCTTTTCTTGCAGCAAATCCTTTGCTGTGCAAAGCTTGCGCAGGTCTCTCTTCAGCACTTCGGTTTGTATCCAGATAGAAAAACTCATTGGTTGCAGTTGATTGAGCATATCCTGGACTATATTCCAATAGATTCTTAATATTTACACAATGATTTGCATCATTACAATCATATACCATTTTACCATTCAATCTTACATCAAAATCATGTATAAGACTGTGTGAACCATTAACAATACCATTATGGTCTTCAGCTGCTATATTTCCATTTTGCATTGTTTGGACTTTGAAACCAACCGATATTCTTGCATTATACCAATCAAATGGAGTAACTTCTCCTGTGTTATCGACTACGAAACGATAACCATCTTTCTTTTGTGACCTATTATTCCCTGGATTACCAGTATTCAATGGTGTCTCCAATTGAAAGAAGACATCTTCAAACCTTTCAATATATTTTGGATTTCTGAATGATTTCATTTATAAACATATGTTACATTATTTTCATTTCCTCCTTCTTTTGAGTTTTCCACCGGATATCATCTGATTGACTCTCTCAGCTATTTGAAAATCAGTCAGTGGCTGCTCCATTTTTGGTTGGCTCATTGTCACTGATTTTGTTTTGGAAGGTTGTTTTTTGCTCAATAATTGAATTATTTTATCACCTGCTTTATTACCAGCAAACTCACCAGTTTTGGTGACTGCTTTTTCAGCTGCAGTTTTGGCTCCTTTTTTAGCTAATTCTTTTGCTGTTTTTCCGAAAAGTTTTGATCCAACTGATCTGAAAACATCCATAATTCCTTCACCATGGATATGTTTTATCGCATAACGACCCAATTCTGGGTCAAAACGTGGCTTAAATTCACTTTGTCGTACCATATATTGATATATTATATTAAACTAGACCTGAGAATCAAGCTCATGAACCAGTCAATGCCATTCAAGTCAATTGGCCGACCCAAAGCGTCAGTCACTGTTATCCCCATTTCTGAAATAATTGATTTGGAAACTGGGCTGAATAATGCTCTTTTTGGCTCAAAAGTAAAGGGATAACTCCTTGTTAAATTGTCAGTGGGTATCATTATCAGTGTATTTGTGAATCGTCCATCACTGAGGCTATCAGCTATAATATCACAATTAATATTCAAAACGTCAATATCATTGGTAATATTTGGCAATTTTGTCCCATGTTCAGTTTGGTTAATTAACTTTGGTTCAAATCCAATAAGCGCCCCAAAATTAGAGTTTCTAATATCAAGCTTCCATTGGTTGTCCAGCTCAATGACAACTCTATATGATGAAAGCACAAAATATAGATTGATGCCCTTGCTGGAAGATGGTTTATTTCCATTTTGAATTATTGATTGAGTGATATAATCATCAAGATCATCATATGAATACATTCCATCAACAAATGTGATTGTCTTCCAATTTGTACCATTATCTGGGCTGTATTTGATTGTATTATTGTTGTATCCTGCATTGACATTATGTCACGAGTACGTCATTGAAACTCGATCAACAGCTAGCTCATGTCTCATTGTTGTGTCAAGCTTCAATGGTGGATCAAATTTGATAATAAAGTCTTCAGGCCGACTTCGACCTATTTTTTGTCGGTTAACAGATGAAATATGTATCGCTCTTTCTTGCATATATACTTCAGTTACATAATAAATTATATAACTGATTACGCGACCTAGCGGATTATATATTGTTGCAATAAATCAATGAGTTGTTTGTTGTTTATCAAGCCAAGTTGATTCAATTTATGGGCTATTTGTGAAAATTCCTCTTTGACTCCATTATTGCCAGCCAAAATGGATCCACCAAGCAATTCCATTCTGTCAATCAAATCATTAGCATCATTGAAATAAACAACACCAGAGCCCAATTTCTTGAATTTTCTGCTGGATTTATGGATTGGAATCTCACTGAGTTGGTTCAATTCATCGAATACCATTTTGGCAATATCGCTGTATTTCTTCTTTGAATTAAATCTCTTGGTCAATAAATCGATTGTATCGAAATCAACCTTTTTATCCATTACTTTGCGTTTATCTTTTGTTGCCACAAGTCTGAGTTGTCCCATTAATTTTGGAATATCAATCATGAGTCCACCATATTGCCCTGAAGATGATATTTTGTATGCATTTCTCTTTGGTTGAGTATAACCATAACCTTTTTTGATGGTTTTCATTCCTTCTGGGATTATTTTAATGCGCCCTCTGTATTTTTGCAATAATTTTATATCTTCATCAATTTTATCAATTTTGTCTTTATTCTTGGTCTTTCCTTGGCCCTTTGATAAAGGACCCTTTTTTGTTCCAAGTTTTTTCAACATTTTGCCAATATTGGCATCATAATCCTTGATGTCAATATCCCCTTGCATAGGAGCTTGGAGAACAGAACTCGGAGGTGCAAGATCGTATTGAATCAATTTTTGGAACTCATCATCATCAAAACCAGCATCCAAATTTGACATTGCTGGTTGATAATCTACTGGTAACTTTGATTCTGGTAATTGTGGTTGTGGTTTTGTTTCTGGTTGATAAGTTAACATAGCAATGTCTTCCAAACCTGAAGTCAACGCTTTTTGGTTTTTCTCCAATTGTTCAATCAGTTTGTCTTGTTTTTCATCAATTGTTTGTTTTGTTTCCTCTTGAGCTTTAACAATTGGTTTGAAAGTTTCTGATAAACCTTGTTGTAAATCTTGTTTATCATGCTTGTACTCCTTCAATGTATCTCTAACTTGTTTGGTTATTGTTCCAGCCTTAATCTTGGCTTCAGATAGTTGTTTTAATCTTTGTAGATCCATTATATTATTAACTTATATTAACTTTTCTCAACTTATATAATGTATTGATATACATGGAAATCCCAAATTATGACAGACATGATAAAAACACTAATTTCAAAAGATTATATGGTTACATGCCAAGTGACACGTTTCGGATGTTAATATGTGGTAATTCAGAATCTGGAAAGACAAATTTATTGTACCATATGCTGATGAAACCCCTTTCGTATTAGGGTGTCTAGAAACCTAAGACCTAAGACCTAAGACCTAAGACCTGGAAACCTAAGCCCCGGAAACCTAAGACCTGGAAACCTAAGACCCGGAAACCTAAGACCCAGAAACCTAAGACCTAAGACCTAAGACCTGGAAAGCTAAGACCCGGAAAGCTAAGACCCTTGTTTTAAAACGTTATTTTTTTTTTAATTAAAGAAATAATGAATATTATACTTCAACTTGCCACACAAGGATTACTGCTTTGCTGAACGCAGGGTGCTAAAATTTCAACAGTCCCATTTTCTTTCGGGTTTCCTCCATATAAGTTACAGTCAATTAACATCACGCGTGACCAGCGTTTCCGAGAATGACATGAACATGTTCAAGATTTATGCAAATGCCGGACATTACAAAGAGCAATTCGAATGTTCATTTCATTCTCGGAAATACTGGTCCTCCTGTTATGCTTCATTCAGCGTTAGGGATTTGCAAAGCAAGTTAGTAGTGAAACACATAAGCGGTATGTCGTTGTAAGTATTAATTACCGCTCTAACTGAGTTGCGATATGTCCTATTCTGCAGGAATTTTTATTCCAAGTGTAGAGCGTGTAATTGTTCATTTGATAGAGATGTCAACCGTACTTTGATGCTTTATTTTACAAAGACCAAAGGCAATTTTAATCAGTCGATGTATGTTCGAAATTTACGATGTGTGTTTTTCCTTCTTGCTGGTTCGAAAACGTTATTATGTCTTAAAGACTTGTTGATATTAAACTACGCATTTAGAAGCAAAGAAAGTATATTACTTGTTTCTTTGTATATTATTGTACAATCGTAACAGTGAATACTGTGATTAGAATGAAAGAAGGTGACGATAGGAGCCGGCTTGAGAAATAATTTTTTTAAAAATGGTTTTAATCATTATTAATAATAGCTTGACCGGTTATTTTCCCACGTATATTCAGTCTCTGATAAACAACCCATTAACTAAGAGGGCAGTTATCACTCCCAGCCCACCCGGAATCCTGCTTGACCGGTGTTTTAAAAAATTTGAACGAAGTTTTGAAAATCGCCAACGAGGTTTCAGGGTTCCCGTAGAACTTTCCCAAGTTTATTGACGGTGTAAGGCTATGAAGTTCAACGTTTCTTTACATTACATTAAGTGTTTTAAGAATAACAATTGTTTCCCAAGTATCTTGAAAATATTTTTTTCTGTTACAGTCAATCCACGTCACGCGTGACCAATATTTCCGAGAAAATGAAATTGTAATGTCCGGCATTTGAATATAATTTTGAACATGTTCATTTCATTCTCGGAAATACTGGTCACGCATGATGTTAATTGACTGTAACTATGAAGGAAACCCGAAAGAAAATGGGACTGTTGAAATTTTAGGACCCGGCGCTCAGCAAAGCAGTAATCCATGTGTGGGAAGTTGAAGTATAATTATCATTATTTCTTAAATTTAAAAAAAATAACGTTTTAAAACAAGGGTCTTAGCTTTCCGGGTCTTAGCTTTCCGGGTCTTTGGTTTCTAGGTCTTAGGTTTCCGGGTCTTAGGTTACCGGGTCTTAGGTTTCCATGTCTTAGGTTTCCGGGTCTTGGGTTTCCAGGTCTTAGGTTTCCGAGTCTTAGGTTTCCAGGTCTTAGGTCTTAGGTCTTAGGTCTTAGGTTTCTAGACACCCTTTTGTATTATGATAGAATACATTTATATGCCAAAAATTTGGAGCAACAAAAATACAAGGATATGATTCAAACATTGACTGATATATCAAATAGTGTCGGGTATAATGTCCTTGTTTGTAGCAATGATGATATAATTCCAGTGGAGGAATTGAAGGATGATGATGCCCAGAAGATAGTAATATTTGATGACTTTATTTGTGAAAAAAAACCAGAAACCATTGATTGATTATTTCATTCGTGGCAGACACAAAAACTGCTCTGTTATTTATCTGAGCCAATCGTTCTACAAAACACCAAAAGATATTCGACTCAATTGCTCTCATTTCTGTGTCTATGACTTTCCTAGCAGCAATGAAAGAAGTCTGATATCTCGTGAGTTGGGAGTCGACAAGGATAAATACATTAAAGCAACAAACGAACCATTTTCATTTCTATATGTTGATAAGCCCATGAAAAGAATTAACAGGAATTTTTATGGAACAATATAACCAAATGATATAAATGGGAATTTTCAACGAACATAGTTCATCGTCTTCTTTCACAACGGGAGGACTCAGAACGGTTCCTCTTCAAGGAGCCGCTGGGCCTCAAGGAATAGGGTTTAAATTAACCCAAAATGGAAATTATGATATACAAAACAAAAAACTTGTTAATGTTAAACAAGGAGCTGATCCCAATGATGTTGTCACAAAGAGCCAAATACAATTGCTGGATAATGCTCCTGGTAATGTACAAGCTGATAAAGCAGTAATTTACAGCAATACTGGTAGTGTTCATACCAATAGTATCTATCTACAAGACACGCCAGACGGTGCTGGCAGCTCCAATGATGTTCGATTATTGACTGAGCATCAGTCTTATGAAAACATTCATCTTAATATACCAGATTTGAAAAACTTTGATGGCCATGGTGGACGAGCTAAAAGTGAAATAATGGTTACATCAACAGAACAACATATTACTGGACGGAAAACATTTTTTGATATTAGTGTTTTAAAACCCGATAATAACGATCAAGCGGCGAATAAAAAATATGTCGATGATGAGATTGAAAAAATACCATCACCTGATTTATCTACATATTTGAAAAAAGATGGCACTGTTGAAATGACTGGAAATCTGGATATGGGTAATCAACAAATTATTAATCTTGGAGCCAATATACAAAATACATATGATGTCGTTAATTTAGGTTTCTGTGATACTAAATATTTACAAAAAGTCTCCAATAGTGACCTCGATATGGACAATCATAAAATCAAAGATATGGCTCAACCAACTGATGATAACGATGCTGTTAATAAACACTACGTTGATCACAACTTTCTCAACAGGTTAACACCCAATGCTCTTGGTGGTGAATTAGATATGAGAGGTCATAAAATAATCGTTCTTGGAAATCCTTCCAATCCCAATGATGCTTCCACTAAAGCATATGTTGATACAGAAATAGCTAAAATACCATCTGTTGGAAGTGATTTGAGTGTATATTTGAAAAAAAGATGGAAGTGTTGCAATGACTGGAAACCTTGATATGAATAATAAACAAATCAAAGATATGGCTCAACCAACTGATGATAATGATGCTACTACCAAAAAATATTTTGATGACAAATTGGAGCAAAGTCATCTTGTCAGCAGCCATAAAACAAATGAATTCAAATATCTTATAGATACTGATGAAAGCAGTTCAGAATATAACATCACAGTGAATGGAATAGCTGCTTTCAATCAATCCCCGCATCAGAATAAAAAAGCTTATGATATCACATTGATTAAAGACAGTGGAAGTAATGATTACAGATCAAGGATAGGTTTCAATATTTATACTCTTGCTATTGGAACATACACAATTGTGTTTGAATTCTACCCACCAGAAATGACTAATATTCAATTATCATGTGATGCTTCTGAAGCATACATCCACAAAGCTGTACAGCGTGATTTCACTGCTTATAGCAAGCTATTGGTTCAATTCAATAACAACAGCAAACAAACTCCAAATTACATCTATTTGACGATGCATGGAACAGCTACAGCGACTCCAGTACAATGTCATCTGGTTGTTTATGGGGTGAAAGATTGGTCAGATAGCGTTTATCCAGGAGTGTATGATGGCTTGGACAATGTCATGTTTGAATATAAAAATGGAGATATGGAGATGCAAGTCAATTTGGGTATGAATAATAAGATTATTTCTGGTTTAATAAATCCGATATATGATTCTGAAGCAATGAATTTGGGTTATTTTACCAACTTATTCAAAACGAAATACACTGGAACTATTGCCAGTGGTGTTTTTCACAATTTCAGTATTCCTGTCTCAGAAAATATTTATTTCAATTTGTATTCAATTGTTTTGGTAAGCAATATTCAAGTTTCAAATGCACAACTATTGATTAGGGGGAAACTGCAAGGACAAACATCAAAGACTGACACATATGACAGAATAGGAAACATAATCAATGAAAGTAATACGTTTAATATGCCCAAATCAAGGAAATTTGTCAGTATTGGTTCAATATCAATATTGGATAGCATTGGAGCAGGAACTGCTGTCACTGGAACTTTTGAATTAAAAGTTTTGTTTTCTGATTATTTTAACAGATATCATAACAATTTCACAAGGAATTTAAATCTCAATAAAAACAGAATAATTAATCTTGGAAATCCTCAAAATGATGAAGATGCAGTCAATAAACAATGGTTAAAAAGTGTTTCATCAAATAGTTTAATTTTCGGTGACATCAAAAATGGTTTTTTTAATGATCAACACGGTGATAGAATTAGAATATCAAAACCAGTTTTAACAACTCAAATTGTGGTCACATCAACTGTCAGTTTAAATTCTGCTTTTATTGTTGTTTTTAAAACTGGTAGTCTTCATGCTAATCTAATACCATTTAGGTTGCAAGTAGGAATTAATACCGTGACCATGAATTTGAAAATCACACCATCACTCCATTCATTGCAAATTTACAAGGGAATACCTGGTTTTCACTCTCCAGGTCGGTATAAAGATTTTAATGGAAAATATCAGGTTTATTTATCAACATTAGTAATATAATGCCATACGTTGAAGATGAAAATGGAAACCATATTCTTGATGAAAACGGAAATAAAATTGAATTTACAGTCACTTATGAAAATTTACCAGATGGATTCAAATATAGAGAACCAATACATCTGAATGATGATGGTCATTTGGATACAGAAAACAGACATTTGGTGATAAAAGATGGAGTTAATTCAAATCATGCAATTTCACTCCAACAATTAATTAACAACAATGAGGACATCATCAAACCATATGTTGAAACACAAATACAACAAGCTCTGGCTCAGTTTAAAGCTCAACAAGCTCAGGAAGCTGTAACGTTTCTCAACAATCAAGTTGCAATGAGAATAGGAAGAAAAAGTGGTACAATACCAAAAACAAATTACACATGGATAAAATTATTGAGTAAAGATGACATTAAAGGAATCAATACATTGCAAGAGATTATTGTGACAAACACATATATCAGGAGAAATAACAGATATCATCATTCCAAATCCGATTTGGTGTCATCATCATTTGATCAATTGGAATTCTTCTTTGATGTGTCATTTGAAAACTATTATTGCTACTTCAACAATCATCCATCTGATTGGACAATGAAGTATTTTGTTGAATATATTAGGATACAATTACCTGACAATAATGATGAATAAAAATATTGTAATCAAATTGTATAATGAAAGAATTGTCAGAATTGCAAGAACACATTCGAACATCGATGATAGATTTTCACCGTAAATTGAGTCTTCCAATATTGCACAGACAGGAATGCAAGATAAAAAGTATCGTAATATTCACATATTTGCATGAAAAATATTACAACACAGGTTTACCTGATAAAGTTTACAAAGAGTTAATTCATGATGGAATCGGATTAATTGGACCTGGAGATGGATGGTTAACAGCTATTCTCCATAAATTATTTGGATGGCATCCATATATCAGGTCTCATGGAATATTGCATGATGCTTATGGTCAATTTTACAACAGATATGGAAAAGGCAAAGGTTATATGTACACCATTAATGAGAAAAAAACATATCCTTGGATGAAAAAATGCATGTTTTGGGGTCAAATAACTGGTCTCTATTATTGCATCAAAAATAAGATAGCCATATAATATATGCAAAACAATTCAAAACAAAAGAAGAGATTAATAATTGATTTCAATCATATTTCAAATCGATTATCAAAAGAAGAAATTGATGAATTGAAAGCTTATTACATGTCATATCACAAAAAGATGTGGATGTACAAAAGTGCATACAAAAGATTAAAAACATGGGAATTCGCAGGGAATATTTCATCCATTGTGTTTGCAACTGGTGGTATTGCATCATCAATTGCAACCAGTGGAGCTTCATTATTGGCAACATCATCAGTTTCTGTCGTAATTCAAGCTTATATGAAGCATAAAAATATTGAAATAAGGTTGTATCAATGTCTATATGCTTTTCAAACTTACGGACATTTATTAAATGAAATAAAAGAAATAATGAGAAATGGACATTTTGATAGAGATGATTTGACAAACAAGCTTACTCAAAATGATGATTTCATTTTGGATAATTCACCGATTGTCGATAAATGGGATGATAAATATGATAAAAAATATCAGATATTCACTTATGTTTGAGTAATAATGTGCATGATTTGGGGGCCAATAATGTCCATAATTTTATCCCAATAAACATTGTATAATTTCATTGTTTTTTTGGATTTTGTCAACTCAATTTGGGAAGAATCAATTTTCATCAATTGCAATATTCTATGCAAAAGATATTTCAAACTGATTATTCTCTTTCTTTTGCCATTGATTTGTTGCAAGATTTTGTTTATTTCAACGAATGTTTTATGAATTTTGAAATTGGTTGAACAACTGATTTCGACTTTGTTTTTAAAAATAATTTGATCTAATGTATGCGACAAATGGTATTTTCTATTATACACTGTTTTCTTGTATATTTTGAACAAATTGGCATGAAAATTGATGTATTCTGTTTTGAAATCCTCACCAATCACTTGTCCACAATGAATGCAAGTCAATTGACCAGAGATATCTCGAATGTTTTGATTTTCACAACATTTTAGCATATTTGGTTCATCATCATTGGATGATTCTTTGTGATAGTCACAAAAGAAGCAATAATCATAGCAATGCAGGGTTTGACAGAGAGATGAATCCACCTGCATGGAATCATCTTTGATGGGAATTGATATGGTTCTGGCACCCATCATATCATTCTTGTTATTTGTTTTATGGGGCATACACCCAACAAAACATTCGAAAATTGATGAAAAAATAGTCGAAAATATATTAAAAATGAAAATCGAAAACCAAGTTTTTACACAAAGTTTGAGGCACAAGTTTTTTGTCACAAATTTTGTTTACAAACGAAAGTGTCCATAAGCATATGAATCAAGACCATTCGGATGTAAATATAGTTTATCATCGAAACATGACAATGATGTTTTATTGATGACAAAGCTTCCAAGTTCATGGTTATTACTTCTGATTGTTTTCATTTGATGATGCAATTGTTTCTCATTGAAAAGAACATCTTTGTAATCAGAATGTTAAATTTCTTTTTTGATGACATTCTTTTTGATTCCTTTAGCCGTTTTGCCACCATTATTATTGTCTTTGATGTATGAGTACATTTTGGATCTCAATCCAACAAATTCAGTGATGGGGATTCCAGCAGCTTCATCTTTGAACTTACCAATGACTTTCTTATTTGTGGCATCAAAGAATTGATGATTGGATGGATAATCTGAATTATCAAACATTTCTTTTTTATTCCAAAAATCTTGATACACATCTTCGGCTTCAATTTCGTATGTCAAACTATCAGTATCTGTGAACAATAATTTGGCTTTGTTACCATATTTGTTTTTAACGAAATTGTAATGGAAGTCATACATTAGAGTTTTACTCAAATCAAGGATACACATACCAACATATGCTGGTCGATTGAGAGTCAATGATTCCTTGATTTTGTGGACTGCAACCAAGTTTTCATTAAAGATTTTGCTATTGATGAATGTTGGTTTGGAAGTCATTTTCGATAATTGTTTTTCATTGGTAACTAATTTGATATCTTCTCGTTTTCTGATATTCTCCATGATTTTACCAAACACTGAGTTATTCATCAGTTTGAAGAAATCTTTTTCAAATGCATTCTTTGCATTAGTTCTTTGTCGTGTATTGAAATCAATGTATGTCTTCAACCAGGGTGATTGGTCAAATGACAGAACACGGTGAATTTTAGTTAATTTGAGTCCCAATTCACGGTATAATTGTAAGTTTCTATAATGTAATACATATTTGGTTTTGTTTGCTAATGTTGGAATCAATTTGCTTACTTGACCACTTTTGATTCCAAATTTTTCTGCAATTCTTTGACAATAATCTGACAGCATATCTTGTGTCACTTTGATTTGTTCAGCGCCACATGGATAATCATTATGCAGGTCATGTAATTCATGAGGATATTCCAAATCAACTTCCAATAAATATCCAGTTTTATTATTTGCAGCTTTCGTAGAAAGCAATCCCGACCTAGGGACTGTTTTCGAATTAATATTTTTTATTTGTTGTTTATTCAACCATTTAAAATTCCCAGTTGGAAGATATTGTGACATAGCCCATCCATAGAGATTGTTTCCATCCAAATACATGAGATATTTGCTTTCTTCATTGGGATTCCAATTTTGCATGTATTTGTTGTTGGCTTTACCGTATCTGTTGGCTATGTAACTGATTCCTCCACGAAGGCCCTTTTCAACAAATTGATACATATCAATATCCGTAATGAGTTCCAAATTGACTTCAGTCATTTTCAACATTGCATCCCAAGATAATCCCGGAGATGTAAAATAATGACATGGATCCAATCTATAATATTCCAAACATGTTTTCCTGAAATTTTCAAATACATCAGCTAACAGCAATACATCAGATTGGAGATACAAATTATGATATTCTCCCATGGTTTTCAATTGAAATGTATTCCAAACATTTTGTGCATGACTGTATTCTTCATCAGTAATATGTGTATTATTCATTTGACTGTAAAATTCATCTTTGGTTGGTAATTGTGTTTCATTGAACTTTTCGAAGCTGTTCATATAGTCAAATGGATAAACACCTTTTTGCTTCATTAATCTAAATTTATCATCTTTGAACACTTGTTTTGTGTATTTGAAAGCTTCTTCTGGTAAATTTTTAGCAAGATTGGCCAAACTTTGGTTCATAAATTGGAGACTATCAATGAATGCCAAATTATTACCCAACATGAAGGCCATGTATTTCTCCATATAATGAGGAATTACGTTGATTTTATGCTTTCTGGTTTCTCCTTTTTTATCCTCAAAAGTATTATTCTCAATGATTTCTCCTATTTCTTGCATGATGAAATGGCTATCATATCCTTTCAAATTATGGAAAATAACTGGGATTTTATCTGTTAATTGAAAATTCAAATTACAATCATCATGAGCTGAGCCACGAAATTCACCAGTAACATGGCAATGATCTCTGACACTTTTATCTGTTTTCTTGTATTTTTTACCACAAATATGACAAGATGTTGCTTTTTTGAATTTGTCTTCATCTCCTGGAGACATGAGTAATGGTTTATTGAATTTGTATTTAATAGTTTGTCTGCAGTATTTGACTTCAGCAAGCATTGCCTCCATGAATTTGTAAACAGCTTTTTCTCCACGATAATATTTTATTGGTTTGGAATATTTGTCATCATAACAGCAAACAACTTTGTATCCATAACCACAATCAGTATGTTTTTGATATGCTTCAGTAAATGATTTTTGGTTAGATTGATAACAACCATGAATTGGTTCAGTAATTGCTTCAAAATCTGCGTATATCACGAATGGCGCTTGCATTTGTTTTTGGAAATTTTTGAATCCGATTTTTGATCCAACTTTGGGCATTTTAATAGCTTGTTTTCCATTGATTTCAATACATATTTCTTTGTGATTCGATAATATTTCTTCAGATGAAAAGCATTGCAAACAATGCATACAAAAATGTTTCTTTGCTTTGTGGCTCGAATAACTGTACATAAATCGGTTAAAATCTTTGATAAGACAGTAATGTTTATTTTCATTTTCTGAGATTAACAGCAAATTCAATACATCATCAAACTTTTCTTTGGAAATATAAATTGGATAAGGTTTTTTCTTTTCACAACCAAATACATTGATGTTAATATTGTTTTGATTTTCAATTTTGTTATATTGTTTGATGGAAACTGGAAATTCAATTCCTTGGTAATCCAATTTTTCGACAAATGATTTGTCCGTTTTTTTGATTCTTTGTGGATTGTCATTTCGTGGATTTAAATGTCTAATGTGACACCAACGAAAACATTCATTGTCTCTATTTTGTAGATTGATTATTCCTTTTTGATGATGTTGAAGTTCAGTTGGAAGTTGAATGTAAGAACTTCCAGTAAGAGGCTCATATTTGATAATATTAATGTAATGTCCATTGATTGATTTAATTATCCAAGCTGAACCTTCACTAATCCATTTGTGAATATCATTCATAATTCGTTCAACATTAACATCCAAAGATTCTTGAAAATCATTGGCATTAGTTATTGTTTTTGGTTTACTATTAAAATATCCAATTCTGGAGACAGTTTGGTTTCCTTTTTGTTGTTCAAAATAAATTGTCAAAGTTTCAATAAATTTAATTCCTTTCATTTGAGTTAATAATTTTTTGATAAAAGTTTTGATGGCCAATCTTGTTGAACCCATTTGTATCAAAGGATCTGTTTCATTTTTAATTCCAACTTCATAAGATTTTGTATATCCCTTGAATGCTCTTGCAACTTCTGTGATTTGAGTTCTGGGTTTGGGAATTGGAGCGGTTTTCTTTTTTCGAGGCATTGGAATTGGACGTCTGGGTATTAATTGATTATCAAATGATACTTTTTTCACTCTGGGTGCAGCTTTGGGTTTATCAGCAAATTGAATCGGAGGTGGAATTATGTTGTTTCTCGGCAAAGGTTGAGGTCCATCTCTAAATTGAACAGGTGGTTTGATAATATTATTTTCATAATTTTGTACCATTTGTTTTACTGATTTTCGTGGATGGGGTGTTGGTTTCACTTTCTTTGTTCGCGGTGCAGGCACAGGACGTTCTTTTGCGAGTATTAATTCAATTAACTGATTTTTCGTTAATTTTGATAAATTATTTTTATCCATATTATATATATACGATAAATTATTTTTTCGTGTGCGTCTGTTTTGCGATTCCAGGTTTGGCATAGATGAATGAAGACTGGAGGCAACATTCACACCAAGATTTTGCGTGGACGGAGTACTTGGTCGGCTCCTATTTCGTGTTACTTTGTCGCGGGAATCCATCCCTGAATACACTCATTGAGCATACGCAGGGATATATACACAAAATTATTCAAAAATTAGGACACGTTGACACAATTGACACACATTAAATCATTCAACAAAGTTACCAAAAATCCACATCAGGTAAACGTTTTTGCAATTGTTTTTTATATGGAAAGTCATCATTATTGACTTTCTTGATAATTGCAGCATATTTTTTATCAATTAACTGTTTTTCAACATCTGTTATTTTCCTTAATTTATCTTCAAACACTGAATCCATATATTCTCTATCAGAAATGGCAATATTTTGTTTCCTAATTTTTTTTTCTCACTCACTTTCATCCTAATGTATACTATAATTATCTCTCCAAGTAGTTTTAGTAATCAACATTTAACCCAAAATTGAAATGCATGATTTTTTATGAGTATATTTACTTCCATTTTCTAATGGTTTATTGCAGTTTGGACATGTGAAAAGTTTCTGTTGCCATTTTTTAATATGTTCTTTTTGGTTTAGTCTTCTTTCTTCATCAGTGTATTTTCGTGGTCTAATATTGGATGATTTCAAATAATTGTCTGGTAATTCTGCTTCATCAATGTATTCAAAAATGTATGATTGATGATTCATTTTTGACATGGCAGTTTTACACATATTTAATCCTTCAGCAACCATTTTTACTAATCCAGGATTAATTCCAAGATGTTCTTTTATTGAATACATACTTTTGTAATAACTCACCTCTTTGGTTTCACAATTCATTGCTTTGACACATTTCCTGTTTTTGTGATTGTTGGCTGCAAATCCATAATCTCGATTCTTTGCTGATTTCAAACAATTTTCTTGTTGTGTCATCATTTGTAAATTCTTAATTCGGTTATCATCTTTTATATTATTGTTATGATCAATAACCTTTCCATTTGGGATAATACCATGAAAGCATTCATAAATGAATCTATGAATCATAAAAGTTTTTTGTTTCTTATCATTTGCTTTAACATAAATTGTAACATAACCAGTATGATTTTTATTACCAACTAATTTATTCATTGTTTGGCAATTAATTACCTTGCCAGATTTTGAAGCACCATAATTATTATAAATTGGATGAATATAATATTTTCTATCCTTATAAACAACATAATTTTTGACTAAATTATCACCATTTATTGAATCCATATATTCTCTATCAGAGATAACATTTTTTGTTTCCTGATTTTTAGTTTTCTAGTGCCAAAGCTTTAAACCGTTAAGGGGGAAAAAATTAGAGAATAATGTATGGAACTCCAAAACTCCGTCATTCATTATTAAATTAGCCTTGTATTCAACATCATTAATCACGATACAGTGGAAAATTAATGTCATCCAAATTGTGACACATTCTATAATACATCTTATTTATCAACTTATTTTCAGTCCTTGAAAACTCACTATCATTGTCTTCAATTGGTGGAAATTCCATTAATCTATTGACAACTCTCAATTCATCTTCATTATATGGACTGTTCAAAAATTCTTTTCTGGCTTTGTGCATGTGAATCATATTTTCAGAGGCTGTTACCAATTGCAAATTTTCAATTGAATTGTTCTGGCGATTGGAATCAATGTGATTTACCTGTATTTTAGACGGAATATGTGTCTGATTTACAGCTTCATAGACGAACCGATGTGCTGGGCATGTATTGTATTGCCCCGCAGAAAATATATAATAACCATTCTCAGATAAGTAACCTTTTCTGGGTTCTAATCTTTTTCGATTGATAATATAACCATCAGCAGATGCTGCATAGTTTTGAAATGTTGGATGAATAAAATATGTTTTATCATTATGATCAAATTGGTTGTTCATATAAATTAGATTAGATTATTTTTTTATCCAAATTGGTGTTCAAAAATATTGTATTCATCATTCAAATCAGCGATTGATGAGTTGGTTGGATTTAATCGATGATTGTTTGTGAGTTGGGGTCAGTTGGGTGTCATTTATGAAAAACGAGGATTTAGGTTTTTGAGAAACCGAGGATAAAAATTTAGGTTTTTGAAAAACCGAGGATTTACGTTTTTTGAGTTCATTGTTGAATCAGGTATGAATTCATTGAAATTTTCAAAAGTGTGCTTATACACCCAATTATCTAACTACTACCCCGCAGTATATTACGGGTGCTTTTGATAAACGAAAAGATATTCAAGTCAGTGGAGCGCGACATGTTCCAAAGGCCGCGCTTGTTGAAAGAAGGCCCGTACTAAAATCATTACGGTACTTCAGGTTTATATATGGTCAGTTTCCAGTCGTTTCGAATTCAAAAAGCATTTTCAGAAGTTGCCGTCGGTTGTTGTTGTTATCTACTTGTTTAAATATTGAAATTATACATGAAACAGAACTATCTAAATAAATATTTTTTCCAGGGAAACTGATACCATGCTGCTGGAGTATTTTGTTGGTATTTTCATCATCATAAACTCTGCAAAGCTGCCTCACGCCTTGGAACAATGTCAAGCGCAATCACTCTCAGTTTACGGCCATCACTTGGCTAACCACGTGATTTCCACGATGGCCTGCTCCCGTCTTGCAGGCTGCGT
The DNA here is from genome assembly GCF_977016875.1 of Pavona decussata. NCBI lineage: Eukaryota > Metazoa > Cnidaria > Anthozoa > Scleractinia > Agariciidae > Pavona > Pavona decussata. The sequence continues at coordinate 2,278,759 of NW_028145657.1, read as the reverse complement.
AATGATGTGTTCAGACGAGCCCCGGTGTAAGAGTTTGAACTTCAGGCTGAATGACAATTCATGTGACTTAAACGATGCTGACAGATTTACCCACCCACAGGATTATGGGCCGAAGCATGGATTTGTTTACATGGAGACGTCTGTAAGACACAGAAAGGTCAGTCGTGTCGGCTGCTTTGACTTTGCAAACAACAACAAAATCATCTCCCTAAAATCAGTTTGCACCGCAGTCGGGACAATGAAAGTTAGATGTGATTAGTAGGTCTGATTTGAGAAGGAAATTGAATTTAATACCAAACAAAAAGGAGCAGACCCAATAGGACCCCTAAAAATTCAATTATTGAGCCTTCTGCAATGGAACGAACATTACATCGATAATTAGATTATATTTAATGAGATTTGTATTTATCACATAGAAACATGGATTTAAATCATGCGCGGAAATAAGCCAGGCATTCCCACAAGCTCATAGTGGCTATTACTGGTTAAAGATTGGGAACAGGGATGCACAAGTTTATTGCGATATGGACAATCATGGTAGGTATACAGATACAAGAAAATTCAGAGAGTTAAAAGAAAAAATTCACTCTATGCTTTTTATTATAATCACTGTTATTGTTATCGTCGTTGTCATCGATCACCACCTTCACCAAGGTCATCACCATTGCGATCGCCATCTTCATCATCATTATCATTCTCTTCGTTTTTGTTGCTATAAGTAGAGCTTTTCCATTGTAGTTTTTCAGTGTCCGATGAGAATTGTTGTTCATAGCGATGTAAAACCAACTAAAGTGATTTAACTTTATTGAAATATTCAGGTGGGGGATGGACCTTGGTGGTGAGCATAAGCTCAAAAAACAACGATCATCTTCAAAGAAATTCAAACAACTGCCTCAACTCAGTGCTCTGTGTTCCTGCTCATGAGTCAGTCATTAAACCTCGGAAGTTAAGTGACGAGGACATACATAAACTGGCATTGACCGAAGGTAGGGAAATAACTGAAAATGAATACAGTATGTATCGTTAGTCAGGGTCCATGTATAGTGCTTATAAAAGGCGCAATGAGTTGCAGTCAGACTTCAAAAGTAATTGCTTTGGATCGGTATGAAGGCAAAGAATACAAAAGAAAGGCACAAAAGAAAAATGAGAACTGGGAGAAAAAAGGTACATTAGAAAAGGCGTGTTTAGCCCGCGCGCATTGCTAACATTGGTTATAAAATTTATCTAACTATTAGCCTATCTAGACGGGACCTAGCAGAATCCGCCCTCCTCCTCTCCTCCTAGCTGGTCTAGATAGGGTTGTTTAACTTGTGATAACAGCACTGTTCCAGCGAGAAGACGAATCCTTACCATAATGACTGGTCAACGACAACTACTACGCAACATCGTACCATCAAACAAACGATTTGATAACGCTAGTGGTGAATAAAGATACATAAGATCTAGCTTTCAATATTAATTGTATTTCCGTTACTTAATTAGGGACGTTCCGAGTTGATGTGTGGAAGACAAACGTTACCATATTTTATCAGGTATGAAATTACATAACATGACGAGAAGCCAACTTTACTGAAAACACCATTTCTGAAAAGCTTTACCTTTGTTTTGTTCATAAATTTAAGATTCCAAGAGGACCACGACATTTCAATTCGTCATGCGTTGGTGGTCATGAAACGTAAGTTAGATTCTTCTTCTAAACAGTCCCGTGGTGAAAGGGGGGAGGGGAGAGAGAGAGAGATATTCCTTGCAATTTCTGTTTGGTCTGTGCAGTTCTGATCTCCAAACATTTGACCCTGTTTTGCACTAAAATATCCTTTTTTTGTACTATTATTTTTTCTTGTCTGACCTCTAGAATCCATACCCGTTAATTTCCATAAAATCCATACTCGTTTTTCAGACCTTCAGACAAAACTGGTTAAAATCTAGACTATTTTAAATCAAAACGTCTCAAGACCATATACCCTTTAGGGCCGTAAGTACCTGTATATATACTGGGGAGTACCACCAGCTCGCCCCTCCCAAGGGAGTAACAGTACAGTCCGGTTTGGCGTATATAGTTGAGAAGTCAAAACGTTTTCACTAGTTTTAGTTGAAAATACTACCATCTTCAAATCTGCCTGCTAGACTAAAGGCCTTTTTTTCCTCTGTGTATGGCATATGCATGTTATATCTTCCTAATCTTAGACGGATCGGAACAATAATTCAACGTTATCTCTTCGATGAATTAAAGCTGACTGAAACAGTTGAGATGTCGCGGCCAACGAATCATGGGTAAAAACGATCGAGGGGGGTGATTAGAGAGCGGCACCAGTTTCTAGAACAGTGCGAAGTGTGAACATCTCCATCAGTTGAGATTTGAACTTAATTTTAAACTATTGATATATACTATCGACCATTAATCTTTTGATCTTCCCACAATCCGTTTATCACTGATTACTTTATCCATCATTTAATCCATACATTCACTCATTCTTTCAACTAACCAATCATTTACTCGTTTTCAGATGTCCGCGCATCATTATTTCTCATACGTTTCCGTATTACTGGGAAACTAACAGCTGCACTGGTATTGACAAAGGATATAAAATTGCCAAAGGATGTCACAGAGGTAAAATTTAGAGCACGATTATTTGGTGAATTTTAATATGGTTTCGAGCGAGGGGAGTGGCTGAAATTGGTTTCCATCACGTAATAAATTTCATCCTGGCGCAGTTGAATGAACGATTCAAGATGTGGCAAGAATTGCCCTTCAGTGCGCGCCTAGAAGAAGATGTGAAATTTCCGTTGAGAGATATATACTACTAGTACTGCACGAGCTCCTTGTACGAACCGTTTTTAAATCTATTTCTCAGCCAACTGATTCATTTCGCTGCAAATCGTTTGGTGGGATTGCATGTACCAAAACTGTGAAACCGCAGTTAATTAGCGATGTTATGGTAACACAGAAAGCCGCAAAATTTTAGAGCTAACGTTTCCAAAATGGCACTCCTAATTCGAACGGAATTAACAAATTCTTTTCATTGGACGAATTTATTCCTGTTTTTCACGTTACCATGCTACCACCACTAGCGTTAACCATACAAAATTGTTGTTTGAATGCTGAGTTATAAGTTTTTTTTATAAGTTTTGGCTACAAAAATAAAGTTGGATTTCCAGACAAACAAGATCATCGCAGAATAGAAGCACAAAAAACCCGAGTTCCGCAAAGCGTTTGTATACTCGCTGGTCACCAGCATCAATGTTGCTTGATCGAACATCTAAAGAGAATGACGACGTCACGGAAATTTTGATATATCAGTTTCAATCGCAATGTATTGTGGGAGGACATTCGCTCTTCTTCGGGTCAGCACTCCAACTGGCTCTTTACGGTGGCCAAATTAACTTATCAACAATTTTGGCGAGGAAAATTGTCTCGCACTAAGTTGGCTCAGTCCCTTTGTGTCTGTGGGCAAGCCATGAATCGTTCCTACGTACCATGATTGATAGAAGTACACATATATGACGCAACCCATGTGAAAAAACTTGCTCATTGAAGACTGTCCCCATATATATCCAATTGGAAAAGCATGCTGACTGAAATTCTGGTTACCTCTTCCAAATCTGATGCGTTTGACAATCGGAGATTCCTCATGATATATAGTATAGCTACCAGAGGTTTCAATTTATTCTCGCTGCTTTTATGGAGTGAGGAGAAAGCCGTAGGAAAACCTCTGGGACTAGGGAATTTCCTTTGAGGAGGCCAGAAACAATTTTCGTTGACTGAAGACTTGTTTGGAAAAACAAATGTCACATTGTTCCACTAACTGGAGGGGTGGTCACTATATTATTTCTTTTCTAAGGCATTGTTAATTAGTACTATTCAGTATTATTATTATTATTATTATTATTATTATTATTATTATTATTATTATTATTGGGAGTGAGCCAGAAACTACCTTATTCTTATTTATAGCGGGCAAGAAAGAAAATGCAAAAGGCTGCATGGAGAAGGAAAGAAAACTGAATTTCACGTTATACGCGCCAGTCAAAATTCTGGATTATCATTAAAAAAATGATGGCGTTTTATGAAAAGAAGAAAAACGGTTGCCACATTGAAATGTTATTTTACAAAAAAAACGTCTTTAATCCACAACCTCTGATAATTTTGAAGAAGTTACACCTGGTTAAAAGAGAGCCGAAAGGTTGCCATTTTTGTAATCATATTGCTGTAAATTCTGTCGAATCTTCCAATCGACGTAAATATGTTTCCTTTCAATTTCAGTTTTTGACGGACATGATAATGCCGAGTGTTCCGGAAAAGAGTGGCGTTCTTCAAAATACACTAGTAAGTAACTCAACTCTCATAAGGGCTCTGTACGATTCAGTTGCAGAAATTGGGGTTTTCTGATAAAAGCTTGTCGAAGTACTTATTATAATTAAGTACGGCAATTACCATCATCATTGTTATCACCACGATCATTACTACTAAGGCCCCTTTGCACAAGCGGTTTTTTTTTTTTCTATTTTTTTGGCACTCAATAGATGTATGTTACAGTTTTCATTTGTGAGTGTAAACTATCGGGTGATTTCAGCAAAGAATCGTTGCGATATTGAGGGGTTTGTATATTGTAGAACACTCGCTTGGCTCAGCAGAGAGGCACCAGGAATCTTTGAAGCTCTTCTTTATTCTTTAAGGAACTGGTTCTTCACTACATCAACTCTACAACAATTTTACTCTATTCTACATCTTTTCTACAAGTATCACTCAAATCACGCCTTGCTTTATATAGTGTGCTGTAACTGGCATGTCGACAACTTTAATTCAACCAAGGCCAGATGATCCCAACCAGAAATAAGAATTGGTTTTGCCAAAATACGCTAACAGGAAAGAACAATACAACTGTTCTAAGAAAATACTCAGAAAGGGAAACCAATCAGGCTGATAAAATCCTTAAGTGTTTTGCCTTGATTTCAACCTTTCAACCTTCGAGGAGGCCTAAGTCAAGGTCAAAGGAAGTAGGCAAACTTGGCCACAGCACAACTGTTAACTCCAATCTTTGAACAACAGGGACATGTCAAATAATCTGGAAAATAAGCACCAAAACTTTCGAAAGGAAATAACAATTGATTCTAAAATTAAAGTCAAGTAGCAACAAGTGCCAAGTGATCAAGGACTACGCAATTTTGATGTTTGGTTGAAATTTAACTGAAGTTCGGTCTTGGTAAATCTACAAAAAACTAATTACATTATCTTTAAATCTCGACAGAACCAAGCCAATCTGTCCAAATTCTTAGGTGTCTATGTTGATGAATATCTAACGTGGAAGCATCACATCAGCATTATATGTAAACTAATTTCTAAGTCAGTAGGTATCGTATTAAGGTCACGCTTTTACTGATCTTCAGAAGCAAAACAAACTTTGTACTACGCGCTAATTCATCCTTACATCCCTTACTGTAACTCCACCTGTTCGTCCATTTATGTGTCTAAACTACATTAATATTTTACTTGCAAAAGCGTGCTGTGCGAGCCATTGCCAATTCAGATTATCGAGCACACTCTGCTCCCTTATTTGCTAAATTGGGTATCTCAGACATTTTCCAAGTTAATTCATTTCAAATAGCCAAATTTATGTTTAACTGTATTATCAAAATCAGTTATTACCTCCAATGTTTCTGAATTTGTTTTTAACAAGTAACCAAGTGCATAATTATGGCAACAGAACAGCCAACCGCTATCGATCGCATTCTTGTACATACATGCATACATATTTTATTGGCTAGTCCTCACGGCGCTTTTCAGAGTCAATTTAACATTACATAACTAAGTACAAGACAATGATAAAAGAAGATAAAGCTAGTGGATTAACTAAAACAGTCATTTAGAAGTCTTTGCCTAAGTAAGCGCTTGAACACCGTCACGGAAGGGCTAAGTTTGATTCGCTCGATATTGAAAGGTCCTTTGGCCGCTAGCAGTGCGAAAGAGTGGTATGTTCAAAAGTTGAGAGTTTCTGGTATTCCTTGTCGAGACGGTGGATCTTCTGACGAGCTAAGATGTCAAATACTCCGGAGCACATCTTGTCATGCACTTTAAAACCAGCACAGCAAAACGAAAATAAAGTTGTTGCCTGATTGGTAGCTGATTGGAGTTTTTGTTTGTAAAATCATGAATTGACCAAGCCGCACTTACGCAGTACCATATTTTCTATTTATTAATAACCGCCGAGGTGGCCTCTCTTATAAGCCTGGTGGTTTCTTGAGGTCTCCTCGCCATTACCTTGACTTGCAATTTGAATGTTTTCTTCTTGATGATGATGATGATGATGATGATGATGATGTCGAAAACACACCTTTCGTTAGCTTTAAATTCGAAATTAGCTTCACAACAATATGCACGAAATGTGCGATAAAAGTTGAAACAGAAGTTGCATGTGTAAACAATCCTTGCCACTTTTCCCTGTTTCTTCATTCCAAACAGTGTATGATAAAAGAGCGTTGTATGGCTATCCGTGTCCCAAGCAATCTCAGCACGACAGTCGGGGAATATTCCGTAACAGTGACGGCATGCTGTATGTCAAGTAACAGAATCAGTCTTTAAATCGTTTTACTAACTGGCATAGTCAACGTTGTCTCCAAAACCTCAGTATAGTCTGAAGAAATAAATTGCTTACGTAGTTAAAATTGTTTCAAACCTCAAGGAGAGCTACTAGTTATGGTTTGGGTTAGTATGGATTTGATACCGCGGTAATCTGATTAATTGAGATATTTTTTAACCACCATTGAGAGATTTCACCAAGCTCTGTGTTTTTCTGTCGTTTAGTGTAGTTTTTGGTCGAGAAAATATCTGTCACGATATTCCGCTCTATCGTCGTTTCTGGAAGGGTTTCTAAATAAAAGATTCGTTTCAAGCATAAAACGTTTACGGTATTGAAGGTTTTATAGTTTTGACGCGGTATTGTCGTTTAGTACTGACTCTACAGTATTCCTCCTCACAGGTCGCAGAGGAGCCAAATTTGATGTAAATTCCGGCTAAATTCCCCGGAAAAAATACAAGAACGTGATTGAACAAAGCGTCATGGGATCTTATTACGCCTCTATTGAAAGATTATTCCCAAGACACAAGCCGCATGCACCAATGACTGTGTGCGCATCTCCGTAACTTACGGTGGGCTTATGGTAGAAATTTTCTCTCTCTTGGCACTTCGTGCCCCACTCGAAAAGCTTCGCTTTTACGATCATTTCCCCACAGGCGACCATAGCCGGCTTGGGGTTAATCTTTCAACAGACGCGTAATAAGATCCCATGACGCTTTGTTCGATCAGTATTTTAATCAACAAAATTGGTTTGCGCCGCAGTTTTCCACGGAATTTAGCCGGAATTTACATCAAATTTGACTCCTCTGCGCCGTATGTGTCCTTGTTGTGATGTAATCGTCTTAGTTGCGTTACAAACTTTATAATTAGAAATAAGAGCAGAATTCAATTTGTTTTCTTTACGGCACAGGGCGCCCACACAAACTGTGTGACAAGTGTCTCTCTACTATAACACTCGAGTGAACGTCCAACGCCGAACCCTTCAAATCGCTAAAATCGGCGTCTTCAACCTCAAGAACAACAACACACAACATTTAAGGTTAAAAAACGTTTGTTTTGATGTTAAATGAGAATATTTATCGCAATCTAATACAATAATAAGAAAGATTTTCGACATTCTCATACATTTCCGCTATAAATTCAAAATACAAACGGTCACACAGTTTGTGTGGGCTCCCTGTGCTTACGGCCGACTCATTGAAATGTCACGTGGTCAGTAACTTTAGTTTAGTAAGAGAAGATATGATAGTTTAGCAGAAGGAGGTATGGCAGAAGATGCATAGAGTCATGTATAGAATTAGTCACTAGTTGATACTTATATTGATTTTCTTGGTTGTGTTGTTTGCTGCACAGTTATGTAAATTTAATTAGGAAATCTATTCAGACGGGGAGTGGAGGCGCGTGGGGGCTGCAGAATCTTCCTGTACTTGGACGTTATAGCTGTTAAATGAGCAGTAAAAGTTACAAGCTCAGAAAGGAACAATTTGTCATGAATGTCCAGGAGGAGAAACAAAGAAATGAGACAGAAGAAAAGAAAATAAGATAGAGGAAAAGAAAAGACTGCCTTAGACTTGAAACAAAATAGACCTGTTTCATGTTACTGTCAATTGTTTCAATAACTGACCATTAAATCCTTTCTTCCACACCTCCGCTCCTCCCCTTCCCCCACCTCCCTCCCCCTCCCAAAAAAAACTCATTTCCACTAACCAACCATAAAAGGAACGGTTCATCAGTTCAACCAACGCTATGTAAAGTAATCAGGTTCTCTAATGGACCTCAGCGTCAAAGGAAATGTTTTAGGCAATGAACAAACAACGCTAAGTGTTTTGTCATAGCTTTATTACTGTCTGTTAAAGAAAAAGATTCCCTCGTCTCTCCGGTCCCAGAGAACCAAACCAAGTCCGGTCTGGCTAAAGTTAAGAGCAGAAAACTGCTAAAATTAAAATTAGGAGAAACTAGGCGTATATACATCATTAGAGGCGCCTTTGAAACAGTTAAAAATACATTTATGTATTTTTAACTGTTAACACTTATAAGTGTTTTAACCTGACACCAAACCAGGTGGCGTTAATAGTGTTCAACAGCCTATAGCAATGTCAAATATATTTACCTGGTTGTCGAGGCGTAGATTCATAAAGAGAGAATGGCTTTCCATCATTTGGTCTTAGCAATATCAATATATATCTTAAGGTTATACGTTATCATTCTTTAGTTGTAATGTTAACACAGGAGAATTAAGCATTTAATTGATATGACCCCAATTCTGAGTAGCATGCATTCAATCTCAACTAGTCGTGTAGGCCAAGAGAGTTATAGCTAATATTATGGGCTTCTGTACACTGTATATATGTTAGTGAACATAGCTGAGGTTACCATAAAGTTTAATGTAAAACATAGTATGCAGCGTGGGGCCTGAAGAAAGCACTAACTGCTTATCCTAAAACGAAAGGATTGGTAGAGGCTCTAACAGCTTTTGTGTACTACAGTATTATGTTTGCATTTTGCCATTTTGAAATGCTGAGGGCTAAAACATACACTGACTTTCTGGAGGCAATCAAAGTCTTAAATAATTTTCCTAAAAAAGACCGTTTCTATACTGTTATGAAAATTGCAGTGATACGTCCAAATGCTGCTCCTTGTCTAAGAGAGATGCCCACGAAGCAGTGGAAAATCAGTGCCAATGAAGATAATGCAAGGTTTTGGTAGAATCAAGAAAAATAAACCACTGAACTGAATTTTCAGTGAAAGCTAGCAAAGTGAAGAAAGAATCTTCTTAAAAGCATTTAACATGAACATCCTATAATTTCAATAAGCGAGAAAACACAACATTTGTGAGGTTGAAGTACTCCACCACTGCCCCCATGTAAACTGTTCGGTGCACTTTGTTCGGCACTTTGTTTTATCTAGTGTTAGACTGAATAACCAACAAAATGGCATTAAAAAATTGGGTTGCCTTAAACGATTGTTTCAGTGCTTGTTTTAGACAAGTTACCGTAACCGTATATTGTATATGGCAAGGTTTAACTAGCTTTTCTTTGTACGTTTACCGATACTTTATAATTAAATAATATCAGGAGTTCTCAGAAAGGCAAACTAAGCATCGCCCGTGTTAGTCTAAAAGAAAAATACATACATAAGCAGCGAGAAACTAAACGAAATGCTCAGTGTGGACGTTTTTTGCAATCTCACTTGATACTTGAGTTCATTTCTCCTCATAATGTAAATTATGTAACCCAGGTATTGTATTTTACAAGCTGAAACCTTATTCATACTTAGGTGCCTGTGAATAAGTCAATATGATTTAGCTGTGTAATAAAAATCTGTAATAAAAATACGACCCGCCGTTTTCACTTTAATATACACAGCAGCTTTGAGAGACCACAAATAGCGGTGATACTTAACAAAAATACGTTAATTACAAAATAGTGGAATCTCTTAATAAAACAAGAAGACCATGATCGCAATTATGTATACAACTTAAGGTGGCTGCATCGGTTTCCAGCACTTAAACTTTGACGGATCAATACTACTACTTTTCAATATCAGTTAACAAAACAAACGGTAAACCGACGCTAAAAAGTTATAGGTGTTTTCTCGACTATACTGGATACCATAGCAACAATATAACCTTTGAAACAACAGCCTTAGCTTTAGCCTTATTCGATTAAAAATAAACAAACAGCACGGTAACTCCCATTTTTACTTAACAAGTAAAGACACAACTTTTTCCAAAGTTCAAGTAAGAAATTGTAGGGTGGGATTTAGAGCAAAAAATTTAAGGTGGCTCTCAACTCATTCCCAATTTTTTATTTTTTTTATTTTTTTTTATTTTTAGTTATATATGTCATTTCTTTCCAAATGTCTTTTATCTAAGAAAAACCTCCCAAACATACATTGAGTTTCTAAGGTGGCTACGATTTCAAGACATTTGTGTTCAGTAAGAGTCACTGTCAGAGAAAATCAGGCAAAATTCAGAAAATGTCAACGGAAGGGGGTGAGCAAAATTTCGTTTCTTCGTTAAGTAGATTGAGATCATAAACGGCCATCGTTTCAACTACTGTGTTCTATCGCAAGAGTGCCTGTTACTATTTTGTAGGTATGGTATCAGAGAAAAGGACTAGGTTTATTCAACTCCAACAAAAATTGTTAGATAGCGTTGTCGGATAGAACTATGCACTTATACTTCTGCACAACATACACTTTAAGTTTCATATGTTCAAAGCTTCCTTGATTCTCGTTGCAAAGGGATCAAAACTTTCCATTTGACTAAGAAAGATGTTCAACATATTCCTCGCAGATCAGCACTTGGAAGTCAAAAAGTCATTCATTTATGTCATCCGTTATGAGGATTGTAGGGATTTATGGCATAGAGAAACCCACTGAGTCATCCTTAGTATGTCATCTCATTCTCAATTGGCCCCAGGCTCCCTCCTCTCTCCAAAAAATATGACGTCACTTTTCAGCTGAGGGTACGCATACATCTTTGAGCGGCTAAAAATCTGATATTTCATGTTTATTTTTGAACACAGTTTTTTTCGTTTATTAGGTATAATAAACCACAGGAAAACACAGAAACTGAAAGCAAGTTGTCGGAATAATATTGTTACTGATAATAACGGTAGATCCATGGCCATGGCTGATTCGTAAAATTCTCGCGGATTTTTAAAACTGGTGAAAATCATAATTATCAGGAGGCTTAGAGAAAACGGTTCACGTTCGATCTGTTAAAGAGATCGTCTCTTGCTTGCTAACTAAACGTAACATAGGAAATAGTTGTTAGTGACTGGGGCTGGTGTACACATACAGTAATATGAGTTAACACATGTAGTGACAACTGGCAGGATCAAGTCTTGTGCCAAGGTTAATATTCAGTCAGTGAAGATTACAATCATTTACTTAAAATGGTACCCTTAATAATTCGGTGGCGTGTGTACAGTCGGGCTACTGAGACCGTCAAACCACGGGTCAAATCCTTAACGCGCGAGCGGGGCTTGAGGTTTTCGTTGTATATACTTTGTTAAAATCCATCGAAAAATTATTAGACGCCACGACATGCCTACTAAACAAAAGCGGAGTTTTGGGTTCGGCGCAGGTACGGCGTGTCATCTGCTGATGTGACATAGCGGCAAGATGAGTACGCATGCTTCCCAGATTTGTAATTCGAGAGAGAATCGATTACGACTGCTCCACTTCAATCGCCAATTTCACACCGGTTAATACAATATTATTTTTTTGAATAAGGTATGTGATGGAGGAAGTTCGAAGGAACCTTTCCTGAAAACGGCAACATTGTCTATTTTGATTCGGGCTTATCCCCGCGAAACGAAAACAAACAATGGGAATTTTAAAAATGCCGCCATTTCGCCGAGTAAGATTGCTCACGCGTGACGAGCATGCGCACACATTTTGCCGCTGTGTCTGCTGCGGTATGCAAGTTTTTTAATTTATTCATTCATTTATTTATTTATTTATTTATTTATTTATTTATTTATTTTTTTATTTTTTTTTTTATTTATTTTTATTTTTTTTTTCATAGTAAGCGGTTTTTGTTTCAAGCCTTGGAAAAATGTAAAGCCCCACTACACCCGGTATGCTGTCATCATCCACGTGATCACGTGATTTTAATAAAGGCCTTTCGCGTCCTCCCAATCCCATTTCTGTGTCATTTTTCGAAGAAACTGAAGAAAGCAACCGATTCGGAAGAAAACCTTATTTAATTCTGTCTTTAATAAGCACAGGCGAGTAGGTACAAAACCGGAAAATGTGGTCGGTTACCATAGTAGCCATGACGTAAGCATCGAGTCGCCTCAATTGCATCAGTATTGTTTCACTCTCAAAGAAGAGTACGTCATTTGTTACTGGCCTTTGTGCTGTGCGGATCTTCTGCGGCTTCTCGTAACCAAAGAGATTGCTTGCGAGGACGCACTGGTGTGCACAGGTTTGTTATACTTTTTGGTTATTTTAGCCAATTTATAAGTATTATAAATTAAAGTTAATGTGACAACCATGAAGTTACGTATGGCGTTCATTGCTGCTCAAAACACTTTGAGCACATTTTGGACGTGCAAACACCTCCTGAACGTCCAGGAGGTCATATTACTGTCACAAATATTACGCCGTAAAATTTACGACGTAATCCTTACGCACCATGTCAACGTCTTGTGAATGTCATATACACGTGTCAACAAAACACGCTGTTAATTTTATTTCGTCATTTTACGACGTAAAATTCAAAGCGCATCTTATTCACGTTGTGATCGCACGACGTAAACTTATCATCGCGTAAAATTACGTCGCAAAATCTCGACGTAATATTACGGAGTTCATTCACTGAATCTGAAGGTAAAATTACAACGTTTGTTGTATTAAGAGTACGACGTAAAGGTACCACGTTCAATTTAGTGAGTAATTTCACGTCGTAATTATTACGTCGTAAACTTAATAAGTTAAAATCAAAGTGTCATTCTGAATGTTTAATAAGTTAACATTGTCAATGTCTAATAAGTTAACATTCTCAATGTCTAATAAGTTAACATTTTGAATGGTTAATAAGTTAACATTCTGAATGTTTAATAAGTTAACATTCTCAATGTCTAATAAGTTAACATTCTGAATGTTTAATAAGTTAACATTCTCAATGTCTAATAAGTTAACATTCTGAATGTTTAATAAGTTAACATTCTCAATGTCTAATAAGTTAACATTCTGAATGTTTAATAAGTTAACATTCTCAATGTCTAATAAGTTAACATTCTCAACGTCTAATAAGTTAACATTTTGAATGTTTAATAAGTTAACATTCTCAATGTCTAATAAGTTAACGTTTGGAATGTTTGATAAGTTAACATTCTCAATGTTTAATAAGTTAACAGTTTGAGTGAATCATTTTCAGTTCGCCGCATTTTAAATCAAGGCTACAAAACGCACAACGGACCTTCTTAGAACAAACGATATGTACATTTATTATAATGTTAGACATCGAAACATCAACAATGCTACTGAGTACAAGATCATAATTGACATGAAATGGCGCCTAATTGATTATTATTTACAGGGGAATAGAAGGCTGCAAAGCGCACAACGGACCTTAGCTTCACAGAAGAAATTAAATGTGTAAGCGATATCAATTATAAAGAGAAGAGTGTTTTATTGGAAAAACTTCCTTTTTGGAACCAGATCGAAACACAAGAAACTTCATAACTGAATCGAAATAGCGCCTTATTGATATTTACATGGAAACAGAAATTAAACATTATTTATTTTACAATTCTAATCGCACTAAACTGCGAAAGATGGAAGGCATGAAAAATGCCAAACTATCTTTAGATCATGTATCTAAAATTACTATATGCAATTATATAAAATAAAAAAAAATTCTATGTTGCAGGACAATCCATATAAAACAGGTCCTTTGTTGTCCGAAATTAACACCCGTTAACGCCAATTTTTTTCCAATGATTGTATTGTTTCAGTCATCAGTTATTTCAGAGATCAACAGATTTGTTAGGCGCTTGGCCCGGTCCTTGACGTCCCGAGAGCGAGGGCAGCCCCGGGAGCCATGCCACAGCCAGGCGGCTCTCGCCCCCGAAAGTGATTACAAAAGATGAATAGGAAAGGACGGAGTCCCGAAAAGGAGAAGGACGGCTCCGGGAGCACGGGCCACAGCCAAGCACCCCCCCCCCCCCCCCCCCCCCGCCTTGTGTTTGTGTTTGCGTCACGTTTATGCTGGTGGTTGTGCCTGTGCATTTGTCGCTAATACTGAAAACCAGGCTTAAATGAAATAAACATAGGCCTTATAACGCTTTTCGACGCCATTTTGACGAGTAGGCAAACTGGCTTGAAATAACAGTGTTTGTATGGAAATCCGATGTCACTGAATAATTTTCGTCAAAATGGCGTCGAAAACCGTGATAAGACCTATTTTGCCTTCACTTTTTTAGTTCACTCCTACGTACATGCAGGCGCCTTATTGATTAATATCTACTACTAAGTGTACTTATAAACTTTTTGTCAAGGAAAATGTAAAACAATGAGTAAAACTTCGAAAATGTACAGTTTGAAAAATGCCAAACTATTTCTAAATAAAGAATTATCGATAATCAGAAAAAGAAGGTGTGCCTTAAAAATGTAAAAGCTAGAACGAAACTAGGAAAAAGGGAAAAAACTGGAATAGCTAACGTTACAATAAATAATTTTTAGCAGGTTTTTAAGGACACCCAAAGTTCTCTTTGGTGGAGTTATGGTCAATCGGATATTTAGACAAAATACGCAAACTGTTCAATTTTCTTAAGAAACTGTGGTGATGAGTGAAATGTTTGGTTTATAAACAGAGGTAATAACTGCACATAATGTGATTGCCAAAAGTGAACGCTCAAAACTCCAGCACTAGAATATTTCATTTACGGTGGCCAAATTACCTTTTCAAATACATCTGTTGATAAACCAAACAATTCCAGACCGTTTGGAATCTTTTTTGAAAGGCAAATATGTACAAGCGAATTCCTTCTGGATAGATATTCATCGAAATGAACCCTTGGGTGCCCCAACTACATAAAACGGCGTTGATTCGTCGTCAGTCATTTCAACGGACAGGGTAGTTTTCTCCCGAAAAAGTTCTCTTAATGAAGAGCCATTGTTTGGAATACTTTCGGCAGATACTGAGTCCCTTAAGTTGAACTGGTCGCTCGGTAAGCCCAACAAAGCAAAGGCTGCAAGGAAGAGAACCTGAAAATATAGAATTAAAGAAAGGGATGTCAGTGCCACAATTTGCTACAGCAGGTTTATTCCAGCCTGGGCAAACGTGAACTTTGGTTCGACTATATGTACTAATCCGTAAGGATTCGTCCAAAAAGTTATTGTCTCTCAGTTTTGCCTTAGCCTTTTCTTTACCATTATATTACAATGAGCCTTTAAATCATCTTTAATGAGCGAGTTGAAAACCTCTGTGAACTTTCAATACTAATCGGTTTCGAAGAAACCCTGCTCGCCAAAAGAAAGCCAATCAGTTACTCAGAGTCCTCGGGCTCTTTGGCCAGCGGTTAGTCGCCGGCGTTGCCCCGCTGACAGAGGGCTCAACGATCTTTTTCAAGAAGGGGGGCCATCGGCCAAAAATAACAAGGTGCATGATGAGGCAATTACGGATGAGAGGGGAATTACAGGAACAACCCAGGTATGGTTTTATATTACGTTCGCCAGTTCTTTGAAAAAAAGGGCCTTCACGAAGCAAATGACGTTTTTCAAACTCACGCTTGCAAACTGAACGGTTTTGAGACGCTTGCTTTCACTTCTGATTTGTTTGGTGAGTCATGCTGTTTATTTAATTTGCATTAAGCCTTTCTATTTATTTCCATAACCTTTTATAACCTTCCTTTACCCATGCCAACTGAGATTTCATTACTTTATTTTGAAATGTTAAGGCACCTTAATACCTCAACTATTGAGAAATGGAACGCGTTTAAACAAATAATTTTGGGCTTGTTATAGGTAGCTTATTTAAGGAAACAGGTGTGAATTATACCTGTTTATTTTACATTAAGGCATTCGAGAAAGTCTGAAACTGTCGAGAAACTGCAGGAACAGAAGTTGGATGGCGATGCATCCTAATAATGGGCTCCTGATAAGGGTCACTCTTGAATAATGCAAGAACCACCCACTCACTCATTTCACTCTTCCTGGCCATTCAGTAAACAACATAGAACTTATAGTCGACTCTCACTGATTGGCGCCATTGTTTACATTTTTCCCCATTAGCATACGACTTTTATCAGAGCCGTGGCCGTATACATGTATATGAACTAAATGCAAAAGTTGAAAGAGGTGATTAAGTTGAGCTTTTTGTGCAATTTTCAACTCTTTGCAAGCGATATCGAAGGAAATATCAGCCATGAAAAACTGTGAAATTGCTGGGTGGCAAAAAAGTTAATCAGCCATACATTCTCTGTAAAATTTCGAGTTTTTGGAAGAGACGGCATAAGGAAAGCTAGAGAGGCGTTTATAATTTCCAACGGAAAGAGTCTTGTGATAAACAGACGTGATGAAACTGAATCTATGGTCTATTTATTAATCTCTGCTGATTTTTATAATGGCTTCTGTACACGTTTCTGCTTTCTTTGTTTTCAACAAGTCATATCTCATATCCGCATTTTTCGTGTAGTTAGTTTTAATGTATCTTTTTGTAATATTTGTGTAGCAAACAATAATAATAATAAAAACTAAAATAAATAAAACAATCTCAGCTTTTCATTAGTATCATTTTAAATGCTGTAAATCATTTATTTCCAATATTTATGTAGCTTTTGTAGCCCATGAATAGGGTAAATATCGTGTAACCGAAATATTGGGCAATGAAATTACCCTTTTTAGCTGTCCAATCAGCCTTGCATTTGGTTTTATGCATTCCAAACGCTCTTGGAGAACTATGGCTATTCTTTTTTTTTTTGTCACAAGTTGATGTGGAGGGCGGTGGGGGTCGATTTGTGGTGGACATTGCATATGGCTGGAAGAAATGGGCTTCAATGTTATATCGGAAGTAGCAGATAGTGATAAAAAAAAAAAAAGGGAAACGTAACAATGCAACAGGTCCTGGCTTGAGAAATACAAATTTTTTAAAGTGGACAGCCGGGTAAGAAGTGCGATTCCTACCCACCCGAAGACTATGAATCTTAGCGAAAAGGAAAAGGAATTGGGGTTGTTGTGGAGAAAAAATATTTAACCCATTATCTAGTCAAAGTAAACAGTTTTATCACTTGTTAGTGTCCGAAAAGCAAAACCTTCCAGAGGCTTTATAACAATTGAAAGAAAATTTTGGCCTTGATGATTAAGTGGTGCGAAAGTGTTTCTTAATATAAGTCATATTATTAGAAGCTTTCAATTCAAAATATTAAACGACATTACTTTTACGAAGCATCGCCTAGCTAAGATAGGTTATGTCCCGAATGATCTCTGAACTTTTGGGAAACTGGATACGAAACAGTTCGTGACCAAGTTAATCTTTATTTTGACTGATAGTATTATGCTTATATCTATGAATTGCTCTTCTGGAAATAAAATGGACAGCGAAAGAGATCTGTCGCATTGTTTTGCTATAACAAAATAAGCCCAACATTCACAACAAAGAAAAGTACTCAATACTGTATAATACATATATATAAACCAAGCCGATTCTTCGAAAATTGAGGTGGCCGATGAAAACTTAAACACGTTTTGTGAAACGACACCGAAGTTTACGTGTAGGGCTTTCGTAGATGAAGGTTATGCATGACGTGGTTGTGTCTATGTATTAACTACGTTGGAGTTGAGTACCGTACTCTCGTGAAGGAGGTACGACTTCAAATATTAAGGAACACCTGCTAACCTACCAGAAGCCTATCACAAAAAGAACGGCCTCATATGACTAAGCGGATGAGTTACAGTGGCTGTGATATTTCCTAAACTGAGGCCAGGTTCATACGTCGAACGTTGCATGAGCCTAACCGAAAACCTATTAAAGTTGACCCACATAATTACGTTCGGCAGTTGATTCAGACGTCGAACTTAACTGAAGTCGAACTTAAGGCTAAATTGAGAAAATAGATTTTCGTGGTCAGCGGCTTTTGGTTTTACTCAACGAAATTTAAAATGTCGGGAAATATGAATTCGGACATGGAAGAGCTTGTTTGGTAAAAAAAAAAAAAAAAAAAATGAAGACAGGCCAAGCACGGCTCCTATTGGTCAAGATAGGATGACCTTCAAAAGCTAATTAGCTCTTACGAGTACATCTTTAAAGATCCCCCTTTTTGTACGAAAACAGGGAATGGTCTTTGTAGATTTCTCTTAGCAGAGGTTGATTTTCTATCAAATGCAATTCAGTCATCTGAATGGTTTTACGTTAGGCACAGAAGGGCGATATTCCGTAACAAACGGCACAATGTTTTTACGCTTTTTTTGGTTGGTTTGTAATACCGACATTCTTTCGCTGAAATTGAACTCTGAAAGAGTTTTATCTATAAGGTTATCGAGGTAACCTCTGCAGCGTAATCTCTGTTTGAATGAAGTGATGTTTTCTTCAAATTGTTGTCCTGTCGATCCTAACTGATTCATACATCATTTTTAACGGAAGGGCCGCCATATTGCATGTCCTAAATGAAGAAATCAATTTACCACGTACCACAACGCTCACTGGCGAAAGTCTTCATTAATTATCACATATCTATGAAAGCAGTAAAACAGCTATTTTTCAATTGAAATAATTTTCCCCCGGCTCCGCGGTCCATGTATTTCCGCGACCTTAATTCCCATGATTTCCGCCCCGGTTCTCGATACACCGCCAGAAAGTTAAAAAACATTGTTTTGTCAGGGTGGAGATCCACCGAATGGCACTGTGAAGAGAAGTCAAAGTGGCCAGATTATTTTGCTTAATAATAATAATAATAATAATAATAATAATAATAATAATAATAATAATAATAATAATAATAATAATAATAATAATAATAATAATAATAGTACTATTATATGCAAAGTAAGGAACATTTAAAAGCAACGACAAAAAAAAGGGTCTTGACTTTGGTTTAAAAAAACTTAAGCAAACCTCAGTTCTAATATCAACCGGTAGATTATTCGATAGGTTTCAAGATTGTCATTGAGGACCATTTATTATTGGAGCGAAGGCTTTTGCTAAACTCTACGCTTAGGGACAATTCCATGAACATTCTTTGCATTTCAGAATTTTACACGAAGTGTTAAAATAAATTTGTTCCTGTTGTCTAAAAAATTCTGTTTCCTTGTGTGTAAATTGCATTAACTGCCCGCATTGTGAAGTTTTTGCACATCTTTTGCGTTAATTCCCGTTATTGTGCAGTATGTTTTTCCGCAGTTAGCGTAAGTTTAAGTCGAGCATTGATTTCCAGTAATAAGGTTTCGGGCGTCGACTGTAGGTAGCAATAATTTATCAGTCATAACTTTTAATTTATAACTGCCTGCCACTAATCTTCGTCACGAGGTATATCAACTTACAGAAAGAGGACCTCGTGTGTTCAAAGCCGGTTTTGTTGAACCAGATTGCTCTTGCGGCTCTTAAGCTTGTCTACGGTTTTAGTTATCAGAGTTATTAGTAGATAATCTTTTATCTAGCGTTATCCTTTGTTTCAACGATGGTCGAGCCTGGATACCACCCGGACATTTTTACTGTCGCTCCAGACCAGTCACTCCTTTGCCCGATTTGGTGAGTGAATTTCTACATTGCTATACGTATTGAACTGAGATATTAAGGACATTGAAAGGGAAATTGAGATATCTTAGACAACAGACCGACATTTAGATCAATCTTTACTAAGATTTTAGTCTCTTCTTTCCTGCGAAATGTAAAGGTAAAATCCTTTGCAATCTGATGCTTTGCAATTATGTGAGGAAAACTCCACCCCACATTCTGTGGCTTTTATGTAATAACATTTATTTAAAAAAAAACAAAGAATACACAGGTAAACTATATATCTATCAGGACGTGTTCTTTCTTTGATGCAAAACCACTGGAATATAGAAGAGTGCTTTCCCTAATTTTATGTACGTAAAACATTTGAATACACCACGTGCAGCGTGTCTGTGCATTTTGACTACCCGTGCTTCTATCAGCACATGGGCGGCAACGTACTTTTTGTTGACAGGAAGTCAATTGTGTTCGAGTTAAAAATCAACTGCCGTCTTATGAGTTTGAGGGATACACATTACTAGAGCTCGCATCATCAGTGCGCTTGGGAGCTATTAAAAAAACTCAAGGGAGACAGGGACACCTTAAAAATTTTTAAGAAAGTTCAGCCTCAGTCTGAGGGAAAAAAATACGTTCTAACAAACCAATATTTGTAATACGGCTAAAACTGGTGTGGGTGGGTTTTTAAATACGTTTTTAATGTCGGTTAATGTAATTTACCTTCAAGTGTGTTTTAACACAAAGGAATAAAAAAATTCTCTCTTTCTCTTTTAAAGCTGCTACGTCATCAAGGAGGCTGTGGCCTGTAAAGAGGGTCATCTTTTCTGTAAAACCTGCATAGACCGTTGGGTTAATACCCATAACAACGGCAGCTGCCCTGTCGGAAGACAATCCCTACAAGCCTCAGACTTGAGGAACATAATTGCTTTCGACAGGGTGGTTGAGTCTATGTAGGTTTTCTGCCCCCGAAAAGATTCGGGTTGTTCGTGGACTGGTGCCCTGGACAGGATAAACATCCACAGTCGGGAGTGTCTAAAGGAGCCCGTGCAGTGTACACACCCTGGCTGTGGCGTGGTGGTAGTTCGTGGGGAGCTGAATCCACATCTGGCCACATGTAATATGAGGCCAGAAAACTGCCCACATTGTGGTATTCAGCTTCCCATAAGTCAACAAGATGCCCACCAGAATTACGGATGTCGATGGGCACCGGTAATGTGCCCCTTCAATTGCAACCATGGTGCAATACCTCGGTGTGTATCAATTATTAGTAGAGATTGAGAATCGCATTTACGGCAAACAGCAAACGTTGAATAGATTTGCGTTCATGTTAAAAACAAAAAGCAAATAAAAAAATTAACCAAAAAAAAACCTAGTTCGTAGATGCGGATAACGAAAATAATTCTGACCTTTAACACTTACACAAATTTTTTTTCTAGGTTCGCCTATGAAATGTAAACAATGAGCGGCAAACACAGATAAACATATCCATTGTCATTCGTGTCATTGCCATTTGCCGTGAAAGTAATTCTAAATCTCTATATTGTAGACCGTTTGCACGGTAATTTTGTCAAGGTAGACCATACATTTTTGCCAAAAAAAAATAAAATAAAATAAATAAAACAAAACAAAACAAAGCAAAACAAAAAAACAAACACTTATACAGCATCTGGAGAGAAGACAACATCAATTTTTTTGCCAATTTATTTTCTTTTGTGTTGTTTCTTTAATATTGAAACTTAGAAATTAAACTTTGAATGGTCATTTTGGAATTGAAAACAGTAGTTACTTTCCGACATTCATAGATGTTATAGGGGGCCTCATCACACGACTACAGTGAACTGTTTTAATTCATTGTATTTGTTAAAGTTATAGATCTCCAGCCTGGTTAACCCTATTTTGAACATCTAAAAAGTACAACGCGAAGAACATCTCGTGCCATAGTGGCTCTGTGTGGTAACATAGGTCTCAATCATTTTCACAGGGTGCAATTGAATGGGCACATTGCTTTAGCCTGTCAGCGGGCCTTTGTGGACTGTACAGTGCCAACTTGCAAAGAGAAAGTTAGACGGGAGGAACTAGCGGGTCATTTGGCAAGGGAGGCAACAGCCCACGTGGATTTGCTGATGGTCGACAGAATGTCGACCATTTTCAATAATGTAAGTTACAAAATGCAGTAAAGTATCTATATTATTTTGGTGAAAAAGTTACATTGAGTGTTATATTGTCCAACTGAATAATAATGGCGATTACGTTGTAATTTTAGGTGCCACCAACACTGAAACCATCCCAAGCGATGACCTTTACTTGGAAAGTTCCTAATTTTAGAAATTTGGCCGATAACATGCACCCGGCGGTGGGCATCAAAAGTCCATTATTCTCATCTTTGAGAGCAAGTTTGGTGCTAAAGATGTCCGCCGCCGGGGGCATGGGGGCTGTTCGTTTCCAGTCAAGGGACAACTCCTCTTTGCCTCAATCTAAGGTATGCTGCTATAAATGCTAGGACATGTGTAACTAAACCCTTTTACATTTTTTGAGTAAACAATTCCCGAAAAGTAATTTATCCACGCAAATAATAATAATAATGATAATAATAATAATAATAATAATAATAATAATAATAATAATAATAATAATAGTAATAGTAATAATAATAATAATGATAATTATAATAATAATAATAACAACAACAATAATAATCATAATAAAAATAATAATAATAATAATAATAATAATAATAACAACCATCAACAACATAGTCACCGCTGAAATACATTGTTATAAAAGCCAATATTCTGGGTATATTTTACATATGACAGTGTTGCACTGCGGAATGGCAGGGAGGTGTTTGTGAAACGAACACCACAAAAACAGTGGCTTCAGCAGGAGGATCCTTTAGGATGGGAGGAATTTCTACCGTTGGACGAGGTGAAGGCGCGCTATGTGGACGGAGATGGAGCGCTCAACATCCAAGTGACCATCCAGCTGCTTCAGTAGAGAGGTTCCTCCCTCGTTTTTTTTTTTTTAATAGACCAATCTCGATATGTTAAAATTCTAGCTTGTAAACAAGGCTTAGGGGAGTAAAACGAAAGAAGAGAAATATAAAAATATGTTGTTTTATTCCCCTACCTCGTTTCAAACTTCAATTTTAATATCTTACGAAAATTAAAGCAAGAGTCTTCTAGTTGTTTACTGGAAAAAGTAAGGGTTGCTTATATTCTGAACTGACCTAATGCAGTCACCACCTTTCAATGTGTTATTTGTATTGTATCCTGGAGGATGAACGTAGATTGTTACGTTGTCACAATGAGTGTTATTTCAGGAGGCCATAAATAGTCGGCCATATTTGCTCTAAAGATTTTTTTACAATAACTATCCAAATTGACGTCAGATGTAACGCGCGCGCTTTCTCAACGAAAAAAAAAAAAGCCAATTCCGCCCGTACTTTTTCCATGTTAGTGTAAAAAACAAATAGATGGCAGTTTTCTATGGTCTACACTCTTATAAAACCATAAAAGGACGCCATAAAATGTCCAAAACTTGGCAGTGAAACCACTCGCCTGCGGCTCCACTTGAGTTTTGAACATTTTATGACGTCATAGTATGGTCTATTTAACAATTATTCCACGAGCGCGCGTTGGATAGCCAACGCCGAGTTGGCTATAATCATATCATATCCAACAAGCGCGAGTGGAATAATTGTTTTATTAAAAACAATCAACAAATATTGCTAGATCTTACTGATTTCACTGTGCAAGAACAACCAGAAGGCAATAAATGGTCGCCATTTCTCGGTCATGGTATAATGGCTCATATACCATGACCGCTAAGCCAATCAAATCCCTCGAATTACATTATACAATGATTCAGTTTTTATAAAAGAGTATAGACGATAGAAATCTGCCGTCGATTTTTTGAAAGAAATGTAGGGTAATACGTACAAGATATACGTGTTGCATGTCAACATGTTGAAACGTCTCACGTCGTTACAGTGAAATCTTCAGAAGATAAATTCTTACTCTAGAAATCTTGCATTAATTTTCTTGAAAATCGAAATAGGCAACTACATAACATTATTTAATCCAATCATTAATCTAAGCAAGATTCAATTATGGAATCGCGGCTAAATTTTAATGTTGTATTTTTCATTTCATAAATGGATTATTGAATCGATGAACGGAAACAATTTTTGAAGAATGCATTTGTTACTCCGCATAAGGGAGTGTTGTCTAGTTGCCGTAATGGCTCACTATGTAATTGTAATTCTCTACCGGGTTTTCCTGGAGCGGGGGGGGGGCTTGGCTGTGGCCCGTGCTCCCGGAGCCCCCTCGTCCCTGGAATCCGTCCTTCATCCTTTGCAAACAATTTTGAAGCGAGAGCCGCCTGGCTGAAGCATGGCTCCCGGGGCTGCCCTCGCTCTCGGGAGGTTAAGGACTGGGCTGAGCGTCTAACAAATCTGTAATGTCCACTTAGCTTTTATTTATTCTTGATCTAAGTACAATAACTGCCGGTCAGTATTACTACAGAAGAGCCAGAAGCACAATCAAATCAAACGCGACGCAAACACAAGCACAAGTACAAGAAAAGAAAAACAATTGCGCTTGTGTCTATCCTTGGGTCGAGGCCGTTTTTCCGGTAAAATAAGCATTTTCATGCTTGCGCTTGTGCTTGCGTCTCTAGTGAAAACCAGGAGTTAATTTCAGACAACAAAGGATTGTCCTGCATCATAGCAATTTGTTTTTATTGTACATAATCTTTAGATACATGTTCAAGAAATAGTTTGACATTTTTCGCAATTAGAAGTGCAAAATAAATTACATCTAATTTTTATTTCCATGTAAATAAAATAATTATGTACAATAAGGACAAAATTTCTTTTTTGATGGACAATTCTTTGTTGTCCGAAATTAATACCTAGTTTTTTATGCGTCGATTCCGGTGCCGTCAATCTGCAACCAATCGATACCAATTTATCTATCGATTGGGTATCGATTGATATCGAATGTCATGAATTATCGATTCCATCGATTGGATACCACGAGATTATTGTAGTTCTCGTCTGGGTTTTCCTGGAGAAGGAGGGAGGAGAGGAGGCGGGGGGGTGGGGGGCTTGGCTGTGGCCCGTGCTCTCGGAGCCCCCTCGTCTCTGGAATCCGTCCTTCTCCTTTTGGGAGGCTTCGTTCCTTCTTTCCCATTCATCCTTTGCAAACACTTTCGGAAGTGAGAGTCGCCTGGCTGTGGCATGGCTCCCGGGGCTGCCCTCGCTCTCGAAACGTGTAAGACTAGACCGAGCGCCCAATAAATCTGTGATGTCCACTTAGCCTTTATTTCTGTACAACAACTGATACAATTATTGGAAAAAATTATCCGTTAACGACGGGAACGCTTGGCCGGCTTTAACTGAAATTTAGTATAATAAGATAAGAACTACGGCGTATCTAGTGAAAACCAGGTGTTCATTTCGGACAACAAAAGATTGTCCTGCAACTTAGAAATTTTGTTCTTTTTGTACATAATTGTTTATAGTAACTTTAGATACATGTTCTAAAAATAGTTTGATTTTTCACAATTAGAATTGTAAAATAAATAACATTTAATTTTTATTTCCATGTAAATACCAATAAGGCGCCATTTCGTTTCAGTTATGAAGTTTCTTGTGTTTTGATCTGGTTCCCAAAAGGAAGTTTTTCCAATAAAACACTCTTTTCTTTATAATTGAAGATCGCTTACACATTTAATTTCTTCTATGAAGCTAAGGTCCGTTGTGCGCTTTGCAGCCTTCTATTCCCCTGTAAATAATAATCAATTAGGCACCATTTCATGTAAATTATGATCTTGTACTCAGTAGCATTGTTGATGTTTCGGTGTCTATCATTAAAATAAATGTACATATCGTTTCTTCTATGAAGGTCCATTGTGCGTTTTGTAGCCTTGATTTGAAATGCGGCGAACCGAAAATGTTTCACTCAAACTGTTAACTTATTAAACATTGAGAATGTTAACTTATCAAACATTCAAAATGTTAACTTATTAGACATTGAGAATGTTAACTTATTAAACATTCAAAATGTTAACTTATTAGACATTGAGAATGTTAACTTATTAAACATTCAAAATGTTAACTTATTAGACATTGAGAATGTTAACTTATTAGACATTGACAATGTTAACTTATTAAACATTCAGAATGATAACTTATTTTTCATTGAGAATGTTAACTTATTAGACATTGACAATGTTAACTTATTAAACATTCAGAATGACACTTTGATTTTAACTTATTAAGTTTACGACGTAATAATTACGACGTGAAATTACTCACTAAATTGAACGTGGTTCCTTTACGTCGTACTCTTAATACAACAAACATTGTAATTTTACCTTCAGATTCAGTGAATGAACTCCGTAATATTACGTCGAGATTTTGCGACGTAATTTTACGCGATGATAAGTTTACGTCGTGCGATCACAACGTGAATAAGATGCGCTTTGAATTTTACGTCGTAAAATGACGAAATAAAATTAACAGCGTGTTTTGTTGACACGTGTATATGACATTCACAAGACGTTGACATGGTGCGCAATGATTAGGTCGTAAATTTTACGGCGTAATATTTGTGACAGTAATATGACCTCCTGGACGTGCTGGAGATGTTTGCACGTCCAAAATGTGCTCAAAGTGTTTTGAGCAGCAATGAACGCCATAGTTACGGCTTCAGGTTTTGATTACCGGTGATGTGATATGCCACCAAGACAGGACCTGTCAAATCCCAATGCCCAAAGGTCATTCCGGTCCTTGTGCAACATCCGGTTATCTTATTAGACCAATGGGGATCGAGGTGCTCACGTGAAATCAAATACCATGAATATACCATTGTTCATCGTGCCTTTCTGTATGAAACCTTCACACGTGTAGTTTTGTTCTACAAGTTCAGCTGTGTTTTACAAGTTCCCCTCCCTCCCCCCCATTTTGTCTTGGTATTCTTACCACTTGCCTTACTTTTATGTATATGTATCTGTATGTATGTATGTATATATCTATCTATATATATATATATATATATATATATATATATATAGGCACTGCAACTGATGAAGGTCAACGACCGAAACGTCTTTTTTTATTAAAACTTTTTACCTTTTTAGATTTTTTATTGTATATAGTTTTCTTTGCCCGAAGTTGTCCGTCCTCGTCGTTTTTTGTACCAGTTTTTTATATATATATATATATATATATATATATATATATATATATATATATATATATATATATATATATATATATTCAGCAGCTCGTTTAACTGCGAAGTTGCTTATCAAGTTATATCAAGTTATTTACATTATAGTTGTTCAGTCTTTGTTCCAGTTAGATCAATTATTTACAGTTTTCCTCATTGAGGGGATTATCTTGCTGTTACTGTAGTCATGTTTTGTCTACGGATAGTTTAAGGTGATAGCTACTCAATAGTCTTTTACAGACATCTGCCTTATCAGCACTTCAATACAGACTGCCTTTCTAAGTTACGATCTGTTTCTTTTGGATCTCATTATTCAAGAACATTGCTTTAACTATTACCGTTTTGTTCTCTGTAGGGTAATAATTTATGGTGCTTTAAATAAAATCTGGGTTAGGGATGAAGTGCTCCCAATACAGGTCACACTTTTCCCCATGGACTCACAGTCTTAAAACATCCTGCCCCATTCACAACTGGTTACTACGGTAACCATGGAAAAAGACTTGGATAGGATAGGACCTCGCTCTGAGGGGATTGTTGGCCCCATGGGGAGTGTCCCATAAGGACCTCGCTCATGGGGGATTATCGCTCTCTGGGAAGGATTACATGAAGTCCTCACTCATTGGGGGGCCCTCTGGGGAGATTGTTGGCTCGCTCAGGGGGGGGCCCTTTGGGGAGGATGTATCCTTGCTCAGTGGGGATTGCCCTCAGGGGGGGACTCGATACAGGCCTTGCCCACGGGGGTCTCGGCCCTCTGGGGAGGCAGGTTCCCAATTTAGTTTAGCCTGACCTGTATATAAGTTCTGCTGGAATGGAGTGCTTCCTCCCCTACCCCTTTATCCCACAATCTGTTGTTGTCTCACTTACTCTCATGGGTTGGGAACATTAATGTAGGTTTTTGACCTAGCTTCGTCCTTATGATAAAAGCATTTTCTCGCTAATTTACAAAACAGGTTACTCATTTTACTAGTAAGAACACTAACCTCACGTGGTTTTCGATAAGCCAGAAGTTACAAATAAGTAGTTGGATTCGAATGTTACCGTAATAGACTATTGACTCTAGTCCTCATTGCGTTGAATTCTGCTCTTATTCCGGTTAGCTGGAAATCCATCTTGTACTGAATCTTGCATGCGTGCTTATATCTCAAGTAAAACGTTCATTGTGTGTTAATTAATACTGAATTTGAAAATGAATTTAATGAAAAAAGAACTCCAGTGTTAAATGAAAACTAAACAGTCATGTTGCATACTTAAAAGTTTTAGTTCTTAGACTGTCATTTTGTATGTTGGCAAAACGGCTCGAGTTAAATATCAACTTAAACTTCAAGGAGTTTGTGTTAAAAAATAATAAATTTAAATGTTGCGGAGCTGCTTTATGGAGTGTGACAGGTGACGGTAAATAAAGAAGCCTCTTCGTTATTTACTAGAAATAGGCTATTGTTTTCTAATGTTGTTTAAAGTTAACCTGCAAAATTCAAACAAAGTTTGACAAAATACCACGTTAAAATACGTAGAAAACTGTTCTCATATCGCGACTAATGTAACTAAAGATGCAAAAATTGTTTAAAAAGGCGTAAAAGGACCCATCATAATTCTCTTGTTCAATGAAACTCGAGTTTTCTGTCTAATTTTCTCATCATTTGATGGCGCACGAACACTGGATTTAAATTTATTTAGCATATTAGGCCGCAAGACGGTCTTCTGTTTGACATTATGGTAACTCATTTATCCTGTTAAAATTTTAAATAGGACAAAAAGAAAAGCAACAACAACAAAAGTGGATATTTTAAAATTGCGAAACTTTGATGTCGGCTTTTGATAACTTGCCAACCAATATTTAAGAAATGTACTTTAAAAAAGGGGAAAGGGCTTTCTGTTTTCAAGTCCGTTTTCCAGCCTTTCAAAGGAATATTTTTGTACGCTAAGATAGTGGGATATGTTCATTTTGTTCTTTTTAACTGCATCTTTAAGTCGACGAAAATTGTGGGGAGTAGATCCTCCTCCAGAATTTACCAGCTGCTGTTGGCCTCGAAAATAAAAGGAATAAATTGCCGATATTAACAATTTTTACCTTTTTTTCTTTTACTTATGTTTTAAGTGAAAGCACCAAAGAAAACACCAGGAGTTTTTTTTTTCACAATTTAATCCAGATTTCTGAGACGATTTAGCCCTTTCAAAACAAAAATATTTACCGCTAAAATGGACCGATGGATGCACCAACGCAGGTGAAAGTAAACAACAGTCCTCGCCTTAAATTCAATGTTTTCCTACAGTTTTAACTTTCTGTTAGAAACATCGCAAGGGGTACTAGATTAATGTTTCCCAATAACCGCTTAAATCATTTATGATGAAACCTCAGTACCAGCTTAAGGAAGAAATCTCAAGTAGCCGTTTATTTTAATTTGGTCCATATAACCTTCTTCTGCACGCATCACTATCCAACAAACGAAACAACAATGCAGGTGTCAAATTTATCATTTTGCGGTTTTTCCTAATTAATGCTTTTCATCAAACCCTGAAGCCTCCGTTACCTTACAGTATTCTAGTCTCATGGTTCGTCTTAATAGCAATTTTGTTCGTTTCCATAGAGACTGAATCTGCATCACAGGTGAGGCATCATGAAGAAAATAACCCAGTAGTTTGAAAATGAATCTGCAAAAGGCACCGTTACTCAAAATTAGTTGTGTCACTAACAAAAGGGTTGAGTCATTCTTTTTACGGCAGGTAATTGGCCATTACTCGTAATTTGAACTACTATTCTTTATGAGGTTGTTGCGGCAGACCAGAAGGTGATATATCTCTTATCATATATAATATATATAACATACGTTGCTGTTAATAAAAATTAATAATGAACTTATGCTGAGAGTACCTTCCCTCTTAAACAAATTGCCTATCAATCTGACTGCAAGTGTTGAGATGTTTAAGCAGGTCCACTTTTTATCATCTTCAATCATCAAAATACCGGAAAAAGTCGATTTACCGCCCAGGTTAACGTTCTCCTAGGTAAAAGGCAAGCAGGGCCGCTTTGCCTTAATGGAGAGGGAGCGCTTATTTATCTCAGCTTTCGATCACAGTAAAAATCAGGATACGAGTTCGTATTGTCTGCAGAATAGCATTTACTTTACGTTGTTAAGTCAATGTTTTCATCAATTTTAATTTTACTGCCAGATGAGAAAGTATAACATATATATTATTAAGTTCAATGAAGGAAGCCAAATATTCAATAGGGGACGCTAACTATTCCAATAGGGGTCGGTTATCAGAACTGGGACTTTTACTCAATAGGGGTGCTCACAGGAAGGAGGAGATTATTGGAATACGGGCGCTTATCAACAAAACAGGCTCTCAAGTGGGAACGTGTATCTGAAAAGGGCGCACTTATTGAAAAGAGGACGTGTAATCGAATCATTACTGTGCTTTGTTTTTACGTGTTCAGTTTCCAGTCGTTTCCGAAAGCATTTTCAAAACTTGCCGTATGTTTTTGTTATATAAACATACTTCCAGTTTAAGTATATTGAAATTACAAATAAAAACGCAGAATCATCTAAATGAACGTTTCTTCCAGGGAAACTGATACCATGCTGCTGGAGTATTTTGTTGGTATTCTCATCATCATAAACTCTGCAAAGCTGCCTCACGCCTTGGAACAATGTCAAGTGCAATCAATCTCAGTGTACGGCCATCACTTGGCTAACCACATGATTTCCACGAGGGCCTCTTCCGGCCTTAACGAGTGCGTAATGATGTGTTCAGACGAGTCGCGATGTAAGAGTTTGAACTTCAGGGTGAATGACAAGTCATGTGACTTAAACGATGCTGACAGATTTACTCACCCACAGGATTATGGGCCAAAGCATGGGATTGTTTACATGGACACGTCTATAAAGCACAGAAAGGTAAGTCTTGGCGCCTGTTTTGACGTTTCGACTTTTTCTCAAATTTGTCTACCAGAAAGTTGGTGTAACAATTAGTGTTCACGTCACATGGTGTTTCCATGACTACAAGATGTTTGTCACATGAACCCTAATTTACTGACCTACAGTTCTCACGAGTCACCTGTGGCTCAGTGGGAAAATATCCAAACTATTATCGGAAGTTCATCTGTTCGACTCCTGTCGGGAGACTACTAGAATTTTCTTATTTTCCGATTATGACTGTGTCACTGATTGACAATTAGCCACAATTCACGCAATTTGGATTTTCCTGTTTTATGTCATAGATTTCATTTTTGCATTCCTTTATTGGTTTTGATTATTTTTGGATTTTTGAGGTCAATTTGAACAGTTTTTAGAGGTGTTGGAGAAATCGAGAAATCCAACATGGCGGCTGTAAAGAAGCATGACGTAATTTCTACGTCATATGACATAACAGTTGCATTTTTGACAAAGCCAGAGGAAAAAGTTTTTGGACGCACAATTCACCCTGCAAGTTTCATTTTAAAAGCCGAATGCTCTTGAGGCTCTGGGAAAGCATTCACGGCGCTCCTCTAAGTTGAGTGCTATCCTAAATTATTGTTCCTTGACAATGGCCTATTTTTATTCCAACATTACCTATTCTTTTTTAAGAAAACAATAACTAGCTTTTTGGATAAAGCCCAGGCTGAAACTCAGAGTTAAAACGTATTGAATTTATGACAAGAGTGGTGGTAAAAACGGAACATATAACATCTCTCATTGCTTAGTTAGTTACCTAAATATAAAAAGTTATAGCAAAGAATCAAATTGTGAATCCAATTATGATCTGCTTTCGTTAACCTTTTTTCGCTTTTATTCCCTCAGAAAAGTGGATTTACATCGTGCATGGAGATACTCAAGGAATTGCCTCGGTCCAAAAGTGGCTACTACTGGGTAAAGATTGGCAACAAAGATGCACAAGTGTATTGTGATATGGAAAACTATGGTATGCGCATAGATTTAAATCACTTATTGATTAAAGCAATAATTAGGAAAAGCCTTTTTCCTGTCAGTTTTATTTAAAGGATTTTGTAAGTATTTATAATGGAGATATTTATTGTTGATGACAGAAATGTCGCACATCTACAAGGTTGATTGTCGCTACTTCTGGGCATTATCTTGTTATAACTGTACATGTTTTCCAAAGAATTATCAACTAACATTTATCAATTTTATTCAGGTGGGGGATGGACCTTGGTGGTGAGCATAAGCTCCAAAAACAACAATCATCTTCAAAGAAATTCAAACAACTGCCTCAACTCAGTGCTCTGTGTTCCTGCTCATGAATCAGTCATCAAAGCTCGGAAGTTAAGTGACGAGGACATACATAAACTGGCACTGGCTGAAGGTAGGGAAATAACTGAAAATGAATACAGTATGTATCGTTAGTCAGGGTCCATGTATAGTGCTTATAAAAGGCGCAATGAGTTGCAATCAGGCTTGAAATGTAATTGCTTTGGATCGGTATGAAGGCCAAGCATACAAAAGAAAGGCACAAAAGAAAACTGAGAACTGGGAGAAAAAGGTACATTAGAAAGAGCGTGTTTAGCCTGCGCACGTTGCTAAGATTGTTTATAAAATTTATCTAACTATTAGCCTATCTAGACGGGACCTTTTTTTTCTTTACCTCCGCCCCCCCCCCCCCCCCCCCCTCCATAAGTTCGTAAGTATAAAAGCTATGACAATGAGACTTGTAGGAGAGATAGCAAGTCCAAAGATGTTTCCTTTGAAGTTCGCAACGAGAGGTAATGGCGTCAATTGACGTTGTAATTGACGTTAATGACATCATAATTGTCAGGGGGAAATGGCGGCCTCTTTGGATCCGCCATGTTGGATTTAAACATAAATACAATACAACACAATACAATATTTATTTTGCCATATACAACATTTACAGATGGAAAAATAAATGTTGCATAAAGAAAAATAAATTCTATTTGAAAAAAAACGGCCTGTTAAAAATTGGTCTTCATGGCAACATGAAAGTCAGTGAACAGTAACCGATGACATCAAATTGTTTCGAGAAAATTTTCCGTAAGAAATCTGAAGTTTCAAACCTTTTTCTCAAATGTTAAAAAAAAATTATATAGGTTCAAAGTCACTGCGAGCAGAATCCGCCTCCTCCCCTCTTCGCTGGTCTAGATAGGGTTAAGGTAAATTGTTTAACTTGTGATAAAAGCACTGCTCCAGCGAGAAGATGAATCCTTACCATAATGACTGGTCAACGACAACTACTACGCAACATCGTACCATCAAACAAACAATTTGATAACGCTAGTGGTGAATAAAGATACATAAGATCTAGCTTTCAATATTAATTGTTACTTAGTTACTTAATTCCGTTACTTAATTAGGGACGTTCCGAGTTGACGTGTGGAAGACAAACGTTACCATATTTTATCAGGTATGAAATTAGATAATATGACGAGAAGCCAACTTTACTGAAAACACCAATTCTGAAAAGCTTTACCTTTGTTTTGTTCATGAATTTAAGATTCCAAGAGGACCACGACATTTCAATTCGTCATGCGTTGGTGGTCATGAAACGTAAGTTAGATTCTTCTCAGTTCTAAACAGTCCCGTGGTGAAAGGGGGGAGGGGAGAGAGAGAGAGAGAGTTATTCCTTGCAATTTCTGTTTGGTCTGTGCAGTTCTGATCTCCAAACATCTGACCCTGTTTTGTACTAAAATATCCATTTTTTAAACTATTAATTTTTCCTGTCTGACCTCTAGAATCCATACCCGTTATTTTTCATAAAATCCATACTCGTTTTTCAGACCTTCAGACAAAACTGGTTAAAATCTAGACTCTATTTTAAACCAAAACGTCTCAAGACCATATATCCTTTAGGGCCGTAAGTACCTGTATATATACTGGGGAGTACCACCAGCTCGCCCCTCCCAAGGGAGTGACAGTACAGTCCGGTTTGGCGTATATAGTTGAGAAGTCAAAATGTTTTCACTAGTTTTAGTTGTAAATCCTACCACCTTCAAATCTGCCTG
Source organism: Pavona decussata (assembly GCF_977016875.1). Lineage (NCBI taxonomy): Eukaryota > Metazoa > Cnidaria > Anthozoa > Scleractinia > Agariciidae > Pavona > Pavona decussata. The sequence goes on along the minus strand of NW_028145657.1, from coordinate 2,244,814 downwards.
CTAGACTAGAGGCCTCTTTTCCTCTGTGTATGGCATATGCATGTTATATCTTCCTAATCTTAGACAGATCGGAACAATAATTCAACGTTACCCTTTTCGATGAATTAAAGCTGACTGAAACAGTTGAGATGTCACGGCCAGCGAATCGTGGGTAAAAACGATCGAGGGGCGTGATTAGAGAGCGGCACCAGTTTCGAGAACAGTGCGAAGTGTGAACATCTCCATCAGTTGAGATTGGAACTTAATTCAAAACTATTGATATATACTATCGACCATTAATCTTTTGATCTTCCCACAATCCGTTTATCACTGATTACTTTATCCATCATTTAATCAATACATTCATTCATTCTTTCAACTAAGCAATCATTTACTCGTTTTTAGATGTCCGCGCATCATTATTTCTCATACTTTTCCGTATTACTGGGAAACTAACAGCTGCACTGGTATTGACAAAGGATATAAAATTGCCAAAGGATGTCACAGAGGTAAAATTTAGGGCACGATTATTTGGTGAATTTTAACATGGTTTCGAGCGAGGGGAGTGGCTGAAGTTGGTTTCCATCACGTAATAAATTTAATTCTGGCGCAGTTGAATGAACGATTCAAGATGTGGCAAGAATTGCTTTTCACTGCGCGCCTAGAAGAAGATGTGAAATTTTCCTTGAGAGATATCATGATACTACAACTACCGCACGTGCTCCTTGTACAAACCGTTTTTAAATCTATTTCTCAGCCAACTGATTCATTTCGCTGCAAATCGTTCGGTGGGATTGCATGTACCAAAACTGTGAAACCGCAGTTAATTAGCGATGTTATGGTAACACAGAAAGCCGCAAAATTTTAGAGCGAACGTTTCCAATTTTGCACTCTTAATTCACACGGAATTAACAAATGCTTTTCATTGGACAAATTTATTCCTGTTTTTCTCGTTACCATGCTCCCACCACTAGCATTAACCATACAAAATTGTTGTTTGAATGCTGAGTTATAAGTTTTTTATAAGTTTTGGCTACAAAAATAAAGTTGGATTTCCAGACAAACAAGATCATCGCAGAATAGACTGAAGCACAAAAAACCCGAGTCAAAATTCTGGATTATCATATAAAAAAAAATGATGACTTTTTTTACGAAAAGAAGAAAAACAGTTGCCACATTGAAATGTTATTTTACAAAAATACTTTTTTATCCAAACTTCCCATAATTTTGAAGAAGTTACACCTGGTTAGAAGAGAGCCGAAAGTTTGTAATTTTCGTATTCATATTACTGTAAATTCTTTTGAATCTTCCAATCGACTTCAATATGTTTGCTTTCAATTTCAGTTTTTGACGGACATGATGATGGCGAGTGCGGAATTATCTGGCATTCTTCAAACTACACTACTTGTAAGTAACTCAACTCTCATAAGGGCTCTCTACGACTCAGTTGCAGAAATTGGGGTTTTCTGATAAAAGCTTGTCGAAGTACTTATTATAATTAAGAACGGCAATTACCATCATCATTGATCATCATTATTATCATCGCGGTCATAACTAATAAGGCCCGTTTACACAAGCGATTTTTTTTCTGTTTTTTTTTTTTTTGGTACTCAATAGATGTATGTTACAGTTTTCATTTGTGAGTGTAAACTGTCAGCTAGGTGATTTCAGCACAGAATTGCTGCGATATTGACGAGTTTGTATATTGTAGAACACTCGCTTGGCTCAGCAGAGAGGCACCAGGAATCTTTGTAGCTCTTCTTTATTCTTTAAGAAACTGGTTCTTCACTACATCAACTCTACAACAATTTAACTTGCTATTCCGACGTCTATTCTACATCTTTTCTACAAGTATCACTCAAATCACGCCTTTCTTTATATATAGTGTGCTGTAAGTGGCATGTTTACAACTTTAATTCAACCAAGGCCAGATGGTCCCAACCAGAGATAAGAATTGGTTTTGCCAAAAAACGCTAACAGGAAAGAACAACACAACTGTTCTAAGAAAATAGACAGAAAGAGAAACCAATCAGGCTGATAAAATCCTTAAGTGTTTTGCTTTCAACCTTTCAGCCTTCGAGTCAAGGTCAAAGGAAGTAAGCAAACCTGGCCACAGCACAACTGTTAACTCCAATCTTTGAACAAGAGGAACATGTCAAATAATCTGTGAAATAAGCATCAAAACTTCGTTAGCCTTAAATTCGAAAATAACCTTTACATTTGATGATGAAAATTACGGGTAGAATGATATTTAAGATAACGTTTCGGTGTCCTCATGACACCATCATCACCTCAAAATATAATATTCAACAGATAATCTTCACCTAGCCTCAAGGGACTAAGAACTTGAACTTGAACATTAATATTCTAGTTATCTGTTGAATATTATATTTTGCCATGATGATGGCGTCATGAGGTTACCGAAACGTTGTCTTAAATATGATTCTACCCGTAGTTTTCATCATCAAATCGATAACATTATCATGCCTGATAGGAACCTTCATATTACCTTCACAAAAATATGCACGAAATGTGCGAGAAAAGTTGAAATAGAAGTCGCATGTGTAAACGATCCTTGCTACTTTTTCCTGTTTCTTCATTCCAAACAGTGTATGATAAAAGAGCGTTGTATGGCTATCCGTGTCCCAAGCTCCCTCAGCACGACAGTCTGGGAATATTCCGTAACAGTGACGGCATGCTGTATGTCAAGTAACACAATCAGTCATTAAATCGTTTTACTAACTGGCATAGTCAACGTTGTTTCTAAAATCTCAGTATAGTCTGAAGAAATAAATTGCTTACGTAGTTAAAATTGCTTTAAACCTCAAAGACAGATACTAGTCATGGTTTGGGTTACTGTGGATTTGATACCGCGGTAATCTGATTAATTAAGTTTTTTTAACTGTCAATGCGAGGTTTCACCGAGCTCTGTGTTGTTCGGTCATTAAATGTAGTTTTTGGTAGAGAAAATATCTGTCACGATATTCCGCTTTAAGGTCGTTTCCGGAAGGGTTTATAACAAACAAGATTCGTTTCTAGGATATATTAGGTTTTATAGTTTTGACACGGTATTGTCGTTTAGTATACTGAACAATATTCCTTTCCTTGTGGTGATGTAATCGTCTTAGTTGCGTTACAAACTTTATATTCTCGGTTTTCACGGTCACGCCATTGAAAAAAAAAATCGAAACCATTCCATGAATGAAGTCAAGAAATTGACATGGTATAGAGGATAAATAAATAAGGCGTCTGTCCAAGTGTCAGGTCTGTGCAGCATTCCGTACTCGAGTTATTTGACAAAATGTTCCACATAAATTTATAGAGCTTAGTATGGAGACGCCATGTTTGTGTCCCTCTGAGGGGCACAAACATGGCGGCCGGAAATATGAAAAAACATCTGGAGTTCACTTTTGCCAGAAATGAGGTTTGTTTGCTCTTGTGAATTTTCGAATGTTTAGATTAATATTTCTCCTCAAACTAAAATTGTTTAGAATGCTAAAAATCACCCGAAGAAGCATTTTTAAGATACGGAAAAGCTCTGTCACGGCCGTCCTCCTTATGTCACGCACGATGGAAACTTGGAAATTGAAACTGTTCTATGTTCAAAAGGAAGCACGACATCGAGCTCAGAAATTGTGAACAGACATATTTTTGGGTAATCTCTCCTTGAATGAAGGTAAAAAGTTTGTAGGCCTCCCAGTTTTGAATTCTAGAATTTGGTGACGTCACGTGAAAACCGAGAATTGAGAAATAAGAGCAGAAATCATTAGTAAGAGAAGATATGATAGTTTAGCAGAAGGAGGTATGGTAGAAGATCATGCATAGAGTCATGTATAGAATTAATCACTAGTTGATGCTTATATTGATTTTCTTGGCTGTGTCGTTTGCTGCATGGTGATGCAAATTTAGGAAATCTATTCAGACGGGGGGTGGAGGCGAGTGGGGGCTGCAGAATCTTCCTCTACAGGCTTTGGACGCTATAGCTTTTAAATGAGCAGTAAAAGTTGCAAGCTCAGAAAGGAACAATTTGTTGTGAATGTCCACGAACAGAAACAAAGAAATTAGAGAGAAGAAAAGAAAAAAATATAGTGGAAAAGAAAAGACTGCCTTAGACATGAAACAAAATAGACCTGTTTCATGTTACTGTCGATTATTTCAATAACTGACCTGAAATTCTTCCTTCTCTGCCCCCGCTCCTCCCCCTCCCCCACCCACCAAAAAAGTCATTTCCACTAACCAACCCTAAAAGGAACGGTCCGTCAGTTCAACTTTATGTTAAGTAATCAGGTTCTCTAACGGATCACAGTGTCAAAGGGAGTGTTTAGGAACTGAACAAACAACGCTAAGTGTTTTATCACAGCTTTATTATTGTCTGTTAAAGAAAAAGATTCCCTCGTCTCTCTGGTCCCAGAGAACCAAACCAAGTCCGGTCTGGCTAAAGTTAAGAGCAGAAAACTGATAAAATTAAAATTAGTAGAAACTGGGCGTATATACATCATTAAAGGCGCCTTTGAAACAGTTAAAAATACATAATTGTGTTACCTAATACCAAACCAGGTGGCGTTAATAGTGTTTAACAATCTATAGCATTGTGCAAATATATCTACCTGGTTGTCGAGGCGTAGATTCATAAAGAGAGAATTGCTTTCCATCATTTGGTCTTAGCAAAACCAATATATATCTTAAGGTTGTACGTTATCATTCATATCATTCATAAGTACTGTTAACACTAGAAAATTAAATATTTAATTGATGACCCCAATTCTGAGTAGCATGCTTTCAATCTCAACTAGTCGTGTAGGCTAAGAGAGTTATAGCTAATATTATGGGCTTATGTACACTGTATATATGTCAGTGAATAAAGCTGAGGTTACCATAAAGTTTAATGTAAAAACATAGTATGCAGCCTGGGGCCTGAAGAAAGCACTAAATGCTTATCCTAAAACAAAAGGGTTGGTAGAGACTCTAACAGCTTTTGTGTACTACAGTATTATGTTTGCATTTTGCCATTTTTAAATGCTGAGGACTAAAACATACACTGACTTTCTGGAGGCAATCAAAGTCTTAAATAGTTTTCCCTAAAAAAGACTGTCACTATACTGTTATGAAAATTACAGTCATACGTCCAAATGTTGCTCCTTGTCTAAGAGAGATGCCCAAGTAGCAGCTCAAACCCAAGGAATCCGTCGTGAGGTTGTGTCGTTGCGTTACACAAAGCCTTATTCTTTCACAATTCCCTTATTCGTTTCCTCGATCAAGCTACGCTGAGCTACGATGAGAATCACAACTTAAAAGTGCATGCCAGTTCCTGAAAAATAGCGTTGAAAATCAGTGCCAATGAAGATAATGGTTTTGGTACAATCAAGAAAAATAAACCACTGAACTGAATTTTCAGTGAAAGCTAGCGAAGTGAAGAAAGAATCTTCTCAAAAGCATTTAACATGAACATCTTATAATTTCAATAAGCGGGAAAACACATGACATTTGTCAGGTTGAAGTACTCAACCACTGCCCTCATGTGCACTTTTAGGTGGAGCCTCAAAGCGGCACTTTGTTATATCTAGAGTTTGTCTGAATAACCAACAAAATGGCATTAAAAAAGGGGTTGCCTTAAACGATTGTTTCAGTGCTTGTTTTAGATAAGTAATCGTAACCGTAGATTGTATGGCAAGGTTTAACTAGCATATCTTTGTAAGTTTATCGATTTTTTTTATAATTAAATAATATCAGGAGTTCTCAGAAAGGGAAACTAAGCATCGCTCGTGTTAGTCCAAAAGAAAAATACATACACAAACCGCGAGAAACTGAACGAAATGTTCAATGTGGACGTCTTTCGCAATCTCACGCGACACTTGAGTTCATTTCTCCTCATAATGTAAATTATGTAACACAGGTATTATATTTTACAAGCCGTAACCTTATTTATACTTAGTTGCATGTGAATGAGTCAGTGTGATTTAGCTGTGTAATAAAAATCTGTAACAAAAATACGACTCGGCGTTTTCACTTTAATATACACACAGCAGCTTCGTGAGTCCACAAATAGCAGTGCTCTAAACAAAAAAACCTTAAATACAACATAGTGGAATTTTTTTAATAAAACAAGAAGAACATGATCGCAATTATGTATACAACTTAAGGTGGCTGCATCGGTTTCCAGCACTTAAACTTTGACGGATCAATACTACTACTCTTTAATATCAGAACAAACAAACAGTAAACCGGCTCTAAGAAGTTGTAGGTGTTTTCTCGACTTTACTGGATACCATAGCAACAATATACCTTTGAAACAGCAGCCTTGGCTTTTAAGCTTTAATCGATTATAACTAAGTTAAGAGCGCGGTAACTCCCATTTTTACTTACGAATCGACTGGTAATCAACAAGTTCACACACACCTTTTTGCAAAGTTCAAGGAAGAAATTGTACGGTGGGGTTTAGAACTAGTTTAGTTATATTTGTCTGTTTTTTTCAAAGGTCTTTTATCTAAGAAAAACCTCGTAAACATACACTGAACTTTTAAGGTAGCTACGATTTCAAGATATTTGTGTTAAGAGTCATTGTCAGAGAAAATCAGGCGAAATTCAGAAAATGTCAACGGAAGGGGATGAACAAAATTAATTCATTCTAAGACCACTGATGGGTTTGGTGGACTAATGGATTAAAATAGTACAATTAGCTCGTTTACTGTTCTGGTATTTGAGTAACAGTCATCACTTTCCATCACCCCCTCAGTCACCATTTCTTACTTGAATTTGGCCACATTTCAAAAGCCTGCGAAAACCTTGAAATTAAACAATACAAGTCCGCGTTTCCTGTGTGATACAAGCCGACATAGAAGTATTTGCCTAAGTCCTCAAATACGTGAAATAACCACTGGTTTTTGAACGCCTGCAGTTTTGGGAAACCTAAATCTGCGAAAAAGCAAGAAATAGACCTTTTTTAGCTCACTTAAGAGCACACAACCATGACTACATAAAAAAAGGTTGTAATGATACACTCTAGGGTAGTGTGAGTGATGATTCGGTGGAGGGTGGGAAAATGCTAGATAAACAGACTGGTGACCTTTCCTACGGTATTTTTTTATACCCCTACGATAATTTTCGGGCTGAGGGCGTAGAACGCTCTAGCGTTTCTTCGTAAAGTAGATTGAGTTTATAAACGGCCATCATTTTAACTACTTTGCATGCCCTCAACTGAAAAGTGACGTGATATTTTTTGGAAGGAGGAGGGGCCCTTGGGCCAATTGAGAATGAGGTGACATACTAAGGATGACTCAGTGGGTTTCTTTATGCCATAAACAGTCCCTAGAATCCTTATAACGGATGACATAAATGAATGACTTTTCAGTCTTCGAAATGCTGCAAAAGCGTAGTTTTTGGTTCGGCGCAGGTACGGAGTGTCATCTGCTGCTGTATGCACGGTGTTTTTCGTTTTTTATAGTAAGCGCTTCAAATCTGTTTCATGCCTTGGAATAATGTAAAGCCCCATTACACCCGGTATGCTGTCATCATCTAGGTGATCATGTGATTTCAATAAAGGCCTGTCGCGTCCTTCCAATCCCCCAGATTGGGGCTTAATCTCTGTATCGTTTTTCGTAGAAACTGAACAAAACAAACAATACGGGAAAAAACCTTCTTTGGTTCTGTCTTTAATAAGCACTGCCGACTAGGTACAAAACCGAAAAAATATGGTTGGTTACCATAGCAGCCATGACGTAAGCATCGAGTCGCCTCAATTGCATCAGTATTGTTTCACTCTCAAAGAAGAGTACGTCATTTGTTACTGGCCTTTGTGCTGTGCGGATCTTCTGCGGCTTCTCGTAACCAAAGAGATTGCTTGTGAGGACGCATTGGTGTGCACAGGTTTGTTATACTTTTTGGTTATTTTTGTAGGTTTTTGACCTAGTTTCGTCCTTATGATAACAATTGCGTGGCATTTTTTCGATAATTTAGAAAACAGGTTACATATTTTACTAGTAAGAACACTAACCTCACATGGTTTTCAATAAGCCAGAAGTTACAAATAAGTAGTTGGATTCGAATGTTACAGTAATCAGAGACTATTGACTCTAAACTCATCGCGTTGAATTCTGCTCTAAATCCGTTTAGCTGGAAATTCATCTTGTATTGAATCTTGCATGCGTGCTTATATCTCAAGTGAAACGTTCATTGTGTGTTAATCAATATTGAACTTGAAAATGAATTGTAATACAAAAAGAACTCCAGTGTGAAATGAAAACTTAACAGTCATGTAGTTGCATACTGTAAAGTTTTAGCTCTTAGGCTGTCATGCATTTTGGCAAAACGCGAGTTAAATATCAACTAAAACTTCAAGGAGTTTCTGAGTTACGAAATAATATATTTAAATATTTCGAAGCCACTTTGTAGAATGTGAAAGGCGACGGTAAATGATGCAGCTTTTTCTAATTCTAATGTTCTTTAATGTTAACCTTCAAAATTCAAGTAAATTTGACACGTTTGCCAAATACCACATTAAGATGCGTGGACAACTGTTATCATATCAGGACCGTGAATGTAACTGAAGATGCAAAAGTTGATTAACGAGGCGTAAAAAGACCCCTCATAATTCTCTTGTTCAATGAAATTCGAGTTTTCTGTCTAATTTTCTTCACGTTTGAAGAAGCACGTACACTGGATTTAAATCAGCGTATTAGGACGCAAGACGGTCTTCTGTTCTGATCATATGGTAACTTATTTATCCTGTTAAATTTTTACATAAGACAAAAAGAAAAACAACAACAACAACGTGGATGTTTTAAAATTGCGAAACTTTTATGTGGCTTTTGATAACTTGCCAAAAACTACCGTTTGTGGGGGCACGTCACTTATCGAGAATATTTATGTAACGTACTATACATAACTGTAAAAAAGAGGCTTTCTTTTTTCCAAGTCCGTTTTCGAGCGTTTTAAAGGAATATTTGTGTACGCTGAGACAGTGCGATCTGTACGGTTTTTTCTTTTTCAATTGAATTGTTGAGTCGACGAAAATTGTGGGAAGCAGATCCGCATATGATCTAGAATTTACCACCTGCTGTTGGCTAAATAACATTTCTCTTCTCAAAAAACAAAAAGAAGTATTTCCCAATATTACTAAAGTAAAAATTTTTACTAAATTTTTAAGTGACAAAAAAACCAAAGAAAACGAAAGTTTCGGTTTTTTTCTATTTAGCCCTTCTGAAACAAATATTTACCGCAAGAATTGGAACGCTGGATGCACCAGTGCAGGTGAAAGTAAACAACAGTCCTCGCCTTAAATTCATGGTTTCCCTAAACATCGGAATACTAGATTAATATTTCCTAACAACCGCTTGATAGAACCACAGTAACAGCTTAAGGAAGAAATCTCAAGTAGTAATTTGGTCCATGTAACCTTGTTCTTCGCGCGTCACTATCCAAGTATTGACAAATGAAACAACAATGCAGGTGTCAAATTTATCATTTTGCGGTTTTCCCTAATTAATGCTTTACATCAAACCCTTAAGCCTCCGTTACCTTACAGTATTCTAGTCTCATGGTTCGTAAATAGCAATTTTGTTCGTTTCCATAGAGAATATGCATCACATGTAAGGCATCATGAAGAAAATAACGCAGTAGTTTGAGTGAAAATGAATCTGCGAAAAGCACCATTGATGGGGGAGTCGGTATTTTTGTGACGTTTGCGCAGTTCATCACATTTGAATCAATTATTTTGTAATTTGCATGATTTATGAATTGAGTTCAGCACGTGCTTAGAACGGCGTTTGCTGAAACTCCGAACCACTGTCGCATTATTCGACTTGGCAAGTCGAACTTATGCTGGAGTCGAACCAATTCATTTGAGTCGAACTTTAATAATTGCGGCAAAAGTTGCACCATTCATGCGCCTATTTCAAAACTCATAGGTTCGACGAATTAAGTTCGACTAAGATTCGACGTCTGCCCCAGGCCTTAGACTTTTCTTTAGTGTTTGCTTAACATTAGCTTTTTAAAACATTTGTAATAAGCGACATCAAAGCCTCGGTTAATTTTTAATCGAGTATTAACGTTAATTGGCTTTCGAACAACCCGGTCCTGCATAATAAGACAAAAATATATTATTCACTTCAATGCAGGAAGCCACATGACAGTGGTTTATTTTATTTATGCTATTCAATAGGGGGTGCTAACTATTCCAAAAGGGGTCGGTTATCGGAACGGTGACTTTTACCCAATAGGGCGCTCACGTGGAAGGAGACTATTAGACATTCAAGTGGGATCGAGCGTGTATTAGAAATGGCATGCTTATTGGAGGGAGGGCGCGCTTATTGGAAAGAGGAAACGTGATCGAATCGTTACTGTGCTTTGTTTTTATGTGTTCAGTTTCTAGTCGTTTAGTTTTCGTCTAGCTCTGTTGTTGTTATATTAAAATACTTCTTGTTTAATTATTAAAATTACACATAAAATTACAGAACCAATTCCAAATGAACGTTTCTTCCAGGAAAACTGATACCATGCTTGTTCAGTATTTTGTTGGTATTCTCATCATCATAAACTCTGCAAAGCTGCCTCACGCCTTGGAACAATGTCAAGTGCAATCACTCTCAGTGTACGGCCATCGCTTGGCTAACCACGTGATTTCCACGAGGGCCTCCTCCGGCCTTAACGAGTGTGTAATGATGTGTTCAGACGAGTTGCGGTGTAAGAGTTTGAACTTCAGGCTGAATGACAAGTCATGTGACTTAAGCGATGCTGACAGATTTACTCACCCAGAGGACTATGGGCCGAAGCATGGGATCGTTTACATGGACAGCTATGTAAGGCACAAAAAAATCTAAGTATCAGTCTTGGTTGTTTTGACTCCTATTAAAAGAGGGTGGTTTAATTTAATTCGATATTCAGAATATTTTTCTTGTTAAAAAGTAAACATCCCGTATTCAGTTTATCTTAAGTGCGGTGACACAGAGGCAACATCACCCATATATAACATATAACAGAAAAGATATAACATCTCGCATTTTTTTATCGGATTGTTTACAACCTGTGATTAGTACCTATGATCAAAGGCTCCTGAGAACTAACTCGTAAATGCAAAATAGTGGCAATCTGAATTAGACTGAACGGTAATATTTTACCGAATTTACAGCATTGAAAACAATGTACATTAACTGTAATGTACTGTTCGCCATTCCAGTCGTTCGAGAGCTTGTCCGGTCTTGTGTAGTTCATCGAATTGACATTCTGAAAACCACAACATCCTCTTTCTTCGGCTGTCAAGCGTTCTTTCAGGGCCATTTCTTTTAATTTTGAACTCCAAAAACCTGTCTTTTGACTCAAGGAGAAAAGGAACTTAAGCGAGACGTGAGAGTACGCCATACAGTATTTGGTGGAACTTTACTGTAGCCCAACGAGTGACCATGGAAGGACCGAGCGAGCGACATTTCCGTACATTACGCCGATAATTCGTTCATTGCGCTTGCGAGTATTCGATTCACGAGTTAAAAACCACGGTCCTATCTACTCATTCTTGTTTTCTCTGAATGATTAATGGTGAAATTACAAATAAGATTCCCTTTGACTATGAACTTAAGTGAATAGGACTTTTAAAATTAATCCCAGGATAGGAATGGGGGATGGGATAAGACAGGAGAGGATAACCTTAGTTGGATGGGGTAAACTACGTCTCTAAGCTTATTCCTTTACGCTTACTTTGTTTTGCTTTATTTTCCTCAGGCAAATCGATTCAAATCTTGCATGGAAATACTGCAAAAATTGCCTCGGTCTAAAAGTGGTTATTACTGGGTAAAGATTGGCAACAAAGAAGTACAAGTGTATTGCGACATGAAAAACTATGGTACGAAATAGATTTGACACTTAAGCCAATGATTAAGAAAACAATTCCATCGACTTTGATGAAAGTTTAATTTGTCAACTACATATATTTTTCCAGTAACTATCTGTTCCCCAGAATGTCTTATTTATTATTACACACGACTTCCCTGATGAAAATTTATCATTTTGAAATTTACCAGGACTGTCGATGAAATTTGTCAATTTTATTCAGGTGGGGGATGGACCTTGGTGGTGAGCATAAGCTCAAAAAACAACGATCATCTTCAAAGAAATTCAAACAACTGCCTCAACTCAGTGCTCTGTGTTACCCCGGCCAATAAATCGGCCATCACTGCTCGAAAGTTAAGTGACGCGGACATACATAAACTGGCAATGGCTGAGGTAGGTAATTTAAAAATATATGATTGAAAATGAATACAGCATGTTTCATTTGTTTTGTGGCTATTATGTCATGATAAGTCGCTCTGAGTTGCAACCACTCGAAACGTAACTGGTTTGAGGATCTT
>NW_028145657.1:2035000-2230000 GCF_977016875.1 Pavona decussata | reverse complement strand
TTGGGAATTTGATCGAAATCTGATTTTTTTACAAAATTTTTAATTTCTTCCCTATTGAACTACTCTTCAGTGCCCAAAAAATGGCCGAGTTTAAAGGAAAATATCGCTAAAGATACATTAGTTGGCATCCTAAAACAGCATCCCGGTTAAAGAGCAATGTCTCGTCTGTAAGAATATACAATAAAATTTTTGGGCAGTTAAAAACAGAAAATTATAGAAGAAGAAGTTTTAACTGTACTTTTGTCAACAAACACTGCCTTCCTAATTAGCATAACAACATGAAAATAACGATTTACTAAGAAAATAATGATAAATTCCACTTACCTCGTGAAATATCGAGAACTAGATATTTCAAAATATATCAATTTATAGTTTCAGTTGGATACAGCCGCATTTTCGATGATTTGTTGTGCGAAATCACTGTAATACACCGCAGCCGTTAAACTGAGTTGAATTCTTCAAAGTCCGTCAGGACAACCATCGGCCGAAAAAATTGCCTTCCGCCCCATAAGCTGCCGTGTGCAAGGTGTCAAATATTTCTTTGTTATCCTTAATGGCCAAAACGTCTTTCAGCAACCATTTAAATCCTGCTTTGAACTGGAGATTCTCGTCAAGAAATCGTTTATGTTCCGTTGACCTTCCGCAATGAGATTGCGTTACAGAAACGCGCGCACACCCAGACGGGCTGGGGTGGGGGTGGGAAGGAAATGAAAATGGAACAGCTCCTAAATTTAAAAAAAAAAAGGCTATTCAAGATTACTGTCAAAGCTATGCATTCCGGGTACTAAATAGGAAACTGCTGTCCCAGAATAATGTGGAATATAGTAAGCCCTTGTGGTCTATTTCTTTGGTTGGGGCGTGGAAGGGGGAGGGGGGAGGGGGCTTGGCAAGTAAAACACTAATTTACAACATCAGTTGATCGTTGCTCTTCTGTTTAGGGTTCATACATGTTCACAACTGTCCCAAGCTCACTGACAGCTATATATTTGTAATATTAGGTAAACGGCACGTAAAATTAATATGAGAGTTTGTATGGGAATACATGCAAATTAACAGCTCACATAGAATTCCGATAAAAAGCGACTTAGTTACTTACTTGCTTTTATTTTATTTATTTATTTTTTTTGTGTGCGTGTATTACAGTTGCCTGTTTGTGTTTTGGATCGTTGTCATAGCGTTCACCATTACGTGTGTTACGTGGACTTGGAGCCAGAAAAACTACTAAATCTGAACATCGTTGGAAATGCTATCAAACGTTACGAAGGGCAACCAACTGACAAATAGGGCACAACAGCTAATAGTAAGTGGAATTTATTGAGAGTGGCAAAGGGTTTTTTTGCGACGCCTGATGGCCCATAAAAAAGCAGCGTGACGGGTGATGGAACTAGTCTGAAATGTCAGCCGTCTCCTCCTCCTAACCCTGTAGGTTAGGGGGAGGAGACGGCTGACATTTCAGACTAGTGATGGAACACGTGCGTGAATACATTGGTGCAAATTTTTTGTATACACTGTATGGGCGTCAATGAAATTCGCACTTTCCTGCGGTCTCCTAGCACGTGATTAATATATGCCTCAGACCAAATATTTGATAAGGAAGAATTTATGATTCAAATACGTGTTTTTCAAAAGCATTAGTTTAGAGAGTACGATCTAATGGGACAGTTTGCTTCTTACAAAAGTACACGCTTTTCACTCCGCAAATGCTTCTATTTTTAGCGTCTTCGTGTGAAAATGTGTAATGAAGTGTAATTGCAGGTGATAACTTGTGATTCGAAATGGCATGGAAACCAGGTTGTGAATTTCGTGGGGGAGTTCAAAATAAATGTATTCGTTTCAAGGAATGAATACTTATGATTTGTACTTTGGTGTTTCTTGAGAGAAAACTGCTAAAATAAAATTGTATCAAAATACTCATACTACACCTGCCCAAACGTGCAGTGCTTTTAAATGGACGCTCACGTCCCCTCAGCAGTCACTCAGTAGGACACACTGCACATTTTTATCGTTTTGGCTACTGGATCCGCAGGTACCTCCAACATACGACGAGTACATGACCAGGAATTTTCCATGGACCAATTAAAAGTGCGGCTACTAAGCCATTCGCTTTACGCGTGTCACGAAAAGAATGTATCTATTAAAACTGGAAACAATACGTTTTGATTGCCACATTTTATTTCTATGGTTCTCTTTTGCGACCCAAACGACTTAAAATATTAAACAACGCAGACGTCCTTAGGGGTTCGTCACACGTTTCCTCCCCCCACGAAATAAAATGAAAAGTAGCCACACCTATGAAATTTTAATAATTTGATGTAGTCTTTGGGCGCTTTCCATTCGACCAAAAATTCCGGAATGAAATTTCGAGTATTCCATGTGACGAATGGAACAGTATTTTCCGGTTGGTTTCAACCAAGCCGTCCCAGTCCATCACGTATCAATTTTCGCGCGAAAATACCAAATAAACAGGGGATCAAAAAAATGGCGGAGTCTTTGTCTATTTCACTTGCTTTAGAGTTGCTTGACGACTATGAAGTTGAAATAAGCGAAGTATTGGACGAGGACGACGACATAACGCTGTTCAGTGTGGGTAGTTCCTACATGCGTAGGAATTTACAGTCAACCCAGGTCACGCGTGAACGATATTTTTGAAATCAGTTGAACGGAGTTTTGAAATTTACATGTAAGTTTTGAAAATCGTCAACGAGATTTCAGAGTTCCCGTATAAATTTCCCTAGCTTATTGACGGTATAAAGCTATGAATTTTTCTTTACATTGCAAAATTGAATATTTCAAGAATAACAATTGTTTCCCACGGGCAAGTATTTTGAATCTTTTTTTCAGTTAATTCGTCTTTTGGAACGATTTCCAGAGAAATGTCCAACATTCCATTCACACGTCGGACATTACAGAGAGAAATTCGAATGTTCATTTCATTCCTGGAAATACTGTTCACGCGTGACCTGGGTTGACTGTAAACCGAGTCCGGGACTACTTTGAGGGCGCGATACCTCTCTATTTTCCTCGATTTTCGGGCTCTGAGAAACTGGACGCGAGCAGGAATGGTCGAATGGAACGGAATTTTCCGGTTATTCCGATTTTCCGGAATTTTAGGCGAACCTCGCGAGGTACACCCAAAATTTCGGAATGAAATTCCGGAAAATGTCTGTTCCATTCGCTCCCAAACCCGGAATCTCCGGAATTTTTGGTCGAATGGAAAGCATATAAATCAACTTAACGATCGGCTTCGCGTTTCCGCGGGGCAATTTGATCACAGTGAGAGAGGGAAAGAAAACATGAAACAAATTGTCGACGATAAGTTCCAGAAGTCCATTTTTGCCCCTAGATCTACAACAAAATATTTGATCTCGCTGGAAAAGGTACCCATCTAAATAAGAGACCGTGACTTTACAGAGGGTACTTCCTACTACGACAGAAACCAGAAAAAAATTATAACCTACACAAATTTCTCAACGTTCCCCAAAGTCACTAGTCATGTTCCATTCTTCCAAGATAGGTGTTTAATTTATAGCCCCGAATAGGCGCAGAATGGCTAACACTTTCGCAGCATCTTACAAGCTAAAGTCCGTGACATTTTTATTTCCTCCCCACCTCAACCCTACCCGGATGTCCGCGCGTTTCTTTAACGTAATCTCATTGTTTAATCATCAACATCATGTATGAAACCTAAACAGAAGAGCAACGATCGACTGATGCTGTAAATTAGTGTTTTTTACTTGCCACCCGCCCCCCTCCCACGCCCCAACCTAAAAAATAGAGCACAAGGGCTTATCATATTCCACATTATTCTAGGACAGCAGTTTCCTATTTAGTACCCGAAATGCATAAAATAGCTTTGACAGTAATCTTGATTGGCCCTTTTTTTTAATTTGGGAGAATTTCCATTTTTGTTTCCTCCCCACCCCCACCCCAAACCGTCTGGATGTGCGCGCGTTTCTGTAACGCAATCTCATTGTTTAATCACGGCGGAAGGTCAACGGAACATAAACGATTTCTTGACGAGAATCTCCAGTTCAAAGCAGGATTTAAATGGTTGCTGAAAGACGTTTTGGCCATTAAGGATAACAAAGAAATATTTGACACCTTGCACACGGCAGCTTATGGGGCGGAAGGCAATTTTTTCGGCCGATGGTTGTCCTGACGGACTTTGAAGAATTCAACTCAGTTTAACGGCTGCGGTGTATTACAGTGATTTCGCACAACAAATCATCGAAAATGCGGCTGTATCCAACTGAAACTATAAATTGATATATTTTGAAATATCCAGTTCTCGATATTTCACGAGGTAAGTGGAATTTATCATTATTTTCTTAGTAAATCGTTATTTTCATGTTGTTATGCTAATTAGGAAGGCGGTGTTTGTTGACAAAAGTACAGTTAAAACTTCTTCTTCTATAATTTTCTGTTTTTAACTGCCCAAAAATTTTATTGTATATTCTTACAGACGAGACATTGCTCTTTAACCGGGATGCTGTTTTAGGATGCCAACTAATGTATCTTTAGCGATATTTTCCTTTAAACTCGGCCATTTTTTGGGCACTTGAAGAGTAGTTCAATAGGGAAGAAATTAAAAATTTTGTAAAAAAATCAGATTTCGATCAAATTCCCAAAAAAGCTTCTCAACACAACAACAAACATTTGCTTGTTTCGAATAATGAGATTTTGTTCGGATTTGTAACGCTTTCTTTGTAAGGCAAATTTTTAAAAGTGTGGCCTAAAATGGCCGCTGAAAGCCCTCTCAGAGCGGCAAAACCAAGATGGTCGCAGTACAGCTAAAATACGAATCGAACTGAGCTGAAAGTTATATTTATGTGAATCACTTTTATAGACCATTCTTCTGAGAAAGTTTGAGGGATTTCATTTTTTCTCGTCCAAACGACGATAGTCGATATTTACAGAGGACGGCTCTTAAGGCGTGGAGTCCGATAATCAAGCTGATCTTCTAGATCAAGCTGAAGTCTGGCCCGTAACAATAACTAAACGAAAACCTTCATCAGATCTAAACATTCGTCACCCCTAATCTGCGAAAAAGTCAAACAAATAAAAATCAGAAAGTCAGGGAATGGACTCCGGAAGAAGACAAAAGAATACAAAGTTACATGCGACAAAGTTGATATGAAAAGGATTTCGAGTAGGACCTGTCGGGAATGTACACAGAGATACAAGGCGCCGATGCTTAGCGATTGATTACTTTGAGGAATTTACTGACCTCATCCCAGTGCCCCGGGGTTGCGTGCGAAGGCTAGCTAAACTACGGGTTGGCGGGGTACCTCACCTTCCCGGGGTCCCCAACCTCTATTATCTAAGTAAAAAAAGTGGAGAAAATGAAAATACAGCAAAGAGAAAAAGAAATAAAGATGTTGGGTTAGTGTGCTCGTTAAAAAAGCCAGAATGAAATGCTGCACTAACCTTTTGAAATTTACATATGATTATTTTGGCCCATGTCACGCCTGGTTTGTAAAGGGTAAGGTGTTTTTTAAACATAGAGTGGCCCTGCAGTTCTCGGTTTCAGAGACTGTTTCGCTTTGAATTCTGTCAGATGTTGCAATCGACTTAAACCTTTTTCCTTTTGATTTCAGTTTTTGACGGACATGATAATGCCGAGTGTGCGGGTGTCCGTTGGTATTCTTCACGCTTCAGTAAGTAATTCACCTCTCATAAGGGCTCCCTGTGACTGAGTTGCAGAAATTGTAGTTTTAAAATCATTGTAAACGCAGTGAGGCTTGTCGAAAAGCGTATTTAAAACTATTGTACTCATCATCATCATTTTTATTATTAAACCCTACTTCTCCCGGGGAAATATACTGTCAACTTATCCTGTTTCTTGATTCCAAACAGGTTCTGGAATACGTGCGTTGTATGGATGTCCTCCCACTTTTGGAATACATCCCGGCATTGAAGGCCAGCTGTATGTCAAGTAACAAAAGCAGTCATTGCATCGTTCTGGGATTGGAATAGCTGTTTCTCAAAATCTATCGTCATTCTCTTTTATAATAAACTGCTAATGTAACAGTAAAGATTTTGCTAGACTTCAAGGACGGAAAACGTTTGGCCTATGCAGTTCGATAAGGAAGTAAAGCAGTTTTAATCTAATTAATAAAAAGTGAGTTACCATGTGATTCCTTCATTTTTCGAACGATGGGAGGACCGACATGTTCGTCTGTTGATGGCCTGTAATCTTCTTGCACGGGCTCTGCCTTAGGTTGATAGAAACAGTTTGGTGTGAAGGTCCAGAAAAAAAAGAAAGAAAGAAAAGAAAAAGATCAGAACGCGTTAAACTTAACATAAAATTAATTGTTTTTTTCCCATTACTGGTAATTGTTTAAATAACCAGTGGGTCACCTGAAATCACTTTTTTGCATGATTCCTCCCCCTTTCTTTACCCCCCATCCCTCTCCCCACCCCTCAGCCCTTATTAAAATTCCAGAAACCAATCCTATATCATTTAAAGTAATCAGGTTCTCTAATGGTTCTGGCAAATTAAAGGAAGTATTTTGTGCAAACTAGCTACGCTAAGTTTTATTGTCATAACTTTATAATAGAAACATTATTAAAGGCGCCTTTAAAATAGTTATAAATAGATAAATGTCCAACTTAATACTAAAATAGGGGGCAGTACCAGCTTTCAACAACCCGCTCTGATCATCAAAGGATGACGAGGTTTTGCCAGCGTAGGTTGAGAAGAAACAATGACTTACGTCATTTGACCTTCGCAAGTCAAGATATGTCTTAAGATAACACGTTATCATTCTTTAGTACTGTTAACATGGGATGTAGCATGTAGTATGAGTAGCATTTTTTCGATCCCAACTAGTCGTCTATATGTATCTTTTATTTAACAGTGCGTAACCGGACTTTAGAACAAGGTTTAACTTTAGTTATTGTAAATCAAATCATACCGTTGGGCTTAACTTAAATCAAAGGGAAAAAACTAGGAAGTATTAGATTTGTATCGATTTTTTATATATATATATTTCATGGGTAGTTCTCAAAAAGGCAAACTAAGCATCGCGCCTGTTAGGGTAACAGAGAATACAGCCACAATTATTACCCCACTGAAGGAACAACGTGGACGTGTTTCACTAATGCGGCACGCGATACTTGAGTTGAAATGTTCAGTCCTCATAATGTAAATTATGTAACCCACTATTGCATTTGACAAGATTGTAACCTTATTTATGCGCATGTGTGTATAGGAACACGTGGTTGTAGTTGTTGTCAGAGAATAAGTTAATTTGATTCAATTGTGTAATAAAGTATTGTAATGGGAATACAACGCGGTGTTTTGGCTTAAAGAACAGTGCCTCTTTTCAGTACTGCGCATGAGCTCTGCGCATTTCGGTATGATACGAGAAACTCTGGTTAATTAAAAACGCTGCCTACTAATTCAAAGATTATGACTAATTCAGTTTATGATTATTTGGGAAAAGAATATCTTACCAAGGGCTATTGATTTCCAAAAGAAAATTGGGGACAACCACCATGCATTTTTAGGGACAGTTAAGCTTCGATTCGGAAAAAAATTCTACACATTAATTTGTCATCTATTTTAAAGCCTTTTATTGTTCCTTAGTTATCTCTGAAAAATGCGTGGTCAGAGTGACCCCTACTTTTCATTTTGAAATTCAGTACCCCTTGCTAAGAACCTTTTTGCCAACATAGTCTATATTGCTAATACTCTGTATTAGGAGGTTCCGTCCTTAATAATAATACGACGGCTTTGAGAGACCACAAATAACGGTGGTCACAGGGGAATTTTTTATTAGAGCACGAAAGACCATCGAAATTATTTATGCAACTTTAAAAGCCGATGCACAAACACAGGAGAAAAAAAGGCTTGAACTGAATTCGAATCCATGACCTCTCTAATGTGACACTTGTGAAGCCCTCCACCGACTTAATAAACCTTACACCAAAATGACTACTGTTTTAATGTTCTTTTGTTTGCATTCAATTAAATCTCTCTGAAGTTTGAACAAGAGATGATTTCATCATCTCTCGGTTTCAGTTGTGTTTATGGTAATAAACCAAAATTCCCATTTGTTTAAGAAACGTTCATCAATCACGTCAAGCCATTTTAACTAGCTGAGACTCCCGAACGGGCGCCGAGAGCTCTGCGTGGCGGCGCACTTGTTTGCTGAAGAGAGTATGACTATGATAACAAAGACAGAGACAGATTGGTTGGAATAAATTTGGCCACCAAAGTGACGTGTTTTTATTTTAAACCAACCTATATAAAAATAAACAACTATACTCGTCAGCAAAGGTGGAGGAAAAAACCGCACCACCTGAAATGCTGTAAAATGAAATAAACCATAACTCATAAGTGAATAGCCCACAGGCCGGTGGAACGGGTGGTGGAGGATAATTTGACTTCACTTCAGGTCAAGAGACGTGCATGGTGTGATGGTGAACGATAGAAAGGGGGCGTCAAACAGTAAGTCAAGAACACTAACAGCCAACACACCCTGCCGCTCGATTGGATCGTGGAAACAAAAGGCTACCTATCAGATCAGATCCTGCGGGCTATTGTCTATTGAGAAATGAATTGACATAAAATGTCATTATATTTTCCTCATAATGTTTGGTTTTTAATAAAAACGAAACGAAAACAGAAGTTGTTTTGGAAACTAATTCTTGGAATAGCAAACTGTATCAGCGTCATGTTCACTGTGGTAGCTAACTATCGTGACAAGTGCCATATAAAGCCGTGCAAAATCCATGGTTTAGGTGTTGAATGTAAGTTTTAGGTGTTGTAATGCATTTCTCTAGGCCGCATGAAGATAAAGGTATGTAGTTTGAGTCATTAACAATTCCAAAACAATAAAATTAGTAACAGCGTGATCATGACATCTTGATAAAGTTCATTTCAATCGGTCGTCAAAGCAGTAACATTCATTATACATGGTGTTCTACTGTCCATTCCTCGGGATTTGCAAAAACTGAGAACAGGAGTACAAGTTTAAAGAAGAAACGTAGTGCTGTCCAGCAGAACTGTTTCCACAAGCGACAGAAGCGGACCCATATCTTAAGGTATAATCCCGTTTTAGAGTGACTCTAGCTAAATTTGAAAAGATTCATGCTGACTAACCGTTGAGTAAATTGGTCTGCCAGCTTTTTAAAACGTTTACAATCTTAAGCGACATCATTTTCACTTATTCTAACTGTTCTTGCCAAGCCCCAAAGCCAGATAATTGTTCTCACTTTGAGCACTATAGAACACGTTAACTTTAAACTACAAATTACCCTTTATCAACTCCGTGAGAGGTTTTTGAAACCTTCTTCGTTTCATGCTCCAAGAAAAAGCTTTAAATAATATAACGCCAGTTCTTAGTTTTGTAGTTTTTCGCGACCAACTTGCATGGAAAATAACGGATTTAGACGGTTTTGTTTTTCATTTTTTCAGATAAAAAGTGATAATTTGATTAATTTCAACTGTTGAAGTTTACGCTGTGTTTCGTAAAACTTGAAATTTAACTTTTGTTAGCGGGTAGTCGGCAGTTATTAGTAAAAAAAAAAAAAAAAAAAAAATATAGACTATATGCGGTTGTATTTCTATAAACGTTATACCAAACGGACATTCGAAAGCATTCAGTTCAGTTGGATGTGTTTGCTTGTTAATTCACTGAATAGCAGTAGAAGCTACACTAACAATTTAGCACAAAGTCGACAGCTTTCGTTCTTAAAAGTTGGTGGACAATTAATAATTGATAACAAACAAAATACACTACCTTCACTCTTTTGGCCGCATTGAAATAAATCACTTACTATTAAAGGTTACCTAAATAAGACTGCGAAAGAGAACGAGAAAGCAGTTAAGGGGAAAATCAGTTTTCATAGAGGTAAAGCAAACATACGAGTCGTAATATTTATAACGATACAAAACAAGCATTGGCACGATAATAAGGTGGTTATTTCAACAACAACAACAACAACAACAATAGCAAAAACAAAAGTTTATAATATTACAAAATAATACAAAAAATACCTCAACCTAGCCCGCGTAGCTGGTAATTTTGTTCACGCCAGTCATACATTTTAGCGGCGGACAGAGGCTACTGTCGAGCGGCAAAGCCGCGAGAGGAATGAGGAGGAGGCGGCTCTCTCGTGGCTTGACCGCTCGCTGAGGCGGCTCCGCCGCCAAATCTTTTGACCCCACGCGAACAAATCTCGCCAACTACACAGGCTAACCTCCACGCGCATGTAGCAAAGTAATCGAAGCAGGGAGGAGGGAAGAAAAAAAGAAATTACAAATATCTTTACTAAAAACATATATTACTAAAAAAGATTTTAAGTAAAATATCAAACACGAGAAGGTGTGTTTCATCAGGTATCCAAACACTGAGAAGTAGGTTGAAAAAACGAGGCGCAGCCGGGTATTTTTAAACGACTTCGAGGTCAATAATCAATAATTCTTGGAGAGATTCAAGGCTAAAGTTGGCAAAATTTTATGGTAATTAGGATCACATATCCAAACCACGGTCACGGTAGTGATTTTCTTTGTTTTCTCTTGATGAATTATTAAAGAGTTTGAGAAACTTAATTACAACACTAGCTGTAATAAGTAGGGTAACTTTAATATTTAAGATTATGGAAGCAATATAATATGTAAAATATAACTTACATTGTAAATGCTAGAAACTTTCAAGAAGAAAGAAGAGATCCTAAACCTAAAGCTATTACAAGACATGGATGATTTAAGTGGTCTCGAGATAGCCATGAGATTTTATAGAGAATTTGAGTCTTGATCTGAGTTCTTTTCAAAAGTAAGTTTAGCAAGTCTAACGGTCGTAATCCTCATTTGAATGCAAAAAAGTACAAAAATGTGCATGATTAAAAGTTAAATTGATTTAACTAGATAAGGTTACTGACAGGTTTCACGAGTGTCTTAAAAGGGAAATCTTGCGTACGTGCGCTGCTTTCAATAAAACCACGGAAAACTATATATCACTGTAAAGCTGATAAATTGATATTTGCGAAAATATCAATGTTTTTTTGTTTATTTTGTTGGATAAATAAGCGCTCAGCGGCCTGCAAACTCAATATTAGCGACGTGTATTTTACTGACTTACCCACTCTCACGTAAAGGCGCACAACCAAACAAACTACACAATATCATTCAGGAGATGAGGCTAACAAAGTGTGTCAGGCTTTTTCTTTATTCCTATTGGTTTGTGAAAAAACCCATCCTAAAGTTGGACAATGGAAAATTTTTGTAGTCGCGTCAGAAGTTAACACGTCACGGGAAATACAGGTCATGATGGCATCCATAGGTCCAACCCAGCTAACGGGGCTAGATAGGACTTCAGCGCAAGATGGTCTTTCTTAGTGATTAAGAAACAGAAAAAAACGGCAAATCGTACGGCTGATTGCATCTAAAAATTGTACGTTGAAATAATAGATTAACTAAACTGTACACTAGTCTTTTGGCCTCCAACTATAAACAAAATGGAATTATCTGTATTGTTTCTATCAGGGTATCTTGTGACATGATGCAGTATTTTGCACATATTCTTGTGATGTTGAGCTCTGCAAAGCTGCTTCACGCCTTGGAACAATGTCAAGTGCAATCAGTCTCAGTGTACGGTCATCGCTTGGCTAACCATGTGATTTACACGAGGGCCTGCTCCCGTCTTGCAGGCTGCGTAATGATGTGTGCAGACGAGCCCCGATGTAAGAGTTTGAACTTTAGGGTGAATGACAAGTCATGTGACTTAAACGATGCTGACAGATTTACCCACCCACAGGATTATGGGCCGAAGCATGGATTTGTTTACATGGACACGTCTGTAAAGCACAGAAAGGTCAGTCGTGTCGGCTGCTTTGACTTTCCAAACACCCCAAAATCATCTCCCTAAAATCAGTTTGCACCGCAGCCGGGACAATGAAAGTTAGATGTGATTAGTAGGTCTGATTTGAGAAGGGAATTGAATTTAATACCAAACAAAAAGGAAGGGACCCAATAGGAGCCCTGGGAATTCAATTATTGAGCCTTCTGCAATGTAACGAATATTACATCGATGATTATATTATATTTAATGACATTTGTATTTATCACATAGAAACATGGATTTAAATCATGCGCGGAAATAAGCCAGGCATTCCCACATGCCCATAGTGGCTATTACTGGTTAAGGATTGGGAACAGGGATGCACAAGTTTATTGCGATATGGACAATCATGGTAGGTATACAGATACAAGAAAATTCAGAGAGTAAAAAGAAGACTGAATTCACTCCATGCCTTTTATTATAATTAATTTGTCATCATCATCACCATCATCATCATCACCATCATCACTGTTATTGTTATCGTCGTTGTCATCGATCACCACCTTCACCAAGGTCATCACCATTGCGATCGTCATCTTCATCATCATTATCATAATCTTCGTTTTTGTTGCTATAAGTAGAGTTTTACCGTTGTAGTTGTTCAGTGTCCGATGGGAATTGTTGTTCATAGCGATGTAAAACCAACTAAAGTGATTTAATTTTATTGAAATATTCAGGTGGGGGATGGACCTTGGTGGTGAGCATAAGCTCAAAAAACAACGATCATCTTCAAAGAAATTCAAACAACTGCCTCAACTCAGTGCTCTGTGTTCCTGCTCATGAATCAGTCATCAAAGCTCGGAAGTTAAGTGACGAGGACATACATAAACTGGCACTGGCTGAAGGTAGGACAATCAGATTAATTAAGCAAAGCCTAATTCATGGATTCACTGCTAAAAATATAATTTCAGTAATACAATGTTTCGTCTTATAAAATAAAGCATATTTTTATGCCTCAGTTACTGCAGCATTTGTCTGCGAGAATTTTGCTCTCTTTCTTGTGTCATGTTCATCTCCGATACACCTGGAAAATTAATCAAACAATTTAGATACTCTGCTGTATTAAAGCTTATTTCAAGACGAAGTTGTTGGAATAATTCTTGTTTAATGCACGCAATGGTATTTCAGACCCAGCTTTTATTCAGGATCCCTTGTTTAATAGAAAAACCACCGTTTAATATCTTACTAGGAACTTTCCGAGTCGATGTGGTGAAAATGAACTACTCTATGTTCTACCAGGTATGTCAAATGAAACTTTTTTGGTGTAAGAAATACTAGTTATGCAACTGTTTCGAGTGGTATATCGTAAAATATGTTTTAGTTGTTGGCAGTAATTTTTTCTGAATGAAAACTTTGACCTGTCGTAGGCCCTTCAATCGATCTTTCGGCGGGAAAAAGTTTGTAGGCCGCAAGGAACGCCGGGATTTTTAGTGGAATACTGCCCGTTGCATACCACAGAATATGCAACGGTTTCTAGCTTTTTGATTGGCTGTATTCTCTCTCTATGGCATAAAATAAATCTTGTTTCGGACGGTTAAAAGCTGTTAAAAAGGCTAATCAGGCTTTCAATTCCAGATTCCAAGTGGTCCACAAAATTTCGACTCCTCGTGCAGTAGTGCAAAGTGAGTACCTGCATTCACTCATTTCATTCACTCATTAATTCACTCATTTCCTTTCATTTAATCGTTTCCATTCTTGTTTTTAGATGTCCGCGCATCATCATTTCCAGCTCCTATCCGTATCACTGGGAAACTAGCAACTGTACAAGCATTCATTCATTAGGGATACAGTATTGGCACTGAAGATTGCTACAGAGGTAATAAATAACGGACCTAGCTTGTTTCCTCAATTAAAATATTCTCTCACCTCCTACCACCACCTTTTAGTAAGAATTAATCAGAATTGTTTGAAAACTGGACTGGACCATCACGCCAACTGTTCACTGCTCCACCAACACTAAGCAGCAGAACGCAAGACAAGGTGACCAAGAATTAAAAGTCTTTTATTTAGGGAAAGCGTCCTTGGCGCTTTTGTTTCTGTTTTCATGTTATGCCTTCGTTGATAGGCGAAACTTCATAGTAACAAAATGTTGATTTGAACCATGAGGGTTTTTAACTATATTGTTACCCGCTCCAAGACTGTTTTACTATTTACTAACACTAAGTTATGTTTAGTGCCCGTCCAACCACTGTTCTTTGATATCGTTCTTTTCTCCTTCTTGATTTTAGTTTTTGATGGACACGATGATGGCCAGTGTGGATCTACATGGTTTTCATCAAGCTTCAGTAAGCCAAATAAAATTATTGTTCACTAAATCAGTAATAATGAATGAAAAGATATGGCTTGCTTTCTCTGACTGTTAGTCAGAGTATTTGTTTTAAATTTATAAATCAAAATTTAACGAACAATCTGAAAAGCACACAGATTGAGAAAACAATTTACTTAGGGCCAATTCCCTCAGCTAAATACATCAGCCTCCTGAAAAACGGCGTGTTTCAATAGATGATTTCTTTTATTCCTAGTCACTCAGCACGATACAAAGTTATCTAACACCATCATACATGCCTTTATAGTTCATTAATCACTGACGTATGAGGGGGATATTACAATTGTTATCAACTAAATCGTTAAAAAAAATTAATGTTGATTATACGGTTCTTCTTGTTGATTCTAAACAGGGGCCGGCAGACGTGCCTTATATGGTTATCCTTGTCCTCAAAAACCGGCAGATGACAGCCTTGGGATATATCGCAACTTTGATGGCATGTTGTATGTCAAGTAACAAAGTCATCAACATTTGGAGACTGCGTTTTACATGACTGTTTGAAGTCTAGAGCAAATGATTTTCAACAAGATTATTTTTAGCGCACGGTCCAGCGAGGTTTTATTAATTTAACCACAAAAAAACCTCTTTAGATCATGTGTAATACTCTCCGGTTCTTTTCGAAATAACTGCGATGGTGCCTATTTATTGATTGCTTTTTGTCAACTTTTTATTAACCACCACACTGAGTGCAAGTACGATAACTGTTACCTGAAGGGCACGAAGTGGGAACGTTGAACCCATAGTAATAGAGGTAAAAAAAACAATAAATACTAAACTTGCAACAGCACAAAGGTAGCCGCGGCCGCTTAATAGAGGTAGGCGTTAAATAGAGGTATCAAATATAGCACTTTACTGACAAATAATTCGGGACATTGGAAAGTGGCCGCTTAATGGAGGGTGGCCGCTTAATAGAGGTCCGATTGTACTACTACTACTACTACTTCTACTTCTGTTGCTGCTGCGTCTGCTACTACTGCATATTCTGCTGCTGCTACTACTATTACTACTGCTGCTGCTGCTGCTACTGGTGCTGCGGCTGCTGCTACTATTACTACTACTGATGCTGCCGCTACTGCTGCTGTCACTACTGGTGCTGCTGCTGCTACTACTACTACTACCACTAATACTGCTGCTACTACTGCTACTGGTGCTGCTGCTGCTGCTACTACTACTACTACTACCACTACTACTGCTGCTACTACTACTACTACTACTACTACTACTGCTGCTGCTGCTACTACTACTACTGATCCTGCTGCTACTGCTACTGCTACTGCTGCTGCTGCTACTACTAATACTTCTACTACTTCTACTACTACTACTACTACTACTACTACTACTACTACTACTACTACTACTGCTACTACTGCTACTACTACTGCTGCTGCTACTACTACTACTGCTATTGCTGCTGCTGCTACTACTACTGCTATTGCTGCTGCAACAACAACAACAATAACGGAACTGAAAATCCCTGCATGTAAATATGAAACTAATAAAATTTAATAAGCTGTTATACATACAGGGTCTAGCTTTAGATAGCACAGCTGAAAATTTATAACACATTAAACAGCTCTTTGAAGACTGCTTCTAGTTTAGAACAATGGCTGCGTATTAGATTAGTTTAGATTAGAATATATGTAAATTGTTACATAAACGTAAAATAGTCGTTACGTTATTTTTATTTTGTTTTTATTATTATACTTTTTTTTTCTCAGGCGGAATTGTAGTAGTAGATTGTGAGTCTTAGAGGAATGTATACAATACAAACGATCAATATTTAATAAAAGAAGCAAGAAAAAAAGTCGCTTCGTGCATCTCGGGCGGGAACGGTACTACAGGACAATACATTTTTCGAAAGCTTAATACAATTGCGCAATTTGGGCGATTCGCTTTGGTTGTTCCTTTGTAACTGGATTTGATTTCTCAGCTGATATTAAATAAGAGTAATTATAAGGCATTAAGAAAAAGGAAAATTGAATACCAAATCTGCGAAGGAGATATGGATGTCTCCTATTACTACCAACTGAGCTATCAATTGCAAACAAACCGGGAGCTGGTCCCATTCTGAGTTCGTGATATACCCGTGAATGAAGAGCAAACAAATATGAATAATGTATTAGAACTGAGGATCCAGTTTTATATAAAAGGAAAGGTAGTTCTTCGCAGTTGTTTGCGAAAATAAGGGCATGAAAGGGTGAAATCCCGTTCAAGCCTGACTTTTTCCAGTATCTTTTCGCAACTGCTAAGTTTTCCAAAGAACTGTGAGGGTCTCTCTGTTATTTTAACACATAATATGTCTGGTTCTTAGCCGCTTGCGAACGGGAATGGACCAAACAGGACTATAACGTTCCTGTATTATAGCTAGATCATTCAGTTCCCCCTTCCACCGCCATATCTATCGCCGATGAACTCAATTTCCCAGATAAAGCGCTCGAACCCCATAAGATACAACATCATGGACGACCTCTCGTGGCTACAACACGTTAGGTTTGAAACCATTAGATGTTTAACACCATTTTGGTACAAGTGCATTCATTTAGGTAATTGTAAAAAATTATGAAATGCTGTGAAGAAAGACAGTCCGAGGATTTGCTTGGGCAATGCTCTATAATTTCCCCTTCTTTCCGTACCTTAATAATGCATTTAAAAGATATGGGGAACAGAGCGTCCAAACCTAATTCTTTAATAGTCATATACTAGTTCGTGTAACATATATGTTATCAACAAAGTCTCTAATTTGGATAACACCTGGTTGCAAAAGACCCAATCAAAACGCATCGTAAAACAGTCTCTAAGTACGTACTACGTGAGTTTATCGTTTCTTAGTACAAAGCGCTTGCATGCTATTGTACGTTAGTGGTGATCCCTACTGATGGTCATTTTTGTTCTAACACTGATTTGCAAATATCGTTTTTAATAAACTTGTTTTCCTCCTGCTTTTGGTGTGACATGTTTTGCTTCAAAAGACCGATCCTCTGGATATTATGTACCAACCATCGGGCCCAGTTGTTCAAAGCCCGATTAAGCTAATCCCGGATTAATGGAACTTTGATGCGAGTTTAATTAATAATTAATAAAGATTTTCCCAAAAGATTTTTGTCCGTCAGTTTTACCTTAGACTTAGCTTGAAATTAGCCTTTTAAACCATTTCAAACGAGCGAGATGAAAACCTCGATTAACTTTTAATCGTGGATTAGCGTTGTTTATACTGTAAGATATCTTCTAGGGCACTTGTTAGAGAACATATTTGGAGACGTTTTTCCTTTGTGGCTTCGAGTCGCTTGCATTTTGAGGCTGGAACTCTCGCTTCCCATATTCGCTCAACTTCAAATCACTTTATTAAAAAAAAAAAAAAACGTGGCTGTTGGAGAATCTTGTTACCAAACTAAGGGAAACATGAAGTCACAAACAATTAGAGAGATTTAGAAGTACGTTTACACAGAAGGCAAACGGCAGAAATGAGCACGTGACCATGTTTATCCTGTACTAGTTTTAGGTTAGCATCAAAGGCCAGAATTATTTTGCACTATTCTCATCTAGGTCACGGTACTTATTTTTTCAAGAACACAAACATCAATCTCATGCATGTTTGCCGTTTGCCGTAAACGCGATTCTAAATTTCGCCATTAACATACTGTGCGTTGGTGTTCAAATGTTATGGACCTTATAACGGTTTTGGAAGCCATCGTGACAGGTAGGCAAACACGTCTTGAAATAACATTGTTTGTATGGAGGGATGTAGCTGTGCCAGAAATTGTTCAGTGGTGTCTTGAACTTCCCATGCATTTCCCTGCATTTTTTCCCGCGAACTATTTTTAACAGCAGTTCACGGCTGGCTCGCTGGAAAAGATTTACAGACAAATGTCAAAAAGCAACTAGATGCTTTCTAGCACAGCTACATTCTTCAGTTATGTTCTGTAAAATCCTTTGCCTAGTGCCCGAAGTTTCCAATTCATGAATTTTTCAGAAGCGATGTTTTATGAAAATTTTTGACACCGGATTTCCATACAAACACTGTTATTACGTGTTTGCCTACCCATCAAGATGGCTTCCAAAACCGTGATAAGGCTCATTGTTTTCACACGGTATGGGCATAATACGAGCAACATAAAAACTATAATTGGATGCTGACACTGATTTCTCTCGCGAACAAGGCCAAGCAGCCGCAACCAAGGTCAATTCGCGAGGGAGGAAGAGAGAGGACCCTGGGAATGACGTTAAAATTGTGTTGGCGAGATTGTGACGTCACTTTCCCAACAGAAACCTATAATTCGGCTAAAACCAAAATCACACGGAATGGAAGGGAATGAAAAGAAATGTCATTCCTGAGAATTTGAACTCAATAGTAAGTTATACCTGGGCACGATCACTGCCTCCAAGGGTAGTACTGGGCTGAAAATAATAGATAACCGAAATGATGTAACGGTGTGAGACCGATAAATGTGATTCCGCTAAAATTCATTAGCAGCTGCGCATGAATGATCTAGAATGAATGTTTGATCAACATGCTACACTTAGTCGACTCTTAGGGTGACGCTAAAGAATCATGTCTATGTATTCGTAATTTCCCTTAATTTTTACAAAAAGGTATAATAAAATCAAAAGCATCAAAAATAGATTCTATTTGCCGTTTTTTCTCACGTTGCGTTTTTTTTTTAATTAATAAGAAAACATGGGGCGCTTTCCATTCGACCAAAAATTCCGGAATGAAATTTCGAGTATTTCATGTGACGAATGGAACAGTATTTTCCGGTTGGTTTGAAAAAAGCCGTCCCAGTCCATCACGTACCAATTTTCGCGCGAAAATACCAAATAAACAGGGGAATAAAAAAATGGCGGACTCTTTGTCTATTTTACTTGCTTTAGAGTTGCTCGACGACTATGAAGTTGAAATAAGCGAAGTATTGGACAAGGACGACGACATAACGCTGTTCAGTGTGGGTAGCTCCTACATGCGTAGGAATTTAAACCGAGTTGAGGGCACGATACCTTTCTATTTTCCTGACGAGTTTAAGGATCACTTCAGAATTTTCGCACTACTTACGAAAGTTTGCCGTGGCTCCGATGCAAAAGTGGTGCAAAAGAACATTCAAGTCATCCGTCGCATAATAACAAGCGGAACACTGATATTGAGCAGAAGAATTGGAAGCCATGTTGAGTTCGATTTCCGGGCTCTGAGAAACTGGGCGCGAGCAGGATCTAGGAATGGTCGAATGGAACGGAATTTTCCGGTCATTCCGATTTTCCGGAATTTTAGGCCAACCTCGCGAGGTACACCCAAAATTCCGGAATGAAATTCCGGAAAATGTCTGTTCCATTCGCTTCCAAACCCGGAATTTCCGGAATTTTTGGTCGAATGGAAAGCGCCCATGGTTGAAGTTTTCAGATATGACAACGGTGGCCGCGCTTGAAGTTTCATAAACGGTGTACATTCATGTGCAAAAGTTTGATCATTATAATTAGCTTTTCTTGTTTATATGTTTTGTTTCGACATCTCCTACAATTGGAACAAAATTATCAAAATTTTCAGTGTTATCGAGATTATAAATTTCCATGACAAGAAAAAGACAAGCATAACAAATTGACTTCCTGTAGAGAAATTTTCAATGAAGGGATGATAACTTTATTGATGACAGCATGTGGCCTTTGAAGAGTAGTTTTCATAGGCCAGCTATTGGCTCATGGAGACTGTTCACGTTGGCCATCAAGCAAAATGTTATCGACGTTTAATTGACTTTATATTGGATATAACATTCGAAAACAACGTCTGCATCACGAAATGTTTGAAATGTGACATTTTAAGCGGGATGGGAAATGTTTTCTTTGGTAAAAAATGCGTAAGCCGACGATATTTAGTTTTTTTTCGCTGGCTTTGGTTGCCTTGTTTGAAAACGTTCCCGTCTGTGACTTCCAAGCTTTTCCGTCACCTGCATTTGTGACAATAGGCAAGTCAGATTTATTTTATGTTTGCTTTAACAGTTGTGAAATTATTTTTCTTTAACTGCGCTATCCTATTTTTGGCAGGTGCGGTGTTCTCTGATCTTATTCCATGAAAAGAAAAGAATGCTATGTACATACAGTCAGGTCCAGCAACCAAAACAAATAAGACACGTACTTAGCACTCCTAAAACTTTAATGATTATAAAAAACCAAACACACTTTTCCAGTAAGCAATAAATTGAGACTATCTATGTACCGGCCTTGTATAAAACTTCACCAAAAAAGAAAAAGAAAATCTAATACTAAGAAAATAGAGACATATAAAGATCGACTTGACCACGACGAATGCATGAGTAGCCTGACCAGCGCGCAAAACAGTGGTAATTGCACCAGCTATGCGCATACCGAGCACACACTTTCTTTAAAGTCTTATTTGTCGCGAATAAATTCCCTGAATGGAAAAAGTTCAGTAAAGGTTTGATTGCATTTCTCCAGTGGTCTGTTAAATTAATACTATGACTTAGTTGATCGCATACACAAGATTGAACGGCTCTGAAGTGCAATCAGTTCTCTGTCCTGATAGTGCCAGCGGTTTATCGATTTCTGTTTTATGTTTGTCAGATCCTTGCTATAAGTAAGACCTGTGTCTGTGTTAATGAGGCAAAAATTATTAGAAGATATAGAAATTGGGACAAACATTCCAGTAGCTAGCTGCCAAACTCGCAGATCACACAAATAACACGTTACTACTCCACGAGAACAAGTACTAGTGAAAAAAAACTTTGAACAGATAACCAAGTCATCTGTCCTACTGGTATCGGCATTGACAACATTTCAGCGATGTTTTTGTTTTGTTTTGCTCGATGTTTTGTTTCACAACTGCATTATTCTTTAATATAAATTACAGAGGAGAAAATAATAAACAGATAGAGCCTGAACAAGTAACAAACATTCCAGCAACTTGTTCCTAAAACTTACAGATCACACAAATCAAACGGATCACACAGTTTCTGCTCAGCACAAGTTAAGTCTATATAGCCGAATTTTTTGGTTTGTAAACCTGTAGCATGGAGAGCGTTGTTGGTCCCCACCAATTGGTAACCGTTTCTTCATCCTGAAGATCACTGATGTCTGACCTCCTGTGCATTTTGCCATCTTTCACTTGGAACAAGGGGGAGTTGTTTCTCTCATCTGGGTCAACAAATGGCATCAAATCGGTCACTGCAGTAGGGTAAATAGTTTTCTCGGGTTGTCTGTAAGCCTCATACACTTGATCAACTGATGTCTGAACAGCCTCTACTGCAATGTTTAGGTTATCTTTGCTCTCTTCATTTAGGAGCGTTCCATCGCCATATGCAATCCACTTGTCTCCCCGTTTGTTTGTAACACGCAGGCCATACTTGTTGTCTTCATCGTGCATGCACAAGCATAGTAAATGGCCATCTTTGCCAAAGGTAGTTCCTCTTCCCAACTCCACTCGTGGCGTCCTGCAAGGAAATATATTTTATTTCATAACATGACCTGACATATAAATGCCAGTTAAATAAGTATTAATGTTAATCAGAGCTAATAGCTCAACAGAGTGCACTTCGATGGATATACGAAATGAAACATGCGAACACATCTCATAAGGGTATATGTTGAAGATTTGAACTCAAATCATTCTAATGGGACAATTGATTGTTTATTTGTCTGTTTTTTATCCAATAATGTGTGGAGCTAGTTTCTACTAAAAGAGCCGTACACTCCTATTACCCAGTTCAGCGTCCAATTCAGGCTATTTCCTTACCTACTTTTCATTCTCAGTCAATCAAATCGAGCATTGCCTTTACCATAGTGCGAGCCCCACAATTATATGGAATTACAAGGCACCCTTTATTGTTGCGCAAACTGACTTAAACGTTATTAGTACATTGCTACATAATCGTTCCAAACGAGAGGATTAGGATGTTTATTTGAATCTCAACTTCTGAAACTAAACCACTTCATCTTAAATTTCAAAAGAAATGTCAAATTTGGAATGGTTGGTTGGACACGGTCCACAACGCATGCTGGGGCGAGTTGTCGTTTCCAGCTCAGTTGCAACAAACCTTCGCGCTGTGTGGATCTCAAGGAATGAAAAATTTGAACTTCAAAAAGGCATAAAATCGGTATATTCGGCCCTTTGTTCGATTACTTTTCTCCAGTTACCGTTTGTTTGTCGACTGACTGATAGTTTAGGTTGTATCTAACGACAGCTCATGGCATTGAATCCTCAACATTTTTTTTCCAGAGGTGAAATAGGAAGCCATTTAGAACAGCTGGTTGTAGCTACCGCTTTAGCTGCAACTGTAAACTTAGAGACAAAACAAGGAAAAGGAAAAACGTCATAATTAATCGTGACTCGCTGAAGTTGGCTTCTCACAATCGCCAAACTTAAATCACACATAGCAGAAAAACGATGGGAGGTGCGATGGGGTGCGATGCCTTAAAATCCAAGAGTAACTTTATAAAAAAGATGGTGTCATTTCTTCACTCTGAACCCAGACGATATTAGGTCAAAAAGCAAACGTGCACTGGCATTGATCGTTGCACGTAAAGAAAAGCCACCATATTGGACAGGCTTGCAAAGAAGACGACAACAATTAGAGGAAAATTAGAGAAAAATCACTGGGCACCTACATTCCTCACCGCTTGTTAAATCATTTTAGCTGGAAAAAAGCCGTCTGACACGGTCGGTAAAACTGTAAATAAGACCACGCAATTATTCGTCCCGAAAACGCTTGTGAAAGACAATGCTTTTCAGACCGAGGTAGACTCATCCACCACTAAATAAGCATCTAATCAAACAATTACGGTATCTTTAAATTATCATAGTTATTTCAATGAAATCGTCAAGGAACGAGAAACACAAATCAACAAAACACAGTGAATGACTATGCTAACATAATTTTTACCACAATTGTTTCTAATCTTGCCATCTAATTGGCTAATTTTCCGTTGTCGATAAGAGTCTAGACAATGCTGCTCGCGTCAACTTGTCACGCAATGCCTTTTTCCGCCCTCAAACATGGACGACTTTGTTCGACCACTGTGATGACGAATATCGTTGTAGATGTGCACACAACGCTAAACCACATTCGATTTGTAATTACCTGATGTGTCCACTCGCGAAACCGTCAGTAAGAAAGTGGCAGGCAAACGCATCCATCGCAAGTGCTTCATGAAGGAGCCTCTCCTCTTCGTCCCCGCCACAGTTTCCAGCTTCTCGTGCCTTGTCTATCGCCAGCTGGTGACCCGTAAGGTACGAATACTTTGCATAAGGTTGGAAATGATCGTGATTATTCTCAGCTAGCTGTAACATCCTCCCATGTTTCAAAGGTAAAGGACCAGCCCATATACCACCTGTGATTTTGTCCCATGTTTTGGAGGCAAAACTTTTACGTTGTTCAGTTTCTTTCTTTAGAGTCTCTAACAGCTTGTCCAACTCACTCTGTAGCTCATCCTTTGGGGCGCGTGCCAGAGTGTCGAATGCTTCTGCGAAGCGCTGGTCGCGGCCAGGATCCTCCTCTTCGACGATCAAAGGATTAATAATTGGTTGTTTTGGTAAACCGTAATAATCTCCAGCAAGAGCTATAATGTCCTCAAACTCAATCAACACACCATTTGGAAGCGTAAGTTCTTTTATCTCCAGGCGGATAAACTTCCCAATGTGTTTGTGTTCAAATGAGGCAAATTTCATTTGAATATGGCCAAAGTTTGTCGGTAGTGCCGCCATGTGGCAAAGGAATAGATTAGAAGCGATCAATGATTGCAACACCCCGATACTGAGAATATTCGCTAAAATTCCGCAATTTCAGCTTTGTTCTTCCTTCTAGGCAAAAAGCCAATTAATCAATCAACTGTTTATTTACCTACGTGCCATCAATTAATCCCGTTTGCCACACTCCGATAGTTTAAATATTCCACAACATTCAGCAATTTCAGCTATGTTCTTCCTTCCTGTCAAGTTTTTTTCTTTTTAAAGACCACTGGTTACACTCATTTGTTTCTTTGCATTCATTATGTAAAATGAAGCCTATAATTCATAAAACGCTTACACATAACATGGTAATTTTTTGCCATTTCCCGTCGTGACCAAGAGTTTTTACAACGAGGAAAAAATATCACGGGGGTAACCGCAATGACGTCTAGCATGTCTAATGTTGTAGAATACGCAGAATTTGTCCATTATTGTTGACCTTGATCTTTACTCAAGTTACATCTATATTTTAGGCTTTGTGAGGCGTATGTACTTGTTTTGGCACCGACACGGAACAGCTTGAAGTGAAGCACTTTGTTTTTTTCCTTTTTGTTTGAGCTCAGTGAGCTGAATCAAACTTTGTTTTTCCCAGTTCCTAAATGCTCTCCGTATAATAATTTTAAAATCAATATGCTAGTCGCCGGTTTACAGCACAATAAACAGCACTTTCAGTACGCTCTTGCTTGTTTGTTGTTTTTTTTTTTTTTTTGTTTGTTTGCTTGTTTGTTTTGTTTGTTTTGTTTTGTTTTTTGTTCTTTTTTTTTGTTGTTGTTGTTTTTGGTTTTTTTTTTTTTTTTTTTTTTTTCGTTTCTGTAGTTAGCAGAGAAAGAACGTGAAATGAATGTTAGCCTGAGTATCAGGCCTTCCGCCCAATACGGAATATATTTTCTCCCAACCTGATACTCAGGCTAAATGAATGGTAGCAACAGGTTGATCGGCAACATTTCGATGCCGTTTCCTGGCACTTGCACATCATCAGATTAAAAACTAAATTCGATTTTGAGACGACAAAACGACTTTATATTGACGGCTAGTTGGGAGAAAATATATATAGATTCCGTATTTGGCGGCGCGGAGTCGCGAAGCGACGAAGCCCAATACGGAATATATTTTCTCCCAACGCCGTCAATATAAAGTCGTATTGCCGTCTCAAAATCGAATTTAGTTTTTTATCGCGATACTGACATTTTGTTGGAGAGAGTAAACGGATAAAGTACAAATCGTACGCTGATTGAAAGAGAAATTCTTACTTCAGTGTAGCCATGGTAAAATCCGTGCGCGAAATTTTTTCTCGGGGCGGGTTATTTGAATTTTTGGCTTTAATTTTTACGTCAAAACAAAGAAAATGCAAAAATTTACTGTCCATAAAGCACCTACCATTGATGAAATAGACGAGCTAGTAGGTTTGAACATTTTACCAGCAAATTATATTGAAAACTTGTTACCGCCGAGATATTAGCTTAAACAACAACATGAAAACAGTGATGAATAAACCTCACAGCCAGAAGCAAGAATAAAAAGAGCAACCATACTAGTACCCAAGTAGTGCAACTAGTGCAAGTAGTTCGCGAGGTGGCTAAAATCGAAAGTGCTTCACCGCCAGACAAGAACAAAGGCAAAAATGTCTTACTGGGTTCTCTGAAAGGAAATTTATTCGGAGACGGTACAAAAGATACACCGGATATCGACAAATGTAATGTCGCCCTGGGATTGCTTTCTTCGTACTTTGATCGTAGAGACGCCTTCTTGGATTATGCGTTATTGTACTTGAAGCCGCTGGAAAACGACGAACAGAAAACTCAGTTTGCAAAAGTAGAGCCCTTGGAGATGAAAGCCTTCACCATATTAGAAAACTTTCGAAATGTTTCCTCTTTCAGATTTCCTGATCCAAGGAGTTCCACTTTTTTCGCGTTCCCTGAGGCTTTTCGCTATCTCTCATCCACATCGAGCAAGTAAACAAGTGTCGTTTGGAGGAATGGAGTCAAATCTCACCCATGTTTACTTTCTGAATATGGCGTATGGTCAAAATCACACTGGGATGCTTGGTGGTGAAAGAGCCCTTTGCTGAACACTCCATTGCTACTTGTAAAGGTTCCTCTGGTGCTCCAATCTTCTTCTACATCTTTAATCATGACACTGGTGAGGTGGACGTAGATGAGGCTGTTTACTTTCTTCACTTTTATGGAGAGGAAGTTGATGGAAAGCTTCGCGGCAAAGCGGTGTCATTTTCTACCATTATCCGAAATCTTCAGTTGCAAGCTACTCATAAGGAACTAGGTGATGCCTTAGCTGAGGCCTGGGGGGGGGGGGGGGGGTACTCCAAAAAATATTGGGAAGGGGTGTGCGGCCCGCTTCCCAAAACCCTTACCCTATTTATGACCAAAATCTGCGATTTTCCCTACCCTATTTATGACCTGAAGTAGCTTCTTCTAAAAAAAAATCGAACCCAGGACTAGAGTGCAAAAATTTATACCCTATTTATTACCAAAATGGCGGCAAAATGGCTAAAAGCGATACCCTATTTATGACCAAAACAGCCGAAAAACCATACCCTTTGGCGCCGCACATACCTATATAGCCCATATAAGGGAGTACCCCCCCCCCCCCCCCCCCGGGAGCTGAGGTCAGAGAAAACGTAGAACACACTTCATAAACATGTGTACTTGGCATTTATGACAGCAGAAAGAACACTTTTACAAGTTGACAGCGACTTTTAATGTTACATAGCATGAAGACAACTTTTGGCGCAACCTTTTGTTGCGGCAACGCGTTGCATGTTTTTTGAAGACAAAAATACTTGGAGTGTTTTACCGCAACACGGATAATACTGACTTAATTATACGTTTAAAAAATCGTTCCGTATAAAAAATCGCCTTTAAATAAACCAATTTCAGAGGACTATTAGCTATATTAGTTTGTAGTACCAGCTTCAGATCAACAACAATTTCCTGTGTCAATTTTTATCAGCTAGAAACAGCGCAGTACCAGGCTAGGGATGCTTCACGATGAACACCAGACAAGCTCAAAAACTGACACTTTACATATGAAAAATTAAGGGAAAAATTACAACTAAACCAAACATAAAAATTATGCTGTGAGAACCAAACTACATGTATTGCATAAAATACTGCTAGATGAGTTTGAAAATGAGCTTATTTCAGTTGTCACTATAAAAAACCTAGCAAAGCAATCCAGATGCTTTGCTTACGTTAATAAGCTGTTAAAAGACTGATCTCTTTCTTGCTACGTAGGATTACATAGCCCCCGGCAGACTACTATTACGTGAGACAAAAGTTGAAACAGAAGTCGCATTTATAAACGATCCAGTTGCCACTTTTTACTGTTTCTTCATCCCAAACAGGGGATGGAAAAAGAGCGTTGTATGGCTATCCGTGTCCCGCGGATAAGCACGCCAACAGTCTGGGACTATTCCATAACAGTGACGGCATGCTGTATGTCAAGTAACAGAATCAGTCTTTAAATCGTTTTACTAACTGAAATAGTCAACGTTGTTTCTCAAAATGTCAATATAGCCTGAAGAAATAAATTGCTTATCTAGCCAAAATTGTTTCAAACCTCAAGGAGAGATACTAGTTATGTTTTGGGTTAGTGTGGGTTCGATACCTATGTAATCTGATTAATTAAGTTATTTTTAAACCGCCATTGCGCGGTTTCATCGTGCTCTGTGTTGTTCGGTCATTTAGTGTAGTTTTTGGTAGAGAAAATATCTGTCACGATATTCCGTTTTATGGTCGTTTCCGGAAGGGTTTATAAAAAACAAAATCTGCTTCAAGCATAAAGGCGTTTACGGTATTATAGGTTTTATAGTTTTGACGCGGTATTGTCGTTTAGTAGACTCTACAGTATCCCTTTCCTTGTGGTGATGTAATCGTCTTAGTTGCGTTACAACCTTTATATTTAGAAACAAGAGCAGAAATCAATTTGGTTTCCTTACGGCCGACTCATTGAAATTTCACTTAGTCAGTAACTTTAGTTTAACAAGAGAAGATATGAAAGTTCAGCAGACATAGGGCAGAATGCTGTGACATTCATTATCTATTCATGATCATCGTAGCGGAAATACGCGCTCTGAAAAGCTTCGCCATCTTGTTTAGCAAATATGCACATGATCATAGTCTAACCACACTGGCCTTTGGTGCTGGCTGGCTCAGGTTGTTTTGGCGGGAACACTGGTTGGTGAATGAGACAGAAGTGACTACTTTATTTTATGAGTGGTTGAAGTTGGATTGAACAAAATATTAAAATTGGGTGTATAAAACACAGTTTAAAAGATTGACTCCAACGTTGAGCTTGATAATCGACCGTTCGGTACCGGAAAGATTGGTGTTTGCTTGGGTTCGATTACTAAACAATTCGATTGGTTCGCCGAGATCAAATCGACTATCAGGATAACGATCGCTACGTTAGCTGACAAACAATGTTCCCAGCGATTGTGCGTTCGTGCATATG
This sequence comes from Pavona decussata, assembly GCF_977016875.1. Classification (NCBI taxonomy): domain Eukaryota; kingdom Metazoa; phylum Cnidaria; class Anthozoa; order Scleractinia; family Agariciidae; genus Pavona; species Pavona decussata. The sequence continues at coordinate 2,201,631 of NW_028145657.1, read as the reverse complement.
GCAACTGTCGTTAAATTACCCGCTGTTTTGGTAACACGAAAGTCACAAAGATCCGAAAACAGAATCGAAAGAGTTCTTTATACTTCTTGGTCGCTTCCGCGCGCGCAAACTGCATACAGCAAAATAACGAATTTATTTACAGCACCATAAAATGCGCTTTGTTTCTAGTGTTGGGGTCTTAAGTTCACCAGCGACGTAACGAAAGGGAAAACTTATAATTATACAACGGTGTGCGAATCAGTCGCGGAACAAACCAGAAAACAAAAGTGGGCTGAGTTTATTCAAAGCGGTTTGTGGTCATCGAAACAAAGGGTAACAATAGTGCACTGGTTGCATTGTTTTGTTCGCTGCCTCCATCAGACAAATGAGCATTACCGCGCGTTCATAACAACCAATGAATAAGCTCCTTTTGGGCATCTATGAATAATAACAAGCGTCATGGCAGACCTATATAACTGGAAGTAAATGTCACAAGAACAATAGCCATTCTACGCGATGAAGGAAATATGGTAAAAGATCATGCATAGAGTCATGTATAGAATTAATCACTAGTTGATGCTTACATTTATTTTCTTGGCTGTGTTGTTTGCTGCACAGTTATGTAAATTTAATTAGGAAATCTATTCAGGCGGGGAGTGGAGGCGAGTGGGGGCTGCAGAATCTTCCTGTACAGGCTTGGACGTTGTAGCTGTTAAATGAGCAGTAAAAGTTACAAGCTCAGAAAGGAACAATTTGTTATGAATGTCCAGGAAGAGAAACAAAGAAATGAGAGACAAGAAAAGAAAATAAGATAGAGGAAAAGAAAAGACTGCCTTAGACTTGAAACAAAATAGACCTGTTTCATGTTACTGTCAATTGTTTCAATAACTGACCTGAAATCCTTTCTTCTCTGCCCCCGCTCCTCCCCCTCCCCCACCCCCCAAAAAACTCATTTTCACTAACCAACCCTAAAAGGAACGGTCCGTCAGTTCAACGCTATGTTGAGTAATTAGCTTCTCTAACGGACCTCAGTGTCAAAGAAAGTGTTTAGGAACTGAGCAAACAACGCTCAGTGTTTTATCATAGCTTTATTACTGTCTGTTAAAGAAAAAGATTTCCTCGTCTCTGACTGGTCCCAGAGAACCAAACCAAGGCCGGTCTGAATAAAGTTAAGAGCGGAAAACTGATAAAATTAAAATTAGTAGAAACTAGGTGTATATACATCATTAAAGGCGCCTTTGAAAACAATGAGTTAAAAATACATAAGTGTTTTACCTATAATACCAAACCAGGTGGCGTAAGTAGTTTCCAACAGCCTATAGCAATGTCAAATATATTTACCTGGTTGTCGAGGCGTAGATTCATAAAGAGAGAATGGCTTTCCATCATTTGGTCTTAGCAAAATCAATATATATCTTAAGGTTATACGTTATTATTCTTTAGTACTGTTAACACGGGAAAATTAAATACAGTCTACTCCCGATAACTCGAATCTTCAAGGGAAATTGAAAAAGGTTCGAGTTATCGGGAGTTCGAGTTATCGAGGGTAAAATTAGATGGAAAATGACCTGAAAGGGAAGGAAGATTGGTTCGAGTTAGCGCGAGGTTCGAGTTAGCGAGGGTTCGAGTTATCGGGAGTCGACTGTATTTAATTGATATGACCCCAATTCTGAGTAGCATGCTTTCAATCTCAACTAGTCGTGTAGGCTAAGAGAGTTCTATCTAATATCATGGGTTCTGTACACTGTACATATGCCAGTGAATATAGCTGAAGTTACCATAAAGTTTAATGTAAAAACATAGTATGCAGCGTGGGGCCTGAAAAAAGCACTAACTGCTTATCCTAAAACGAAAGGATTTGTTGAGGCTCTAACAGCTTTTGTGTACTACAGTATTATATTTGCATTTTGCCATTTTAAAATGATGAGGGCTAAAACATACACTGACTTTCTGGAGGCAATCAAAGTCTTAAAAAGACCGTTACTATACTGTTATGAAAATTGCAGTCATACGTCCAAATGTTACTCCTTGTTTAAAAGGAATCCGTCGTGAGCAAGCCACCATCCTGAATTCAAAGAATAAAAAGTGAGGCTGTGTCGTTGCATTAGATAAGGCCTTATTCTTTCACAATTCCCTTATTCGTTTACCAGATCAAATAATTTGGTTTTTATGAGCTACGATGAGAATCTCAACTTAACAATTCCAGAAAATTAGCGTGGAAAATCAGTGCCAATGAAGATAACGGTTTTCGTAGACTCCAGAATAATGAACCACTGAAATTTTCAGTGAAAGCTAGCGAAGTGATGAAAGAATCTTCTCCAAATCATCAACATGAGCATCCTATAATTTCAATAAGCGGGAAAACACATCACATTTGTCATGTTAAAGTACTCACTGCCCTCATGTGCACTGTTAGGTGGAGCCTCAAAGCGGCACTTTGTTATATCTAGTGTTCGTCTGCATAACCAACAAAATGACATTTAAAAAAGGGGTTGCCTTAAACGATTGTTTCAGTACTTGTTTTAGATATGTAACCGTAACTGTAGATTGTATGGCAAGGTTTAACTAGCTTGTCTTTTGTAAGTTTATCAATACTTTATAATTAAATAACATCAGGAGTTCTCAGAAAGGCAAACTAAGCATCGCCCGTGTTAGTCTAAAGGAAAAATACATACTCAAAAAGCGAGAAACTGAACGAAATGTTCAATGTGAACGTCTTTCGCTATCTCACGCGATACTTGAGTTCATTTCTCCTCATAATGTAAATTATGTAACACAGGTATTGTATTTTACAAGCTGTAACCTTAATTATACTTAATTGCATGTGAATAAGTCAGTATGATTTAGCTGTGTAATAAAAATCTGTAATGAAAATACGACCCAGCGTTTTCACTTAATATACACACAGCAGCTTCGAGAGACCACAATAGCAGTGCTTTAAACAAAAATACTTTGATTACAACATAGTGGAACCTTTTAATGAAACAAGAAGAACATGATCGCAATTATGTATAAAACTTAAGGTGGCTCCATCGGTTTCCAGCACTTAAGCTTTGACGGATCAATACTACTACTCTTTAATATCAGTTAATAACACAAACGGTAAACCGGCGCTAAAAAGTTATAGGTGTTTTCTCGACTTTACTGGATACCATAGCAACAATATAACCTTTGAAACAACAGCCTTAGCTTTAGCCTTAATCGATTATAACTAAACAAAGAGCACGGTAAGTCCCATTTTTACTAAACAAGTTAAGACACAACTTGTACAAGTACAAGGAAGAAATTGTAGGGTGGGATTTAGAGCTGAAAATTTAAGGTGGCTCTGAACTCATGCATTCCTGATTTTTTTTTTGTTTTTTAGTTATATGTGTCATTTTTTTTTCCAAAGATCTTTATTCTAAGCAAAACCTCGTAAACATACAACGGGCTAGCTTCTAAGGTGGCTACGATTTCAAGCATTTGTGTTTTAAGAGTCATTGTCAGAGAAAATCAGGCAAAAGTCAGAAAATGTCAACGGAAGGGGGTGAGCAAAATTTCTTTTCTTCGTTAAGTAGATTGAGATCATAAAACGGCCATCGTTTCAACTACTGTGTTCTATCGCAAGAGTGCCTGTTACTATTTTGTAGGTATCGTATCAGAGAAAAAGACTAGGTTTATTCAACTCCGACAAAAATTGTTCGATAGCGTTGTCGGATAGAACTATGTACTAATACTTCTGCACAACATACACTTTAAGTTTCATCAAGAGAGGATGAAGGTTACCTTCATCCTCTCTTGGTTTACCTTCATCCTCTCTTGGTTTCATATGTTCAAAGCTTCCTTGATTCTCGTTGCAAAGGGATCAAAACTTTCCATTTGACTAAGAAAGATGTTCAACATATTCCTCGCAGATCAGCACTTGGAAGTCAAAAAGTCATTCATTTATGTCATCCGTTATAAGGATTGTAGGGATTTATGGCATAGAGAAACCCACTGAGTCATCCTTAGTATGTCATCTTATTCTCAATTGGCCCCAGGCTCCCTCCTCTCTCCAAAAAATATGACGTCACTTTTCAGCTGAGGGTACGCATACATCTTTGAGCGGCTAAAAATCTGATATTTCATGTTTATTTTTGAACACAGTTTTTTTCGTTTATTAGGTATAATAAACCACAGGAAAACACAGAAACTAAAAGCAAGTTGTCGGAATAATATTGTTACTGATAATAACGGTAGATCCATGGCCATGGCTGATTCGTAAAATTCTCGCGGATTTTTGGAACTGGTGAAAATCATAATTATCAGGAGGCTTAGAGAAAACGGTTCACGTTTGATCTGTTAAAGAGATCGTCTCTTGCTTGCTAACTAAACGTAACATAGGAAACAGTTGTTAGTGACTGGGGCTGGTGTACGTACACATACAGTAATATGAACACATGTAGTGACAACTGGCAGGATCAAGTCTTGTGCCAAGGTTAATATTCAGTCAGTGAAGATTACAATCATTTACTTAAAATGTTACCCTTAATAATTCGGTGGCATGTGTACAGTCGGGCTACTGAGACCGTCAAACCACGGGTCAAATCCTTAACGCGCGAGCGGGGCTTGAGGTTTTCGTTGTATATACTTTGTTAAAATCCATCGAAAAATTATTAGACGCCACGACATGGCTACTAAACAAAAGCGGAGTTTTGGGTTCGGCGCAGGTACGGCGTGTCATCTGCTGATGTGACATAGCGGCAAGATGAGTACGCGTGCTTCCCAGATTTGTAATTCGAGAGAGAATCGATTACGAATGCTCCACTTCAATCGCCAATTTCACACCGGTTAACACAATATTTTTTTTTTTTGAATAAGGTATGTGATGGAGGAAGTTCGAAGGAACCTTTCCTGAAAACGGCAACATTGTCTATTTTGATTCGGGGTTATCCCCGCGAAACGAAAACAAACAATGGGAATTTTAAAAATGCCGCCATCTCACCGAGTAAGATTGCTCACGCGTGACGAGCATGCGCACACATTTTGCCGCTGTGTCTGCTGCGGTATGCAAGTTTTTTAATTTATTCATTCATTTATTTATTTATTCATTCATTTATTTATTAATTTTTTTATTTATTTATTTTTATTTATTTTTTTCATAGTAAGCGGTTTTTGTTTCAAGCCTTGGAAAAATGTAAAGCCCCATTACACCCGGTATGCTGTCATCATCTACGTGATCAGGCCCTTCGCGTACTCCCAATCCCATTTCTGTGTCATCTCTGTGTCGTTTTTCGAAGAAACTGAAGAAAGCAACCGATTCGGAAGAAAACCTTATCTAATTCTGTCTTTAATAAGCACTGGCGACTAGGTACAAAACCGGAAAATGTGGTCGGTTACCATAGTAGCCATGACGTAAGCATCGAGTCGCCTCAATTGTTACTGGCCTTTGTGCTGTGCGGATCTCGTAACCAATGAGATTGTTTATGAGGACGCATTGGTGTGCACAGGTTTGTTATACTTTTTGGTTATTTTTGTAGGTTTTTGACCTAGCTTCGTCCTTATGTTTGGCATTTTCTCGCTAATTTACAAAACAGGTTACTCATTTTACTAGTAAGAACACTAACCTCACATGGTTTTCGATAAGCCAGAAGTTACAAATAAGTAGTTGGATTCGAATGTTACCGTAATAGACTATTGACTCTAGTCCTCATTGCGTTGAATTCTGCTCTTATTCCGGTTAGCTGGAAATCCATCTTGTACTGAATCTTGCATGCGTGCTTATATCTCAAGTAAAACGTTCATTGTGTGTTAATTAATACTGAATTTGAAAATGAATTTAATGAAAAAAGAACTCCAGTGTTAAATGAAAACTTAACAGTCATGTTGCATACTTAAAAGTTTTAGCTCTTAGACTGTCATTTTGTATGTTGGCAAAACGGCTCGAGTTAAATATCAACTCAAACTTCAAGGAGTTTGTTTTAAAAAATAATAAATTTAAATGTTGCGGAGCCGCTTTATGGAGTGTGACAGGTGACGGTAAATAAAGAAGCTTCTTCGTTGTTTACTAGAAATAGGCTATTGTTTTCTAATGTTGTTTAAAGTTAACCTGCAAAATTCAAACAAAGTTTGACAAAATACCACGTTAAAATACGTGGAAAACTGTTCTCATATCGCGACTAATGTAACTAAAGATGCAAAAATTGTTTAAAAAGGCGTAAAAGGACCCATCATAATTCTCTTGTTCAATGAAACTCGAGTTTTCTGTCTAATTTTCTCATCATTTGATGGCGCAAGAACACTGGATTTAAATTTATTTAGCATATTAGGCCGCAAGACGGTCTTCTGTTTGACATTATGGTAACTTATTTATCCTGTTAAAATTTTAAATAGGACAAAAAGAAAAGCAACAACAACAAAAGTGGATATTTTAAAATTGCGAAACTTTGATGTCGGCTTTTGATAACTTGCCAACCAATATTTAAGAAATGTACTTTAAAAAAGGGGGAAAGGCTTTTCTGTTTTCAAGTCCGTTTTCCAGCCTTTCAAAGGAATATTTTTGTACGCTAAGATAGTGGGATATGTTCATTTTGTTCTTTTTAACTGTATCTTTAAGTCGAGGAAAATTGTGGGGAGCAGATCCTACTCCAGAATTTACCAGCTGCTGTTGGCTTCGAAAATAAAAGGAATAAATTGCCGATATTAACAATTTTTACCTTTTTTTCTTTTACTTATGTTTTAAGTGAAATCACCAAAGAAAACACCAGGGGGTTTTATTTTCACAATTTAATCCAGATTTCTGAGACGATTTAGCCCTTTCAAAACAAAAATATTTACCGCTAAAATGGACCGATGGATGCACCAATGCAGGTGAAAGTAAACAACAGTCCTCGCCTTAAATTCAATGTTTTCCTACAGTTTTAATTTCTGTTAGAAACATCGCAAGGGGTACTAGATTAATGTTTCCCAATAACCGCTTAAATCATTTATGATAAAACCTCAGTACCAGCTTAAGGAAGAAATCTCAAGTAGCCGTTTATTTTAATTTGGTCCATATAACCTTCTTCTGCACGCGTCACTATCCAACAAATGAAACAACAATGCAGGTGTCAAACTTATCATTTTGCGGTTTTTCCTAATTAATGCTTTTCATCAAACCCTTAAGCCTCCGTTACCTTATAGTATTCTAGTCTCATGGTTCGTCTTAATAGAAATTTTGTTCGTTTCCATAGAGAATCTGCATCACAGGTAAGGCATCATGAGGAAAATAACCCAGTAGTTTGAAAATGAATCTGCAAAAGGCACCGTTACTCAAAATTAGTTGTGTCACTAACAAAAGGGTTGAGTCATTCTTTTTACGGCAGGTAATTGGCCATTACTCGTAATTTGAACTACTATTCTTTATGGGGTTGTTGCGGCAGACCAAAAGGTGATAGATCTCTTGTCATATATAATATATATAACATACGTTGCTGTTAATAAAAATTAAAAATAAATAATGAACTTTTGCCGAGAGTACCTTCCCTCTTAAACAAATTGCCTATCAATCTGACTGCAAGTGTTGAGATTTTTAAGCAGGTCCACTTTTTATCATCTTTAATCATCAAACTAAGGGAAAAAGTCGATTTACTGCCCAGGTTAACGTTCTCCTAACTAAAAGGCAAGGAGGGCCGCTTTGCCTCAATAGAGAGGGAGCGCTTATTTATCTCGGCTTTCGATCACAGTAAAAATAAGGATACGAGTTCGTATTGTCTGCAGAATAGCATTTACTTTACGTTGTTAAGCCAATGTTTTCATTAATTTTAATTTTACTGCCAGATGAGAAAGTATAACATATATATTATTAAGTTCAATGAAGGAAGCCAAATATTCAATAGGGGACGCTAACTATTCCAATAGGGGTCGGTTATCAGAACTGGGACATTTACCCAATAGAGGTGCTCACAGGAAGGAGGATATTATTGGAATACGGGCGCTTATCAACAAAACAGGCTCTCAAGTGGGAGCGTGTATCTGAAAAGGGCGCACTTATTGAAAAGAGGACGTGTAATCGAATCATTACTGTGCTTTGTTTTTACGTGTTCAGTTCCAGTCGTTTCCAAAAGCATTTTCAAAAAATCCCGTATGTTTGTTATATAAACATACTCCCGGTTTAAGTTTATTGAAACTACAAATAAAAACGCAGAATCATCTCAGTAAACGTTTCTTCCAGGGAAACTGATACCATGCTGCTTCAGTATTTTGTTGGTATTCTCGTCATCATAAACTCTGCAAAGCTGCTTCACGCCTTGGAACAATGTCAAGCGCAATCACTCTCAGTTTACGGCCATCACTTGGCTAACCACGTGATTTCCACGAGGGCCTCCTCCGGCCTTAACGAATGCATAATGATGTGTGCAGACGAGTCGCGGTGTAAGAGTTTCAACTTCAGGGTGAATGACAAGTCATGTGACTTAAACGATGCTGACAGATTTACTCACCCACAAGATTATGGGCCGAAGCATGGGATTGTTTACATGGACACGTCTGTTAAGCACAGAAAGGTCAGTCTTGCCGCCTGCTTTGACATTCGACTTTTTCTTAAATTTGTCTACCAGAAAGTTGGTATAACAATTGCTTATTCACGTCACATGCTGTTTCCAAGATGTTTGTCACATCAACCCTAATTTACTGGCTTACAGTTCTCACGAGTCACCTGTAGATCAGTGAATAGGATACGATAGAATAGGTTAGGATAGGATAGGATAGGATAGCATAGGATAGGATAGGATAGGATAGGATAGGATAGGATAGGATAGCATAGCATAGCATAGGATAGGATAGGATAGAATAGGATAGGATAGAATAGGATGGGATAGGATAAGATAGGATAGGATAGGATAGGATAGCATAGCATAGCATAGCATAGCATAGCATAGGATAGGATAGGATAGGATGGGATAGGATAGGATAGGATAGGATAGGAAAGGATAGGATGGGATAGGATAGGATGGAATGGGATGCGATAGAATAGAAAAGGATAGGATAAGATAACATAGCATAGGTTAGGATAGGATAGGATAGGGTGAGATAGGATAGGATAGGATAGGATAGGATAGGATAGGTTAGGATAGGATAGGATGGAATGGGATGGGATGGGATAGGATAGGATAGGATAGGATAGGATAGGATAGGATAGGATAGGATAGCATAGCATAAGATAGCATGGGATGGGATGGGATGGGATGGGTTGGGATAGGATAGCATAGCATAGCATAGAAAAGGACAGGATCGAATAGGATAGGATAACATAGGATAGGGTAGCAGACCATAAGATAGGATAGGATAGGATAGGATAGGATAGGATAGGATGGGATGGGATGGGATGGGATAGGATAGCATGGGATATGGTAGCAGACCATAAGATAGGACAGGATAGGATAGGATAGGATAGGATAGGATAGGATGGGATGGGATGGGATGGGATGTGATGGGATAGGATAGCATAGCATATGAATACAATAAAATCTGCAATTCCACAGCGACAAACCAATGAGTGGTGCCGGATCACTTGTAGACCTGGATCAGCAAATTATCTCAAATACAAAATATTAACGGCAGACTGATCCCAACGGCAGAGGTGACGAGCTTGATAGAACAAACAACAAAAGCTAGAATAACTGAAATATATTTGCCCGATATTTCGGTTTGCAATACAAACCTTCCTCGGGGGCTGAACGAAAAAGAAAAGTGAGAAACATAAAAGGATCGTTACAAAGAAGATTTAAAATATAAAATACATGACAATGATTGGTTGTTTAGGACTAAGTTACAAGTGTGAGACATGTCATTGGCGTGTTTCGTCACGTCTATTTATACCAAGAGGGTGCAATGTTTTAGCTTTGCTGATTAGATGAGCTTCACGAGCCTTTCTAACTGAGTCACGTTTGCTGCGTATAAGTTCAAGCGGGATTAGTTGGACGTCGTTGATTGAGTGGCCAGGTTGGTTGAAATGTAGCGAGACAGGAGTAGGGTTGAGTAGTTGATGGTGATTCAGGATAGATCTGCGATGCTCCCCGAAACGTTCATTAAGTTTGCGCTTTGTCTCCCCAATGTATTGGGAATGGCACTTCTTACACTGAATTAAATAGATTAGGTTTTTGGAATTGCAAGATATGAAGTCAGTAATTTTGCGTGTTTCGTTAGTGTTGAAAAAAATGTAGTTCGTTTGACCTTCTTGGAGAAATGGGCAAGTTAGGCATCGTGGGTGGTTGCATTTATGAATTCCAGCGGGTTGTTGATTGGAAGGCTTGTTTTGAGATAGCTCGGAATGGACCAGGAGATCACGTAGACTTGCGTTACGTTTGTAGGCGATAACTGGTGGATGAGGGAAAACTTGTTTGCAGTTGGCGGAGGACTGGAGGATGTTGATATGTTTTTTCACAATAGATAAGATTTTGGGAAGAGCAGGATTGAAGGATATGACGAAGGGTGTTCTGTCTGGTTTTGTGGCTTTCTGTTCTTGTGGCTGTAGTGTTGCGTGACGTGGGATGGCTCGTACGCGATTTGCATCTCTTTGTAGGGAATAGCGGCTATAAACACGTTGGACCAGGTGCTTGATGAGTTCTTCGCTTCGTTTATCAAAGAAAGCGTCGGTAGAGCATATGCGACGGATTCGCAGGAAAAGGCTGAATGGAATACACCCTCTTGGTATAAATAGACGTGACGAAACACGCCAATGACATGTCTCACACTTGTAACTTAGTCCTAAACAACCAATCATTGTCATGTATTTTATATTTTAAATCTTCTTTGTAACGATCCTTTTATGTTTCTCACTTTTCTTTTTCGTTCAGCCCCCGAGGAAGGTTTGTATTGCAAACCGAAATATCGGGCAAAAAAAAAAAATTGTTTTTTTTTAAAAAAAACAAATATATTTCACTTATTCTAGCTTTTGTTGTTTGTTCTATCAAGCTCGTCACCTCTGCCGTTGGGATCAGTCTGCCGTTAATATTTAGCATAGCATAGCATAGCATAGCATAGCATAGCATAGCATAGAATAGGATAGGATCTGATAGAATAGCATAGGATATGGTAGCAGACCATGAGATAGGACAGGATAGGATAGGATAGGATAGGATAGGATAGGATAGGATAGGATAGGATAGGATAGGATAAGATAGGATAGGATAGGATAGGATAGGATAGGATAGGATAGGATAGGATAGGATGGGATGGGATGGGATGGGATGGGATGGGATGGGATAGGATAGGATAGGATAGGATAGGATAGGATAGGATAGGATAGGATAGGATAAGATAGGATAGGATAGGATAGGATAGGATAGGAACACGAAAGCAATGAAAGCCTGGTCAAGTCTGGTTCAACTAGGCTTACCAGACTTTTGGTTTGAAATCAACTCTAGTCAAGAGTGTGGTATAAGCTTGGTTAATAGTTTCCCTAAATATAAAAATTATAGCATAGAATCAAATTGTGAATCCAATTATGATCTGCTTACGTTAACATTTTTTCGCTTTTATTCCCTCAGAAAAATGGATTTACATCGTGCATGGAGATACTCAAGGAATTGCCTCGGTCTAAAAGTGGGTACTACTGGGTAAAGATTGGCAAGAAAGATGCACAAGTGTATTGCGATATGGAAAACTATGGTATGCGCATAGATTTAAGTCACCTATTAATAAAAGAAATAATTAGGAAAAGCTTTTTTCCTGTCAGTTTTATTTAAAGGATTTCGTAAGTATTTATATATAATGGAGATATTTATTGTTGATGACAGAAATGTCGTACATCTACAAGGTTGATTGTCGCTATTTCTGGGCGTTATCTTGTTATAACTGTACATGTATCAGTACAATTTTATCAATATTGGCTCGTTTTCCAAAGGATTATCAACTGAAATTTGTCAATTTTATTCAGGTGGGGGATGGACCTTGGTGGTGAGCATAAGCTCAAAAAACAACAATCATCTTCAAAGAAATTCAAACAACTGCCTCAACTCAGTGCTCTGTGTTCCTGCTCATGAATCAGTCATCAAAGCTCGGAAGTTAAGTGACGAGGACATACATAAACTGGCACTGGCTGAAGGTAGGATAATAACTGAAAATGAATACAGTATGTGTCGTTAGTCAGGGTCCATGTATAGTGCTTATAAAAGGCGCACTGAGTTGCAATCAGACTTGAAATGTAATTGCTTTGGATCGGTATGAAGGCCAAGCATACAAAAGAAAGGCACAAAAGAAATTTGAGAACTGGGAGAAAAAGGTACATTAGAAAGGGCGTGCATTGCTAAGATTGGTTATAAAATTTATCTAACTATTAGCCTATCTAGACGGGCCCTTTTTTTTTCTTTACCCTCCGCCCCCCTCCATAAGTTCGTAAGTATAAAAGCTATGACAATGAGACTTGGAGGGAGAGAGTACGTCCAAAGATGTTTCCTTTGAAGTCCGCAACGAGAGGTAATGGCGTCAATTGACGTTGTAATGACATCATAATTGTCAGGGGGAAATGGCGGCCACTTTGGATCCGCAATGTTGGATTTAAACATAAATACAATACAACACAATACAATATTTATTCTGACATATACAACATTTACAGATGGAAAAATAAATGTTGCATAAAGAAAAAGAAATTCTATTTTCTGAAAAAGACGGCCTGTTAAATATTGGTCTTCATGGCAACATGAAAGTCAATGAACAGTAAACGATGACATCAAATTGTTTCGAGAAAATTTTCAGTAAGAAATCTAAAGTTTCAGACCTTTTTCTCAAATATTAAAAAAAATTATCTAGGTTCAAAGTCACTGCGAGCAGAATCCGCCCTCGTCCTCCCCTCCTCGCTGGTCTAGATAGGGTTGAGGTAAATTGTTTAACTTGTGATAAAAGCACTGTTCCAGCGAGAAGATGAATCCTTACCATAATGACTGGTCAACGACAACTACTACGCAACATCGTACCATCAAACAAACAATTTGATAACGCTAGTGGTGAATAAAGATACATAAGATCTAGCTTTCAATATTAATTGTATTTCCGTTACTTAATTAGGGACGTTCCGAGTTGACGTGTGGAAGACAAACGTTACCATATTTTATCAGGTATGAAATTACATAACATGACGAAACGCCAACTTTACTGAAAACACCAATTCTGAAAAGCTTATCCTTTGTTTTGTTCATAAATTTAAGATTCCAAGAGGACCACGACATTTCAATTCGTCATGCGTTGGTGTTCATGAAACGTAAGTTAGATTTTCTTCTAAACAGTCCCGTGGTGAAAGGGGGAGGGGGGGGGGGGGAGAGAGAGAGGTCTGTGCTTTGGTCTGTGCAGTTCTGATCTCCAAACATCTGACCCTTTTTTGCACTAAAATATCCATTTTTTGTACAATTAAATTTTCTTGTCTGGCCTCTAGAATCCATACCCGTTAATTTCCATAAAATCCATACCCGTTTTTCAGACCTTCAGACGAAACTGGTTAAAATCTAGACTCTATTTTAAACCAAAACGTCTCAAGACCATATACCCTTTAGGGCCGTAAGTACCTGTATATATACTGGGGAGTACCACCAGCTCGCCCCTCCCAAGGGAGTGACAGTACAGTCCGGTTTGGCGTATATAGTTGAGAAGTCAAAACGTTTTCACTAGTTTTAGTTGAAAATCCTACCACCTCCAAATCTGCCTGCTAGACTAGAGGCCTCTTTTCCTCTGTGTATGGCATATGCATGTTATATCTTCCTAATCTTAGACGGATCGGAACAATAATTCAACGTTACCTCTTCGATGAATTAAAGCTGACTGAATCAGTTGAGATGTCACAGCCAACAAATCGTGGGTAAAAACGATCGAGGGGGGTGATCAGAGAGCGGCACCAGTTTCGAGAACAGTGCGAAGTGTGAACATCTCCATCAGTTGAGATTGGAACTTAATTCAAAACTATTGATATATACTATTGACCATTAATCTTTTGATCTTCCCACAATCCGTTTATCACTGATTACTTTATCCATCATTTAATCAATACATTCATTCATTCTTTCAACTAACCAATCATTTACTCGTTTTCAGATGTCCGCGCATCATTATTTCTCATACTTTTCCGTATTACTGGGAAACTAACCACTGTACTGGTATTGACAAAGGATATAAAATTGCCAAAGGATGTCACAGAGGTAAAATTTAGGGCACGATTATTTGGTGAATTTTAATATGGTTTCGAGCGAGGGGAGTGGCTGAAGTTGGTTTCCATCACGTAATAAATTTAATCCTGGCGCAGTTGAATGAACGATTCAAGATGTGGCAAGAATTGCCTTTCACTGCGCGCCTAGAAGAAGATGTGAAATTTTCCTTGAGAGATATATACTACAAGTACCGCACGTGCTCCTTGTACAAACCGTTTTTAAATCTATTTCTCAGCCAACTGATTCATTTCGCTGCAAATTGTTCGGTGGGATTGCATGTACCAAAACTGTGAAACCGCAGTTAATTAGCGATGTTATGGTAACACAGAAAGCCGCAAAATTTTAGAGCGAACGTTTCCAATTTTGCACTCTTAATTCACACGGAATTAACAAATGCTTTCCATTGGACAAATTTATTCCTGTTTTTCTCGTTACCATGCTACCACCACTAGCGTTAACCATACAAAATTGTTGTTTGAATGCTGAGTTATAAGTTTTTTATAAGTTTTGGCTAAAAAAATAAAGTTGGATTTCCAGACAAACAAGATCATCGCAGAATAGACTGAAGCACAAAAAACCCGAGTCAAAATTCTGGATTATCATTAAAAAATGACTTTTTTTATGAAAAGAAGAAAAACAGTTGCCACATTGAAATGTTATTTTACAAAAATACTTCCTTAATCCAAACTTCCCATAATTTTGAAGAAGTTACACCTGGTTAGAAGAGAGTCGAAAGTTTGTAATTTTCGTATTCATATTACTGTAAATTCTTTTGAATCTTCCAATCGACTTCAATATGTTTCCTTTCAATTTCAGTTTTTGACGGACATGATGATGGCGAGTGCGGAATTATCTGGCATTCTTCAAACTACACTACTTGTAAGTAACTCAACTCTCATAAGGGCTCTCTACAACTGAGTTGCAGAAATTGGGGTTTTCTGATAAAAGCTTGTCGAAGTACTTATTATTATTAAGAACGGCAATTACCATCATCATTGATCATCATTATTATCATCACGGTCAAAACTAATAAGGCCCGTTTACACAAGCGATTTTTTTTCTGTTTTTTTTTTTTTGGTACTCAATAGATGTATGTTACAGTTTTCATTTGTGAGTGTAAACTGTCAGCTAGGTGATTTCAGCACAGAATTGCTGTGATATTGACGAGTTTGTATATTGTAGAACACTCGCTTGGCTCAGCAGAGAGGCGCCAGGAATCTTTGTAGCTCTTCTTTATTCTTTAAGAAACTGGTTCTTCACTACATCAACTCTACAACAATTTTACTTGCTATTCCGACGTCTATTCTACATCTTTTCTACAAGTATCACTCAAATCACGCCTTTCTTTATATATAGTGTGCTGTAAGTGGCATGTTTACAACTTTAATTCAACCAAGGCCAGATGGTCCCAACCAGAGATAAGAATTGGTTTTGCCAAAAAACGCTAACAGGAAAGAACAACACAACTGTTCTAAGAAAATAGACAGAAAGGGAAACCAATCAGGCTGATAAAATCCTTAAGTGTTTTGCTTTCAACCTTTTAGCCTTCGAGTCAAGGTCAAAGGAAGTAAGCAAACCTGGCCACAGCACAACTGTTAACTCCAATCTTTGAACAAGAGGAACATGTCAAATAATCTGTGAAATAAGCATCAAAACTTCGTTAGCCTTAAATTCGAAAATAACCTTTACATTTGATGATGAAAATTACGGGTAGAATGATATTTAAGATAACGTTTCGGTGTCCTCATGACACCATCATCACCTCAAAATATAATATTCAACAGATAATCTTCACCTAGCCTCAAGGGACTAAGAACTTGAACTTGAACATTAATATTCTAGTTATCTGTTGAATATTATATTTTGCCATGATGATGGCGTCATGAGGTTACCGAAACGTTGTCTTAAATATGATTCTACCCGTAATTTTCATCATCAAATCGATAACATTATCATGCCTGATAGGAACCTTCATATTACCTTCACAAAAATATGCACGAAATGTGCGAGAAAAGTTGAAATAGAAGTCGCATGTGTAAACGATCCTTGCTACTTTTTCCTGTTTCTTCATTCCAAACAGTGTATGATAAAAGAGCGTTGTATGGCTATCCGTGTCCCAAGCTCCCTCAGCACGACAGTCTGGGAATATTCCGTAACAGTGACGGCATGCTGTATGTCAAGTAACACAATCAGTCATTGAATCGTTTTACTAACTGGCATAGTCAACGTTGTTTCTAAAATCTCAGTATAGTCTGAAGAAATAAATTGCTTACGTAGTTAAAATTGTTTTAAACCTCAAAGAGAGATACTAGTCATGGTTTGGGTTACTGTGGATTTGATACCGCGGTAATCTGATTAATTAAGTTTTTTTTAACTGTCAATGCGAGGTTTCACCGAGCTCTGTGTTGTTCGGTCATTAAATGTAGTTTTTGGTAGAGAAAATATCTGTCACGATATTCCGCTTTAAGGTCGTTTCCGGAAGGGTTTATAACAAACAAGATTCGTTTCTAGCATATCATAGGTTTTATAGTTTTGACACGGTATTGTCGTTTAGTATACTGAACAATATTCCTTTCCTTGTGGTGATGTAATCGTCTTAGGCCTAGGGCAAACGTCGAATCTAAGTCGCGTCGAATTTATTAAAAATAGGTTCGACAAAGAGTCGACTTAATTCCAGTGTGGTAGCAAACGTCGAACCTGCGTAGACCCTAATTCACAAGTTGCACTTTATGAAACACGGGAATAAGCACGTGTCCCCGCGCTATTAGGGACCTTACAAAAACACCACGGCGACGCCACAGCACAGAAAGCTTAATGAGCAAAAACAATCGCTCTGCACGTGCGTTTTGAATTTTGGTACATTTCTTTGTCGTCCTCTGCAAAACAACAACGTGAAATGACCAAATTCAAGGTATTGTGGAGAACTTGAACCCACGGGAGTGAATTTTTCATTCTCTTCCTTAACTTGAACGGTACTCCTACCAATTTGGTTCCTGGGTAGTTTGTCGTTTGTGTACAAGTTGAATGAGTTAAAATAATCGCGAAGTAGCACAAATGAAATGAAGTAATACTTCCAAATGACGTTTGCGTTGGCGTCACCGTCTTGGATTCGTTAGGTCCCTATTCACTCGATGCGCCGCTAGTTACCGCTAGGACTTGCTAGCAAAATGCCGAAATACTGTGCTCGTCGGGCTTTTCTTCGGCAATTAATTGCGAAAAATAGAAAGAGAAGACTCAAACACTGAGCATTTATTGCAAATAGGCAAGTCGCATTTCAATCATTTATATTTAGTGTTCATGAAACACGAAAAACACATTTCCATCACGCTGGCGATGTCAGCAATGACTTTCGATAGCTTGCCATTTCTGGTCGCGAAATTGTCTTTGTACAGCGCACGCTCGTCAGGGGGGAAAATAGCGTTTGGCACATGGGGGGGGTCGGTATTTTTGTGACTTTTGCGCAGTCCATCACATTTGAATCAATTATTTTGTAATTTGCATGATTTATGAATTGAGTTCAGCGCGTGTTTAGAACGGCGTTTGCTGTAACGCCGAACCACTGTCGCATTATCTGACTTGGCAAGTCGAACTTATGCTGGAGTCGAACCAATTAATTTGAGTCGAACTTAATTGCGGCAAACGTCGCACCATTCATGCGCCTATTTCAAAATTAATATGTTCGACGAATTAAGTTCGACTAAGATTCGACGTATGCCCTAGGCCTTAGTTGCGTTACAAACTTTATATTCTCGGTTTTCACGGTCACGCCATTGAAAAAAAAATCGAAACCACTCCATGAATGAAGTCAAGAAATTGACATGGTATAGAGGATAAATAAATAAGGCGTCTGTCCAAGTGTCAGGTCTGTGCAGCATTCCGTACTCGAGTTATTTGACAAAATGTTCCACATAAATTTATAGAGCTTAGTATGGAGACGCCATGTTTGTGTCCCTCTGAGGGGCACAAACATGGCGGCCGGAAATATGAAAAAACATCTGGAGTTCACTTTTGCCAGAAATGAGGTTTGTTTGCCCTTGTGAATTTTCGAATGCTTAGATTAATATTTCTCCTCAAACTCAAATTGTTTAGAATGCTAAAAATCACCCGAAGAAGCATTTTTAAGATACGGAAAAGCTCTGTCACGGCCGTCCTCCTTATGTCACGCAAGATGGAAACTTGGAAATATAAACTGTTCTACGTTCAAAAGGAAGCGCGACATCGAGCTCAGAAATTGTGAACAAACATATTTTTGGGTAATCTTTCCTTGAATGAAGGTAAAAAGTTTGTAGGCCTCCCAGTTTTGAATTCTAGAATTTGGTGACGTCACGTGAAAACCGAGAATTGAGAAATAAGAGCAGAAATCAATTTGTTTTCCTTATGGCTGACTCATTGAAATTTCACGTGGTCAGTAACTTAAGTTTAGTAAGAGAAGATATGATAGTTTAGCAGAAGGAGGTATGGTAGAAGATCATGCATAGAGTCATGTATAGAATTAGTCACTAGTTGATGCTTATATTGATTTTCTTGGCTGTGTCGTTTGCTGCATGGTGATGTAAAGTTAGGAAATCTATTCAGACGGGGGGTGGAGGCGAGTGGGGGCTGCAGAATCTTCCTCTACAGGCTTTGGACGCTATAGCTTTTAAATGAGCAGTAAAAGTTGCAAGCTCAGAAAGGAACAATTTGTTGTGAATGTCCACGAACAGAAACAAAGAAATTAGAGAGAAGAAAAGAAAAAATATAGTGGAAAAGAAAAGACTGCCTTAGACATGAAACAAAATAGACCTGTTTCATGTTACTGTCGATTATTTCAATAACTGACCTGAAATTCTTCCTTCTCTGCCCCCGCCCCTCCCCCTCCCCCACCCACCAAAAAAGTCATTTCCACTAACCAACCCTAAAAGGAACGGTCCGTCAGTTCAACTTTATGTTAAGTAATCAGGTTCTCTAACGGATCACAGTGTCAAAGGGAGTGTTTAGGAACTGAACAAACAACGCTAAGTGTTTTATCACAGCTTTATTATTAGTCTGTTAAAGAAAAAAGTTAAAAGTCTGTTAAAGAAAAAGATTCCCTCGTCTCTCTGGTCCCAGAGAACCAAACCAAGTCCGGTCTGGCTAAAGTTAAGAGCAGAAAACTGATAAAATTAAAATTAGTAGAAACTAGGCGTATATACATCATTAAAGGCGCCTTTGAAACAGTTAAAAATACATAATTGTGTTACCTAATACCAAACCAGGTGGCGTTAATAGTGTTCAACAATCTATAGCATTGTGCAAATATATCTACCTGGTTGTCGAGGCGTAGATTCATAAAGAGAGAATTGCTTTCCATCATTTGGTCTTAGCAAAACCAATATATATCTTAAGGTTGTACGTTATCATTCATATCATTCATTAGTACTGTTAACACTAGAAAATTAAATATTGAATTGATGACCCCAATTCTGAGTAGCATGCTTTCAATCTCAACTAGTCGTGTAGGCTAAGAGAGTTATAGCTAATATTATGGGCTTATGTACACTGTATATATGTCAGTGAATAAAGCTGAGGTTACCATAAAGTTTAATGTAAAAACATAGTATGCAGCCTGGGGCCTGAAGAAAGCACTAACTGCTTATCCTAAAACGAAAGGGTTGGTAGAGGCTCTAACAGCTTTTGTGTACTACAGTATTATGTTTGCATTTTGCCATTTTTAAATGCTGAGGGCTAAAACATACACTGACTTTCTGGAGGCAATCAAAGTCTTAAATAGTTTTCTCTAAAAAAGACCGTCACTATACTGTTATGAAAATTACAGTCATACGTCCAAATTTTGCTCCTTGTCTAAGAGAGATGCCCAAGTAGCAGCTCAAACCCAAGGAATCCGTCGTGAGGTTGTGTCGTTGCGTTAGACAAAGCCTTATTCTTTAACAATTCCCTTATTCGTTTCCTCGATCAAGCTACGCTGAGCTACGATGAGAATCTCAACTTAAAAGTGCATGCCAGTTCCTGAAAAATAGCGTTGAAAATCAGTGCCAATGAAGATAATGGTTTTGGTACAATCAAGAAAAATAAACCACTGAACTGAATTTTCAGTGAAAGCTAGCGAAGTGAAGAAAGAATCTTCTCAAAAGCATTTAACATGAACATCTTATAATTTCAATAAGCGGGAAAACACATGACATTTGTCAGGTTGAAGTACTCAACCACTGCCCTCATGTGCACTTTTAGGTGGAGCCTCAAAGCGGCACTTTGTTATATCTAGAGTTTGTCTGAATAACCAACAAAATGGCATTAAAAAAGGGGTTGCCTTAAACGATTGTTTCAGTGCTTGTTTTAGATAAGTAATCGTAACCGTAGATTGTATGGCAAGGTTTAACTAGCATATCTTTGTAAGTTTATCGATTTTTTTATAATTAAATAATATCAGGAGTTCTCAGAAAGGGAAACTAAGCATCGCTCGTGTTACTCCAAAAGAAAAATACATACACAAACCGCGAGAAACTGAACGAAATGTTCAATGTGGACGTCTTTCGCAATCTCACGCGATACTTGAGTTCATTTCTCCTCATAATGTAAATTATGTAACACAGGTATTATGTTTTACAAGCTGTAACCTTATTTATACTTAGTTGCATGTGAATAAGTCAGTGTGATTTAGCTGTGTAGTAAAGTTGTGTAATAAAAATACGACTCGGCGTTTTCACTTTAATATACACACAGCAGCTTCGTGAGTCCAAAAATAGCAGTGCTCTAAACAAAAAAACCTTAAATACAACATAGTGAAATTTTTTAATAAAACAATAAGAACATGATCGCAATTATGTATACAACTTAAGGTGGCTGCATCGGTTTCCAGCACTTAAACTTTGTCGGATCAATACTGCTACTCTTTAATATCAGAACAAACAAACAGTAAACCGGCGCTAAGAAGTTATAGGTGTTTTCTCGACTTTACTGGATACCATAGCAACAATATACCTTTGAAACAGCAGCCTTGGCTTTAGCTTTAATCAATTATAACTAACTAAGTTAAGAGCGCGGTAACTCCCATTTTTACTTACGAATCGAATGGTAATCGACAAGTTCACACACAACTTTTTGCAAAGTTCAAGGAAGAAATTGTACGGTGGAGTTTAGAACTAGTTTAGTTATATTTGTCTGTTTTTTTCAAAGGTCTTTTATCTAAGAAAAACCTCGTAAACATACACTGAGCTTCTAAGGTAGCTACGATTTCAAGATATTTGTGTTAAGAGTCATTGTCAGAGAAAATCAGGCGAAATTCAGAAAATGTCAACGGAAGGGGATGAGCAAAATTAATTCATTCTAAGACCACTGATGGGTTTGGTGGACTAATGGATTAAAATAGTACAATTAGCTCGTTTACTGTTCTGGTATTTGAGTAACAGTCATCACTTTCCATCACCCCCTCAGTCACCATTTCTTACTTGAATTTGGCCACATTTCAAAAGCCTGCGAAAACCTTGAAATTAAACAATACAAGTCCGTGTTTCCTGTGTGATACAAGCCGACATAGAAGTATTTGCCTAAGGCCCGGTTCAGACGCCGAACTTTTCATGAGCCGAACCTAATACCTCGAATTAAGTACATGAAAAGTTCGGCGTCTGAATCAATTGAGAACGGCTGTGTCAATTTGGAACGGCTCAGCCGTTCTTCCCGCCTGGCTCAGCCGGGAATTTCGGCTTTTGAACGGCTTTGATTCAGACGCCGAACTTTTCATAAGCCGAACCTAATGCATAAATTATTTTAACGTATTTCAAATACCGAAAAAATAAAAAACAACGCTGACATTTCGATTGGTTTTGCTTCAAGTAAATTAAGTTCGGCTAATTAAATTCGGCGTCTGAATCAAAAGGCGGGATTTTCGTGATTTGGGCCGACCTTAATTTGAATTAAGTTCGGCTCATGAAAAGTTCGGCGTCTGAACTGGGCCTAAGTCCTCAAATATGGAAATAACCACTGGTTTGTGAACGCCTGCAGTTTTGGGAAACCTAAATCTGCGAAAAAGCAAGAAATAGACCTTTTTTAGCTCAGTTAAGAGCACACAACCATGACTACATAAAAAAGGGTTGTAATGATACACTCTAGGGTAATGTGAGTGATGATTCGGTGGAGGGTGGGAAAATGCTAGATAAACAGACTGGTGACCTTTCCTAAGGTATTTTTTTATACCCCTACGATAATTTTCGGGCTGAGGGCGTAGAACGTTCTAGCGTTTCTTCGTAAAGTAGATTGAGTTTATAAAGGGCCATCATTTCAACTACTTTGCATGCCCTCAACTGAAAAGTGACGTGATATTTTTTGGAAGGAGGAGGGGCCCTGGGGCCAATTGAGAATGAGGTGACATACTAAGGATGACTCAGTGGGTTTCTTTATGCCATAAATCCCTGGAATCCTTATAACGGATGACATAAATGAATGACTTTTCAGTCTTCGAAATGCTGCAAAAGCGTAGTTTTTGGTTCGGCGCAGGTACGGAGTGTCATCTGCTGCTGTATGCACGGTGTTTTTCGTTTTTTATAGTAAGCGCTTCAAATCTGTTTCAAGCCTTGGAACAATGTAAAGCCCCATTACACCCGGTATGCTGTCATCATCTAGGTGATCATGTGATTTCAATAAAGGCCTGTCGCGTCCTTCCAATCCCCCAGATTGGGGGGTCATCTCTGTATCGTTTTTCGTAGAAACTGAACAAAACAAACAATACGGGAAAAAACCTTCTTTGGTTCTGTCTTTAATAAGCACTGCCGACTAGGTACAAAACCGAAAAAATATGGTTGGTTACCATAGCAGCCATGACGTAAGCATCGAGTCGCCTCAATTGCATCAGTATTGTTTCACTCTCAAAGAAGAGTACGTCATTTGTTACTGGCCTTTGTGCTGTGCGGATCTTCTGCGGCTTCTCGTAACCAAAGAGATTGCTTGTGAGGACGCACTGGTGTGCACAGGTTTGTTATACTTTTTGGTTATTTTTGTAGGTTTTTGACCTAGTTTCGTCGTTATGATAACAATTGCGTGGCATTTTCTCGATAATTTAGAAAACAGGTTACATATTTTACTAGTAAGAACACTAACCTCACATGGTTTTCAATAAGCCAGAAGTTACAAATAAGTAGTTGGATTCGAATGTTACAGTAATCAGAGACTATTGACTCTAAACTCATCGCGTTGAATTCTGCTCTAAATCCGTTTAGTTGGAAATTCATCTTGTATTGAATCTTGCATGCGTGCTTATATCTCAAGTGAAACGTTCATTGTGTGTTAATCAATATTGAACTTGAAAATGAATTGTAATACAAAAAGAACTCCAGTGTGAAATGAAAACTTAACAGTCATGTAGTTGCATACCGTAAAGTTTTAGCTCTTAGGCTGTCATGCATTTTGGCAAAACGCGAGTTAAATATCAACTAAAACTTCAAGGAGTTTCTCAGTTACGAAATAATATATTTAAATATTTCGAAGCCACTTTGTAGAATGTGAAAGGCGACGGTAAATGATGCAGCTTTTTCTAATTCTAATGTTCTTTAATGTTAACCTTCAAAATTCAAGTAAATTTGACACGTTTGCCAAATACCACGTTAAGATGCGTGGACAACTGTTATCATATCAGGACCGTGAATGTAACTGAAGATGCACAAATTGATTAACGAGGCGTAAAAAGACCCCTCATAATTCTCTTGTTCAATGAAATTCGAGTTTTCTGTCTTATTTTCTTCACGTTTGAAGAAGCACGTACACTGGATTTAAATTAGCGTATTAGTAAGACGGTCTTCTGTTCTGATCATATGGTAACTTATTTATCCTGTTAAATTTTTACATAAGACAAAAAGAAAAACAACAACAACAACGTGGATGTTTTAAAATTGCGAAACTTTTATGTGGCTTTTGATAACTTGCCAAAAACTACCGTATGTGGGGGCACGTCACTTATCGAGAATATTTATGTAATGTACTATACATAACTGTAAAAAAGAGGCTTTCTTTTTTCCAAGTCCGTTTTCGAGCGTTTTAAAGGAATATTTGTGTACGCTGAGACAGTGCGATCTGTACGGTTTTTTCTTTTTCAATTGAATTGTTAAGTCGACGAAAACTGTGGGAAGCAGATCCGCATATGATCCAGAATTTACCACCTGCTGTTGGCTAAATAACATTTCTCTTCTCAAAAAACAAAAAGAAGTATTTCCCAATGTTACTAAAGTAAAAATTTTTACTAAATTTTTAAGTGACAAAAAAACCAAAGAAAACGAAAGTTTCGGTTTTTTTCTATTTAGCCCTTCTGAAACAAATATTTACCGCAAGAATTGGAACGCTGGATGCACCAGTGCAGGTGAAAGTAAACAACAGTCCTCGCCTTAAATTCATGGTTTCCCTAAACATCGGAAGGAATACTAGATTAATATTTCCTAACAACCGCTTGATAAAACCACAGTAACAGCTTAAGGAAGAAATCTCAAGTAGTAATTTGGTCCATGTAACCTTGTTCTTCGCGCGTCACTATCCAAGTATTGACAAATGAAACAACAATGCAGGTGTCAAATTTATCATTTTGCGGTTTTCCCTAATTAATGCTTTACATCAAACCCTTAAGCCTCCGTTACCTTACAGTATTCTAGTCTCATGGTTCGTAAATAGCAATTTTGTTCGTTTCCATAGAGAATATGCATCACATGTAAGGCATCATGAAGAAAATAACGCAGTAGTTTGAGTGAAAATGAATCTGCGAAAAGCACCATTGATGGGGGAGTCGGTATTTTTGTGACGTTTGCGCAGTTCATCACATTTGAATCAATTATTTTGTAATTTGCATGATTTATGAATTGAGTTCAGCACGTGTTTAGAACGGCGTTTGCTGAAACTCCGAACCACTGTCGCATTATTCGACTTGGCAAGTCGAACTTATGCTGGAGTCGAACCAATTCATTTGAGTCGAACTTTAATAATTGCGGCAAAAGTTGCACCATTCATGCGCCTATTTCAAAACTCATAGGTTCGACGAATTAAGTTCGACTAAGATTCGACGTCTGCCCCAGGCCTTAGACTTTTCTTTACTGTTTGCTTAACATTAGCTTTTTAAAACATTTGTAATAAGCGACATCAAAACCTCGATTAATTTTTAATCGAGTATTAACGTTAATCGGCTTTCGAACAACCCGGTCCTGCATAATAGACAAAAATATATTATTCACTTCAATACAGGAAGCCACATGACAGTGGTTTATTTTATTTATGCTATTCAATAGGGGGTGCTAACTATTCCAAAAGGGGTCGGTTATCGGAACGGTGACTTTTACCCACGTGGAAGGAGACTATTAGACATTCAAGTGGGATCGAGCGTGTATTAGAAACTGCATGCTTATTGGAAGGAGGGCGCGCTTATTGGAAAGAGGAAACGTAATCGAATCGTTACTGTGCTTTGTTTTTATGTGTTCAGTTTCCAGTCGTTTAGTTTTCGTCTAGCTCTGTTGTTGTTATATTAAAATACTTCTTCTTTAACTATTAAAATTACACATAAAATCACAGAATCAATTCCAAATGAACGTTTCTTCCAGGAAAACTGATACCATGCTTGTTCAGTATTTTGTTGGTATTCTCGTCATCATAAACTCTGCAAAGCTGCCTCACGCCTTGGAACAATGTCAAGTGCAATCACTCTCAGTGTACGGCCATCGCTTGGCTAACCACGTGATTTCCACGAGGGCCTCATCCGGCCTTAACGAGTGCGTAATGATGTGTGCAGACGAGTCGCAGTGTAAGAGTTTGAACTTCAGGGTGAATGACAAGTCATGTGACTTAAACGATGCTGACAGATTTACTCACCCACAGGATTATGGGCCGAAGCATGGGATTGTTTACATGGACAGCTATGTAAGGCACAGAAAAATCCTAGTATCAGTCTTGGTTGTTTTGACTCCTCCAGAATATTTTTCTTGTTAAAAAGTAAACATCCCGTATTCAGTTTATCTTACAGTCGAACCAGGTCAAGCGTACCCCCCTAGACTCTATTAATGGATCGATTATTTGAAAATTGAACCCATTAGTCGTTACAAAGAATGCATTCATTCATTCATTCATTGTTAGCGCGGATCAATGTTCAAATTAAAATTCGATTCTTATTGGCTTTTAATTTGAACATTGATCCGCGCTAACAGTAAAAAGAATAACCTGTAAAATTTAAACTACAGTACATTTGAAACAGCTCGTTCGTTCAAACTGTTCCCGCATGTTGTTGACACGTTCATATAATTCATTATGCAAATTTGGTCATGGCAAAAGCCCAAAGTCAAGCGCTTGCAAATGAGTCGGGCCGAAAAATTCCAATTTATCTTTTATGTATAGCATTACCCACCTTGTAGCATGAAAAAGTATGGTATACATTTCACCAGACTGTTCATTATATCGCGAAGAATAGCGCACACATGTGCCGAAGGTCATTGCCATTGTCGAAGGTCAACTGAAATGAACATCTTTTACTGTAAGTTCGCATACTTTTCGCTAAATTAATTTGCATATACCTCAAAAAGGGAACTGCTTATTATGATAAAACGCTTCCAATCCTTTTTCATTTTTTTAATAACTAACGGAATAAACGCCAGTGTATAAACGTAAAATGTCCATTTAGTGATCATTATATTACCCGACAGGACCAACTTACACGGTGCCCGATTGAAAATGGCGAATTTTCTTTCTGACAGTACGCGTTGACTGTTGCAAATCACGAGAAATCTGCTTTTTGAAAAATCCACTATTATATAAATCAAGAATTTCCGCTCTAAATATGTTGAGCGGGGTTTCCCGGCGGGCTTTCTGGTTTTCTGGTTTCATGTATTGTTCGTATAATCCAATCAGAAATCGAATTTTGATTTGAATATTGGAAACGACTAACGGGTTCAATTTTCAAATAATAGATTCATTAATAGAATCTAGGGGGGTACGCTTGACCTGGTTCGACTGTAAGTGTGGTGACACAGAGGCAACATCACCCACATATAACATATAACATAAAAGATATAACATCTCGCATTGTTTTATCGGATCTTTTACAACCTGTAATCAGTAACTATGATCAAAGGCTCCTGAGAACTAACTCGTAAATGAAAAATAGTGGCAATCTGAATTACGCTGAGAGGTAATATTTTACCGAATTTACCGCATTGAAACAATGTACATTAACTGTAATGTACTGTTCGCCATTCCAGTCGTTCGAGAGCTTGTCCGGTCTTGTGTAGTTCATCGAATTGAGATTCTGAAAACCACAACATCCTCTTTCTTCGGCGGTCAAGCGTTCTTTCAGGGCCATTTCTTTTAATTTTGAACTCCAAAAACCTGTATTTTGACTCAAGAAGAAGAGGAACTTAAGCGAGCCGTGAGAGTACGCCATACAGTATTTGGTGGAAGTTTACTGTAGCCCAACTAGTGACGATGCAAGGACCGAGCGAGCGACATTCCCGTACATTACGCCGATAATTCGTTCATTGCGATTGCGAGTATTCGATTCACGAGTTAAAAACCACGGTCCTATCTACTCATTCTTATTTTCTCTAAATGATTGTTGGTGAAATTACCAATAAGATTCCCTTTGACTATGAACTTAAGTGAATAGGACTTTTAAACTTAATGCCAGGATAGGAATGGGGGGATGGGATAAGAGAGGAGAGGATAAGCTAAGCTGGATGGGGTAAATTACGTCACGAAGCTTGTTCGTTTACGCTTACTTTGTTTTGCCTTTATTTTCCTCAGGCAAATCGATTCAAATCTTGCATGGAAATACTCTGGAAATTGCCACGGTCCAAAAGTGGTTATTATTGGGTAAAGATTGGCAACAAAGAAGTACAAGTGTATTGCGACATGGAAAACTATGGTACGAAATAGATTTAACAGTTGAGCCAATGATTAAGAAAAGCATTTCAATCGACTTTGATGAAAGTTTAATTTGTCAACTGACATATATTTTTCCAGTAACTATTTGTTCCCCAGAATGTCTTATTTATTATTACACACGAACTCCCTGATGAAAATTTATCATTTTGAAATTTGCAAGGACTGTCAATGAAATTCTTTATTCTTGATGTTAGAAACTTCCTACAGTCTTTTGTTTTCTCAACTGAAATTTGTCAATTTTATTCAGGTGGGGGATGGACCTTGGTGGTAAGCATAAGCTCAAAAAACAACAATCATCTTCAAAGAAATTCAAACAACTGCCTCAACTCAGTGCTCTGTGTTCCTGCTCATGAGTCAGTCATCAAAGCTCGGAAGTTAAGTGACGAGGACATACATAAACTGGCACTGGCTGAAGGTAGGACAATCAGATTAATTAAGCAAAGCCTAATTCTTGGATTCACTGCTAAAAATATAATTTCAGTAATACAATGTTTCGTCTTATAGAATGAAGCATATTTTTATGCCTCAGTTACTGCAGCATTTGTCCGCGAGAATTTTACTTTATTTCCTGTGTCATGTTCATCTCCGATACACATGGAAAATTAATTTAGACACTCTGCTGTACTAAAGCTTATTTCAAGACGAGGCAGTTGAAATAATTTTTTTAATGCACGCAATGATATTTCAGACCCAACTTTTATTCAGGATCTGGTGTTTAATCGAAAAACTACCATTTCATATCTTACCAGGAACTTTCCGAGTCGATGTGGTGAAAATGAACTACTCTATGTTCTACCAGGTATGTCAAATGAAACTTTTTGGTGTAAGAAATACTAGTTATGCAATGGTTTCGAGTGGTATACCGTGAAATATGTTTTAGTTGTTGACAGTAATTTTTTCTGAATGAAAATTTTAAGCTGTCGCAGTCTCTTCAATCGATCTTTCGGCGGGAAAAATTTTGTAGGCCGCGAGGAACGGCGGGATTTTTAGTGAAATACTGCCCGTTGCATACCACAGAATATGCAACGGTTTCTAGCTTTTTGATTGGCTGTATTCTCTATGGTATAACATAAATCTTTTTTCGGACGGTTAAAAACTGTTAAAAAGGCTAACCAGGCTTTCAATTCCAGATTCCAAGTGGTCCACAAAATTTTGACTCCTCGTGCAGCACCAGCAGTGCAAAGTGAGTACCTGCATTCATTCATTCATTCATTCATTCATTCATTCATTCATTCATTCATTCATTCATTCATTCATTCATTCATTCATTCGATCCTTTTAAAAGTTGTCTCCTTGTGAATCTTTCCATCTATCAATCCGTCTATTAGTCTAGAATCCATCCGATAATCGTTTCCATTTTTTTTTTCAGATGTCCGCGCATCATCATTTCCAGCTCCTATCCGTATCACTGGGAAACAAGCAGCTGTACAAGTATTCATGAGGGATACAGTATTTCCACCGCGGATTGCCACAGAGGTAATAAATGACGGACCTTTGTTCGTTAATTGGTGTCTGTCATTTTCTCGAACGACTCACCGTGTTTCCTCAATTAAAATTTTCTCTCACCTCCTACCACCACCTTTTAGTAAGAATTAATCAGAATTATTTGCCAACTGGACTGGACCATCACGCCAACTGTTCACTGCTCCACCTGAACACTAAGCAGCCGAACGCAAGAGAAGGTGACCAAGAATTAAGAGTGTTTCATTCAGGGAAAGCGTCCTTGGCGCTTCTGTTTTTGTTTTCATGTTATGTCTTTGCTGATAGGCGAAGGAAGTTGGATATTTTAATCTGCCTGAAAATCGTCTTCATAGATAACAAAATGTTGATTTAAACATTGAAGGTTTTTAACTATATTGTTACCCGCTCCAAGCTTGTTTTGTTATTTACTAACAGGTTATGTTTAGTGACCGTCTCTTCTTTGATATCGTTCTTTTCTGCTTCTTGATATTAGTTTTTGATGGACACGATGATGGTCAGTGTGGATCTATATGGTGGTCAACAAGCTTGAGTAAGCCAAATAAAAGTATTGTTCACTAAATCAGTAATAATGAAAGGATTTGATTTGCTTTCTCAGACTGTTAGTCGGAGTATTTGTTTTAATTTAATAAACCAAAATTTAACGAACAATCTGAAAAGCACGCAAGTGGAGAAAACAATTTACTTAGGGCCAATTCCCTCCGCTAAATACATCAGCCTCCTGAAAAACGGCGTGTTTCAATAGATGATTACTTTTATTCCTAGTCACTGAGCACGATACAAAGTTATCTAACACCATCATACATGCCTATATAGTTCATTAATCACTGAAGTATGAGTAGTAGAGAAATGAGCGTTCACAGGGACACAGTGCCAACACAATAGCCAGGGGATTAACGTAATCAAAATTGATGACATCATCATCTAAAAATAGAATGATCGTTTTGAGGAGGGGACACAGGGACATAGTGACGTGACAATAGCTCGGGGATTAACCCCACGATAACATCATAGTTTAAAATAGATTAAAATTATGCCATAGACTTATTTTTAACCACAGCGGTCTACAGATTTTTTTATTATAAAGAGAACATTTTAAGGATAAAACAGTTTCTTGAATTTGGAGTCAGTTAGTGTTTATCATTGTTCGACTTAACATGTGGGCGAAATTACCGGTTTGACAGGTTTTTGAAGTTATTTTTGGATGCATGATGTCATATAGTATATAACATACATACTTTATTGTATAGCTTCCCTTGGGGGGCTCTTCCGTCATACATGAAAATAAAGATAATAATAACAATAATGAAAACTATTTAGAGAGAAAGAAAAAAATACGATAATAAAAAAACGATGAATTGAAAAGATTCTTAAAAGGTCTCTTTTTTAAAAACGCTAGGTTTTCCCGTGTTTCTGATATGCTTCGATAAATGATTGTCGATTTTTTTCCTCCACCGAAGGTGAAAGCCCTTTGGCCTTTCGCAAGCCTACACTTGGGCAGTGTGAGGTCATTATTTTGCCTGGTGTTCCTTTGGTGAATTTTTGAACGGTGTTGAAATCATTCTCGAAGATAACCGGGAGTAAGGTTGTTCATTCATTTGTATACAGTAGTCTATTTTCATTGTCCGTAAGCGTATGAAAAAGCGATTACTGCCGAGCACATTATTCACGAATTGTGAGTTTCAGTAGTAATCATACATTTTCAGTGATTCCCCCCGGTGGTGTGCCTTGTCGTGGCGGGGAAGCTTAATTTTAATCTATTTTAAACTATGATGTTATCGTGGGGTTAACCCCGAGCTATTGTCACGTCACTATGTCCCTGTGTCCCCTCCTCAAAACGATCATTCTATTTTTAGATGATGATGTCATCAGTTTTTAATGACGTTAATCCCGGGGCTATAGGCCATTTCCGAGTTGCTGTGAACTTCACTATGAAAGCGAGGCTAAGTGCATAACTTTTCATATTAAAATTAGTTTTGTTTGCACTTAGCCTCGCTTTCATAATGAGGTTCAAAGCAACTCGAAAATGGTCTATTGTGATGGCACTGTGTCCCTGTGTCCCTGTGCCAGAACATTTATTCTATTTTTAGATGATGATGTCATCAATTTTGATTACGTTAATCCCCTGGCTATTGTGTTGGCACTGTGTTCCTGTGTCCCTGAGCAAGAACGCTCATTTCTCTACTACAAGTATGAGGGGAATATTACAACTGTTATCAACTAAATCGTTAAAAAAAAGATAAATGTTGATTATACGGTTCTCTTTGTTGATTCCAAACAGGGGCCGGCAGACGTGCCTTATATGGTTATCCTTGTCCTCAAAATCCGGCATATGACAGCCTTGGGATATATCACAACCTTGATGGCTTGTTGTATGTCAAGTAACAAAGTCATCAACATTTGGACACTGCGTTTGACTTGACTTTTTGAAGTATAGAGCAAATGATTTTGAACGAGATTATTTTTAGCGCACGGTCCAGCGAGGATGGTTTCTATTTATTGATTGCTTTTTTTCGGCTTTTTATTAACCGCAGCACTGAGTGCAGGCACTACAACCGTTACTGAAAGGTACGACCTGGGAACGTTGAGCTCATGGTAATTTCCCGGCGTTTTCGGGATGTGTATCGCACCAAAGATACGAAAACGGCAAGGGTCTAATCAAATCTTCAAGTGTAGAGAGGTCCTTGTATTTTCAAATGTGCAAAGTTTGGTCAAAATTGCGTCACCTGTAGATCAAATTGAATTGCATGGACCATTTATTGAGAGCTCAAAGATATCCTTTTAACTTAACTTCCAAGACCTCCATTGTCCGTTAAATCCCTTGAGTTTGGTTTATATTTGTTGAAAGGACTCGATGAGGGGCCTAAGGTGACTCCATGAGGCGCCTATTTTTGGAAAAGGTTTGTTTTAGGACACTGCATATTATTGGGAAGATTTTTTGTTTCAAAATTGATTACTTTGACAACAGCTTACGAAACTCTAAGCTCCTGACAATTCATGGGCCGGTTTATACAAAGGGCGGTTTATTATACTATAGTAACTACCACTACTGCTGCTACCGCTGCTGCTGCTGTTGTTGCTCTACTATACTGCTACGTACTGCTACTACTACTACTACTACTACTGCTACTACTCCTACTACTACTGCTACTGCTGTTGCTGCTGCTACTACTGCTATTACTACTACTGCTACTACTACTACTACTACTACTACTACTACTACTACTACTACTACTACTATTGCTGCTGCTGCTGCTGCTGCTGCTGCTGTTGCTACTATTGCTGCTGCTGCTGCTGCTTCTGCTGCTACTGCTGCTGCTGCTGTTGTTGCTACTAACGCTATCCAGGATCCTGGGTCTTCCTAATCTGTTCTTGTATTAGAGGAGGGGGCAATATTCGTTTAGGTCCCGGGATGATGGGAAAATTGACCTAGCCAATTAAATAAAGTGTTTATTGGTATTATTATTTTTAATAATTTTGTCGAGGGAATCATAAAAAAAATCAATTCATTGTGTCCACCAATGTATTAAAAGCAAACAAACAGGCAAACAACACTCGAACAGCAACAACGGAAACGAAACTTCCTACCTGTAAATATGAAACTAATATAACTTAATAAGGTGTTATACATAGAGGGTCTAGCTTTAGATAGCACATCTGAAAATTTATAACACATTAAACAGCTTTTTGAAGAGTGCTTCTAGTTTAGGACAATCGCTGCGTGTTATTTAGATTAGTTTAGATTAGAATATAATATGTAAATTGCTACATAAACGTAAAATAGTCGTTACGTTATTTTTATTTTGTTTTTATTATTATAATTTCTTTTCTCAGGCGGGATTGTAGTAGTAGATTGTGAGTCTAAGAGGAATGTACACAATACAAATTTTCCCCAACGGATTTGCTGCATAAACTTAAAATAGTCGTTATGTTATTTTTATTTTGTTTTTATTATTATACTCTTTTTTCTCAGGCGGAATTGTAGTAGTAGATTGTGAGTCTTAAAGGAATGTACACAATACAAACGATCAATATTCAATAAAAAAAGCAAGAAACAAAGTCGCTCATGCATCTCGTGCGGGAACGGTACTACAGGACAATACATTTTTCGAAGGTTTAACACAATTGCGCAATTTGGGCGATTCGCTTTGGTTGTTCCTTTGTAACTGAATTTGATTTCTCAGCTGATATTAAATAAGAGTAATCTTAAGGCATTAAGAAAAAGGAAAATTGAATACCAAATCTGCGAATAGAGATATGGATGTCTCCTATTACTACCAACTGAGCTATCAATTGCAAACCAACTGGGAGCTGGTCCCATTCTGAGTTCGTGATATCATGACCCGTCGAATAAAGAGCAAATGAATATGAATAATGTATTGGAACTGAGGATCCAATTTTATATAAAAGGAAAGTAAGTTCCGAGTTGTTTGCGAAAATAAGGGCATGAAAGCGTCAAATCCTGTTCAAGCCTGAATTTTTCCAGTATCTTTTCGCAACTGCTTAAGTTTTCCAAAGAACTTTGAGGGTCTCTATGTTATTTTAACACATAATATGTCTGGCTCTTGGCCGCTCGCGAACGGGAATGGACCAAACAAGAATATAACGTTCCTATATTATAGCTATATCATTTATTTCCCCCTTCCACTGCCATATCGATCGCCGATGAACGCAATTCCCCAGATAAAGCGCTCGAACCCCATGAAATACAAATCATAGATGACCTCTCGTGGCTACAACACCTTAGGTTTGAAGCCACTAGATGTTTAACACCATTTGGGTTCAAGCGCATTCATTAAGGTAATTGTTAAAAATTATATAATGCTGTGAAGAAAGACAGTCCGAGGATTTGCTTGGGCAATGCTCTAACTTCTCCTTCTTTCCGTACCCTTAATAATGCATGTAAAAGATAAAGGGGAACAGAGTGTCCAAATCTAATTCTTTAATAGTCATATGCTAGTTCGTGTAACATATATGTTATGAACAAAGTTTCTAATTTGGATAACACCTGGTTGCAAAAGACCCAATCAAAACGCATCGTAAAACAGTCTCTAAGTACGTACTACGTGAGTTCATCGTTTCTTAGTACAAACCGCTTGCATGCTATTGTACTTCAGTGGTAATTTAAATATTGATGATTCCTAATGATGGTCATTTTTGTCCCCAGATGGATTTACAAATACACCCTGGGTTTTTTTTTTTTTGTTGTTGTTGTTGTTGTTGTTTGTTTTTTGTTTTTTGTTTTTTTCATAAGAACGTCTAATTTTGGAGCTGAGGCTGAACTTTCTTATATTTTTTTGCAATTTGAGGCTGAAAACGTTCTTAAGATGTTCTTAAATTACATGGTATACACTACATGTATTGCAGTAAACGGCAATGCAAACGCGATCAGGAAAGCTCTCAAAGTGCATTGCCTGCTGAGAATTGCTGATTATGACAAACCGGGATGTGTGTCACCATTGTTAATGTTATACAAAACACGCCCTTAAGTCTTTTGGTTAATTTACATTTGTTACCTTGATTTTATACTGCTGCTGCAGCAGCAGCAGCAGTAGTAGTAATCGACTCTCAGCCTGAAGAATGTTCTTAATACGTTCTTAAAATTTTGGTTAATCTCAGCCTCGATGTTCTTATAAAAATGGTTTTGATGAAAAAAACAGAGTGTATCGTTTTTAGTAAACTTGTTTTTCTCCTGCTCTTGGTCTGACATGTTTTGCTTCAAAAGACCGATCCTCTAGATAATGCACCAACCATCTCTTTAATTCTGTCTTTAATGAGCACTGGCGACTAGGTACAAAACAAAAAATAAGGTCAGTTACCATAGCAGCCATGACGCAAGTACCGAGACCGCAAGTGAATAAGAATCGAATCGCCTCAATTGCATCAGTATCGTTTCACTCTCGAAGAAGAATATGTAATTTGTTACTGGCCTTTGTGCTGTGCGGATCTTCTGCGGCTTCTCGTAACCAAAAAGATTGCTTGTGAGGACGCATTGGTGTGCACAGGTTTGTTATACTTTTTGTTGTTGTTGTTTTTTTGTTTTGTTTTTTTTGAAGGTTTTTGACCTAGTTTCGACTTTATGATAAAAATTGTGTCGCATTTTCTCGCTAATTTACAAAACAAGTTACTCATTTTACAAGTAAAAACACTACTGACCTCACACGGTTTTCGATAAGCCAGAAGTTACAAATAAGTAGTTGGATTCGAATGTTACAGTAATAGACTCATTGTTGACTCTAATCCTCATCGCGTTCAATTCTGCTAAAAATCTATCCTGTACTGAATGTTGCATGCGTGCTTATATCTCAAGTTAAACGTTAATTGTGTGTTAATTAATATTGAATTTGAAAATGAATTTTAATGAAAAAAGAACTAACAACAACAACAACACTGACTTTATTAAAAAAAAAAAAAGACAGTTACAAGGTGTTTATATACCTACCCGCAAATAGCTGAAGCTAGTCGAGGCGGGTAGATATGTTTATACTAAACTAAATACAAATACATTTGGGGTTAACAACTGAACTTCAAGGAGTTTCTTTTACAAAACAATAAATATATTTCGGTGCCGTATATGGAATGTGACAGGTGACGGTAAATGATGAAGCTATTTCTAATTCTAATGTTTTTTAAAGTTAACCTTCAAAATTCAAGTAATTTGCACGTTTGACAAAATACCAAGTTAAGATACGTGGAAAACTGTCTTCATATCACGACTAATGTAACTGAAGATGCAAAACTTGTTTAACGAGGCGTAATAAGACCCATCATAATTCTCACATGTGATCGTGCACGTACACTGGATTTAAATAATCTTATTAGGCCGCAAGACGGTCTTCTGTTCTGATCATATGGTAACTTATTTTTCCTGTTAAATTTTTACATAGGACAAAAACAAAAACAACCACAACAGAGTGGATGTTTTAAAATTGCGAAACTTTGATGTGGCTTTTGATAACTTGTCAAAAACTACGTTTTCGGGGGCACGTCACTAAACGGGAATATTTCAGTAATGTACTATACTGTAAAAAAGAGGCTTTCTTTTTTCCAAGTCCGTTTTCGAGCCTTTCAAAGGAATATTTGCGTACGCTGAGACAGTTTGATATGTACGGTCTTTTTTCTTTTTGAATTGAATTGGTAAGTCGACGAAAAATTGTGGGAAGCAGATCTGCATCTTATCCAGAATTACCAGCTGCTGTTGACTAAATAACATTTCTCTTCTCAAAAAACAAAAAGAAGTATTTCCCAACATCACTTGAGTAAAAACTTTTACTAATATTTTTTTAAGTGACAAGAAAGCCAAAGAAAACGAAAAGTTTGTTTTTTTAAACGATTTAGCCTTTCCGAAACAAATATTTACTGCAAGAATTGGACCGATGGATGCACCAGTGCAGGTGAAAGTAAACAACAGTCCTCGCCTTAATTAAATTCATGGTTTCCCTAAACATCGGAATGGGTACTACATGAATGTATTTCCTAATAACTGCTTGATAAAACCTCAATATAAACAGCTTAAGGAAGAAATCTCAAGTAGTAGTTTATTTTAATTTGGCCCATGTAACCTTCTTTTGCCTTGGTCTGAACGCGTCACTATCCAAGTATTGACAAATGAAACAACAATGCAAGTGTCAATTTATTTTTGCGGTTTCCCTAATTAATACTTTTCATCAAACCCTTAAGCCTCCGTTACCGTACAGTATTCTAGTCTCATGGTTCATAAATAAAAATTTTGTTCGTTTCCATAGAGAATATGTATCACAAGTAAGGCACCATGAAGAAAATAACCCAGTAGTTTGATTGAAAATGAATCTGCAAAAAACACCATTGATGGGGGAGTCGGTATTTTTGTGATGTTTGAGCAGTCCATCACATTTGAATCAATTATTTTGTAATTTGCATGATTTATGAATTGAGTTCAGCGAGTGTTTAGAACGGCGTTTTCTGAAACGCCGAACCACTGTCGCGTTATCCGACTTACGCTTTAGTCGAACCAATTCATTTGAGTCGAACTTGCTTGCGGCAAATGTCGCACCATTCATGCGCCTATTTCAAAATTAATAGGTTCGACGAATTAAGTTCGACTAAGATTCGACGTTTGCCTCAGGCTTTTGAATTTTCTTTTATTATTTGCTTAAAATAAGTTTTTTAAAACATTTGTTATGAGCGGCATCCAAATCTCTTTTAATGTTACAGTAATAGACTCAGTGTTGACTCTAATCCTCATCCTCAATGAATGAATCCTCAATGTTGCATGCGTGCTTATATCTCAAGTGAAACGTTCATTGTGTGTTAATCAATATTGAATTTGAAAATGAATTTTAACGAGAACTAACAACAACAACAACAACACTTTATTAAAATAGACAGTTACAAGGTGTTTATATACCTACCTGCAAATAGCTGAACCTAGTCGAGGCGGGTAGATATGTTTACACCAAACTAAATACAAATACATTTGGTGTTTACAACTGAATTGTGTGAAATGAAAACTTAACAGTCATGTAGTTGCATACGTAAAAGTTTTAGCTCTTAGGCTGTCATTTACGTGTTGGCAAAACTTCGAGTTAAATATCAACTTAAAGTTCAAGGAGTTTCTTTTACAAAATAATAAATATATTTCGGTGCCGTATATGGAATGTGACAGGTGACGGTAAATGATGAAGCTATTTCTAATTCTAATGTTTTTTAAAGTTAACCTTCAAAATTCAAGTAATTTGCACGTTTGACAAAATACTAAGTTAAGATACGTGGAAAACTGTCTTCATATCACGACTAATGTAACTGAAGATGCAAAACTTGTTTAACGAGGCGTAATAAGACCCATCATAATTCTCACATGTGATCGTGCACGTACACTGGATTTAAATAATCTTATTAGGCCGCAAGACAGTCTTCTGTTCTGATCATATGGTAACTTATTTTTCCTGTTAAATTTTTACATAGGACAAAAACAAAAACAACCGCAACAGAGTGGATGTTTTAAAATTGCGAAACTTTGATGTGGCTTTTGATAACTTGTCAAAAACTACGTTTTCGGGGGCACGTCCCTAAACGGGAATATTTCAGTAATGTACTATACTGTAAAAAAGAGGCTTTCTTTTTTCCAAGTCCGTTTTCGAGCCTTTCAAAGGAATATTTGCGTACGCTGAGACAGTGTGATCTGTATGGTCTTTTTTCTTTTTGAATTGAATTGGTAAGTCGACGAAAAACTGTGGGAGGCAGATCTGCATCTGATCCAGAATTACCAGCTGCTGTTGACTAAATAACATTTCTCTTCTAAAAAAAAAAAAAAAAAGAAAAAAGAAGTATTTCCCAATATCACTAAAGTAAAAACTTTTTCTAATATTTTTTTAAGTGACAAAAAAGCCAAAGAAAACGAAAAGTTTTGTTTTTTAAACGATTTAGCCTTTTCGAAACAAATATTTACCGCAAGAATTGGATCGATGGATGCACCAATTTAGGTGAAAGTAAACAACAGTCCTCGCCTTAATTAAATTCATGGTTTCCCTAATCATCGGAATGGGTACTACATAAAGGGATTTCCTAATAGCTGCTTGATAAAACCTCAGTAACAGCTTAAGGAAGAAATCTCAAGTAGTAGTTTACTTTACTTTGGCCCATGTAACCTTCTTCTGCCTTGGTCTGAACGCGTCACTATTCCAATAGGGGTCAATTATCGAAACTGGGACTTTTACCCAATAGGGGTGCTCACGTGGAAGGAGACTATTAGACGGACAGACAAGTGTGATCGAGCGTGTTGGAAGGAGGATGCGTAATCGAATCGTTACTGTGCTTTGTTTTTATGTGTTCAGTTTCCAGTCGTTTCCAAAAGCGTTTTCAGTTTTTGCCTGTTGTTGTATTAACTACCTCCTGTTTAACTTTTAAAATCACACATAAAAGCACAGAACAAATTGCAAATGAACGTTTCTTCCAGGAAAATTGATACCATGCTGCTGCAGTATTTTGTTGGTATTCTCATCATCATTAACTCTGCAAAGCTGCTTCACGCCTTCGAACAGTGTCAAGTGCAATCACTCTCAGTGTACGGCCATCGCTTGGCTAACCATGTGATTTACACGAGGGTCTGCTCCCGTCTTGCAGACTGCGTAATGATGTGTGCAGACGAGTCGCGATGTAAGAGTTTGAACTTCAGGCTGAATGACAATTCATGTGACTTAAACGATGCTGACAGATTTACCCACCCTCAGGATTATGGGCCGAAGCATGGATTTGTTTACATGGACACGTCTGTAAAGCACAGAAAGGTCAGTCGTGCCACCTGCTTTGACTTTGCAAACAGCAACAAAATCATCTCCCTAAAATCAGTTTGCACCGCAGTCGGGACAATGAAAGTTAGATGTGATTAGTAGGTCTGATTTGAGAAGGGAATTAAATTTAATACCAAACAAAAAGGAACCGACCCAATAGGACCCAAAAAATTTCAATTATTGAGCCTTCTGCAATGTAACGAACATTACATCGATAATTATATTATATTTAATGACATTTGTATTTATCACATAGAAACATGGATTTAAATCATGCGCGGAAATAAGCCAGGCATTCCCACAAGCTCATAGTGGCTATTACTGGTTAAAGATTGGGAACAGGGATGCACAAGTTTATTGCGATATGGACAATCATGGTAGGTATACAGATACAAGAAAATTCAGAGAGTTAAAAGAAGAAATTCACTCCATGCGTTATATTAAAATTAATTTGTCAGCATCAACACTACAATCATCATCATCATCATCACTGTTATTGTTGTCGTCGTTGTCATCGATCACCACCTCCACCAAGGTCATCACCATTGCGATCGCCATCTTCATCATCATTATCATCATCTTCGTTTTTGTTGCTATAAGTAGAGCTTTACCATTGTAGTTGTTCAGTGTCCGATGGGAATTGGTGTTCATAGCGATGTAAAACCAACTAAAGTGATTTAATTTTATTGAAATATTCAGGTGGGGGATGGACCTTGGTGGTGAGCATAAGCTCAAAAAACAACAATCATCTTCAAAGAAATTCAAACAACTGCCTCAACTCAGTGCTCTGTGTTCCTGCTCATGAGTCAGTCATCAAAGCTCGGAAGTTAAGTGACGAGGACATACATAAACTGGCACTGGCTGAAGGTAGGACAATCAGATTAATTAAGCAAAGCCTAATTCATGGATTCAATGCTAAAAATATAATTTCAGTAATTCAACGTTTCGTCTTATAAAATAAAGCATATTACTATGCCTCATTTACTGCAACATTTGTCTGCGAGAATTTTGCTCTATTACTTGTGTCATGTTCATCTCCGATACACCTGGAAAATTAATCAAACAATTTAGATACGCTGCTGTATTAAAGCTTATTTCAAGACGAGGTTGTTGAAATAATTCTTGTTTAATGCACGCAATAATATTTCAGACCCAGCTTTTATTTAGGATCCCTTGTTTAATAGAAAAACCACCGTTTAATATCTTACTAGGAACTTTCCGAGTCGATGTGGTGAAAATGAACTACTCTATGTTCTACCAGGTATGTCAAATGAAACTTTTTTGTTGTAAGAAATACTAGTTATGCAACTTTTTCGAGTGGTACATCGTGAAAAATGTTTTAGTTGTTGACAGTAATTTTATCTGAATGAAAATTTTGACCTGTCGCAGACCCTTCAATCGATCTTTCGGCGGGAAAAAGTTTGTAGGCCGCGAGGAACGCCGGGATGTTTAGTGGAATACTGCCCGTTACATACCACAGAATATGCAACGGTTTCTCGCTTTTTGATTGGCTGTATTCTCTATGGCATAAAATATATTTTGTTTCGGACGGTTAAAAGCTGTTAAAAAGGCTAATCAGGCTTTCAATTCCAGATTCCAAGTGGTCCACAAAATTTCGACTCCTCGTGCAGTAGTGCAAAGTGAGTACCTGCATTCACTCATTTCATTCACTCATTCATTCACTTGTTTCATTTTATTTAATCGTTTCCATTCTTGTATTCAGTTGTCCGCGGATCATCATTTCCAGCTCCTATCCGTATCACTGGGAAACTAGCAACTGTACAAGCATTCATGAGGGATACAGTATTGGCACCACGGATTGCTACAGAGGTAATAAATAACGGACCTTAATCGTTAATTGATGTCTGTCATTTTCTCGAACGACTCACTTTCTTTCCTCAATTAAAATTTTCTCTCACCTCCTACCACCACATTTTAGTAAGAATTAATCAGAATTGTTTGAAAACTGGACTGGACCATCACGCCAACTGTTCACTGCTCCACCAACACTAAGCAGCCGAACGCAAGAGAACGTGACCAAGAATTAAAAGTTTTTTATTTAGGGAAAGCGTCCTTGGCGCTTCTGTTTTCGTTTTCATGTTATGCCTTCGCTGATAGGCGAAGCTTCATAGATAACAAAATGTTGATTTAAACATTGAGGGTTTTTAACTACATTGTTACCCGCTCCAAGACTGTTTTACTATTTACTAACACTAAGTTATGTTTAGTGCCCGTTCAACCACTGTTCTTTGATATCGTTCTTTTCTCCTTCTTGATTTTAGTTTTTGATGGACACGATGATGGTCAGTGTGGATCTATGTGGTTTTCATCAAGCTTGAGTAAGCCAAATAAAAGTGTGGCCGGTTCACTAAATCAGTAATAATGAAAAGATATGATTTCCTTTTCTGACTGTGAGTCAGAGAATTCGTTTTAAATTAATAAATCAAAATTATATATTTAACGAACAATCTGAAAAGCACACAAGTTGAGAAAACAATTTACTTAGGGCCAATTCCCTCAGCTAAATACATTAGCCTCCTGAAAAACGGCGTGTTCCAATAGATGATTACTTTTATTCCTAGTCACTCAGCACGATACAAAGTTATCTAACACCATCATACATGCCTATATAGTTCATTAATCATTGAAGTAAAAAAAAAAGATAAATGTTGATTATACGGTTCTCTTTGTTGATTCCGAAACAGGGACCGGCAGACGTGCCTTATATGGTTATCCTTGTCCTCAGAAACCGGCAGATGACAGCCTTGGGATATATCGCAACCTTGATGGCATGTTGTTCGTCAAGTAACAAAGTCATCAACATTTGGAGACTGCGTTTGACTTGACTTTTTGAAGTCTAAAGCAAATGATTTTGAAAGCGATTATTTTTTAGCGCACGGTCCAGCGAGGTTTAATTTAACCACAAAAACACTCTCCGGTTCTTGTCGGAACTGCGATTGTGTCTATTTATTGGTTGCTTTTTGTCGGCTTTTTTTTAACTGCAGCACTGAGTGCAGGGACTATAACCGTTCCAGGATCCTGGATCTTCCTAATCTGTTCTGGTGTTAGAGAAGGGGGCAATGTTCGTTTAGGTCCCGGGAAGATGGGTAAATTGACCTAGCCAATTAAATAAAGTGTTTATTGGTGCTATTAGTTTTTAATAATTATGTCGAGGGAATCATAAAAAATCAATTCATTGTGTCCACCAATGTATTAAAAGCAAACAAACAGGCAAACAACACTGAACAGCAACAACGGAAACGAAACTCCCTGCTGTTATACATAGAGGTTCTACCTTTAGATAGCACATCTTAAAATTTATAACACATTAAACAGCTCTTTGAAGAGTGCTTCTAGTTTAGGACAATGGCTGCGTACTATTTAGATTAGTTTAGATCAGAATATAATATGTAAATTGCTACATAAACGTACAATGGTCGTTTTGTTATTTTTATTTTGTTTTTATTATTAATATTTACACTTTTTTTCTCAGGCGGAATTGTAGTAGTAAATTGTGAGTCTTAGAGGAATGTACACAATACAAACGATCAATATTTAATAAAAAGAAGCAAGAAAAAAGTCGCTCCATGCATCTCGTGCGGGAACGGTACTACAGGGCTATTCGCTTTGGTTGTTCCTTTGTAACTGAATTTGATTTCTCAGCTGATATTAAGTAAGAGTAATCTTAAGGCATTAAGAAAAAGGAAAATTGAGTACCAAATCTGCGAATGGAGATATGGATGTCTCCCATTACTACCAACTGAGCTATCGATTGCAAACCAA
Source organism: Pavona decussata (assembly GCF_977016875.1). Classification (NCBI taxonomy): domain Eukaryota; kingdom Metazoa; phylum Cnidaria; class Anthozoa; order Scleractinia; family Agariciidae; genus Pavona; species Pavona decussata. Next base: position 2,158,115 of record NW_028145657.1, on the reverse strand, counting down.
CTGGGAGCTGGTCCCATTCTGAGTTCGTGATATACCCGTGAAAGAAGAGCAAATGAATATGAATAATGTATTGGAACTGAGGATCCAATTTTATATAAAAGGAAAGGTAGTTCTTCGCAGTTATTTGCGAAAATAAGGGCATGAAAGGGTCAAATCCCGTTCAAGCCTGACTTTTTCCAGTATCCTTTCGCAACTGCTTAAGTTTTCCAAAGAACTGTGAGGGTCTCTCTGTTATTTTAACACATAATATGTCTGGTTCTTGGCCGCTCGCGAACGGGAATGGACCAAACAGGACTATAACGTTCCTGTATTATAGCTAGATCATTCACTTCCCCCTTCCAACGCCACATCGATCGCCGACGAATGCAATTCCCCAGATAGAGCGCTCGAACCCCATAAAATGTAAAATCATGGACGACCTCTCGTGGCTACAACACGTTAGGTTTGAAACCACTAGATGTTTAACACCATTTGGGTACAAGTGCATTCATTAATTTTAGGTTATTGTTAAAAATCATATAATGGTGTGAAGAAAGACAGTCGGAGGATTTGCTTGGGCAATAATCTTACTTCCCCTCCTTTCCGTACCTTAATAATTCATGTAAAAGATCAAGGGAACAGAGTGTCCAAACCTAATTCTTTAATAATCATATGCTAGTTCATGCAACATTACGTTATCAACAAAGTTTTTAATTTGGATAACACCGGTTCCAAAAGACCCAATCAAAACGCATCGTAAAACAGTTTCTAAGTACGTACTACGTGAGTTCAGCGTTTCTTAGTACCAAGCGCTTGCATGCTATTGTACTTCACTGGTAATTTTAAAAAATTTGCTGATTCCTATTGATGGTCATTTTTTGTTCCCAGATGGATTTACAAATATCGTTTCAAGTAAACTTGTATTTCTCCTGCTTTTGGTCTGACATGTTTTGCTTCAAAAGACCGATCCTCTGGATATTATGCACCAACCATCTGGACGGCTTTATCCCCAATCTCGTTCCCAGAGTCCTCAGGCTCTTTGGCTAGCGGTTTGTTGCCAGGAGAGACTCTGGGGAACTGCAATTTTATTACTGCAGGATTTCTGCGGTAAAACAATGCAAACTGTAACGGGGCAGCCAATCAAAACATTTAAATTTTTTCGAGTTCTCCAGAGTCTTTAGTGGCGACCACCCGCTGACCAAAAAGGGGTACGAGATTGCTTTATCCCAAACATGTACAATTGTGGCTTGCACTACCAGAAGGTCACTTTTTAGTAACATTGACTTGATCCCATTTCCAGGGGTCTAAAATGTGGGAGGGAGGAAGAGAGAGGACCCTGGGAATGACGTTAAAATTGTGTCGGCGAGATTGTGACGTCACTTTCCCAACAGAAACCTATAAATCGGCTAAAACCAAAATCACACGGAATGGAAGGGAATGAAAAGAAATGTCATTCCTGAGAATTTGAACTCAATAGTAAGTTATGCCTGGGCACGATCACTGCCTCCAAGGGTAGTACTGGGCTGAAAATAATAGATAACCGAAATGATGTAACGGTGTGAGACCGATAAATGTGATTCCGCTAAAATTCATTGGCAGCTGCGCATGAATGATCTAGAATGAATGTTTGATCAACATGCTACCACTTAGTCGACTCTTAGGGTGACGCTAAAGAATCATGTCTATGTATTCGCAATTTCCCTTAATTTTTACAAAAAGGTATAATAAAATCAAAAGCATCAAAAATAGATTCTATTTGCCGTTTTTTCTCACGTTGCGTTTTTTTTTTAAAATTAATAAGAAAACATGTTTGAAGTTTTCATATATGACAACGGTGGCCGCGCTTGAAGTTTCATAAACGGTGTACATTCATGTGCAAAAGTTTGATCATTATAATTAGCTTTTCTTGTTTATATGTTTTGTTTCGACATCTCCTACAATTGGAACAAAATTATTAAAATTTTCAGTGTTATCGAGACTATAAATTTCCATGACAAGAAAAAGACAGGCATAACAAATTGACTTCCTGTAGAGAAATTTTCAATGAAGTGATGATAACTTTATTGATGACAGCATGTGGCCTTTGGAGAGTAGTTTTCATAGGCCAGCTATTGGCTCATGGAGACTGTTCACGTTGGCCATCAAGCAAAATGTTATCGACGTTTAATTGACTTTATATTGGATATAACATTCGAAAACAACGTCTGCATCACGAAATGTTTGAAATGTGACATTTTAAGCGGGATGTGAAATGTTTTCTTTGGTAAAAAATGCGTAAGCCGACGATATTTAGTTTTTTTTCGCTGGCTTTGGTTACCTTGTTTGAAAACGTTCCCGTCTGTGACTTCCAAGCTTTTCCGTCACCTGCATTTGTGACAATAGGCAAGTCAGATTTATTTTAAGTTTGCTTTAACAGTTGTGAAATTATTTTTCTTTAACTGCGCTATCCTATTTTTGGCAGGTGCGATGTTCTCTGATCTTATTCCATGAAAAGAAAAGAATGCTATGTACATACAGTCAGGTCCAGCAACCAAAACAAATAAGACACGTACTTAGCACTCCTAAAACTTTAATGATTATAAAAAACCAAACACACTTTTCCAGTAAGCAATAAAATGAGACTATCTATGTACCGGCCTTGTATAAAACTTCACCAAAAAAGAAAAAGAAAATCTAATACTAAGAAAATAGAGACATATAAAGATCGACTTGACCACGACGAATGCATGAGTAGCCTGACCAGCGCGCAAAACATTGGTAATTGCACCAGCTATGCGCATACCGAGCACACACTTTCTTTAAAGTCTTATTTGTCTCGAATAAATTCCCTGAATGGAAAAAGTTCAGTAAAGGTTTGATTGCATTTCTCCAGCGGTCTGTTAAATTAATACTATGACTTAGTTGATCGCATACACAAGATTGACCGGCTCTGAAGTGCAATCAGTTCTCTGTCCTGATAGTGCCAGCGGGCCCTTGACGAGTTTATCGATTTCTGTTTTATGTTTGTCAGATCCTTGCTATAAGTAAGACCTGTGTCTGTGTTAATGAGGCAAAAATTATTAGAAGATATAGAAATTGGGACAAACATTCCAGTAGCTAGCTGCCAAACTCGCAGATCACACAAATAACACGTTACTACTCCACGAGAACAAGTACTAGTGAAAAAAAACTTTGAACAGATAACCAAGTCATCTGTCCTACTGGTATCGGCATTGACAACATTTCAGCGATGTTTTTGTTTTGTTTTGCTCGATGTTTTGTTTCACAACTGCATTATTCTTTAATATAAATTACAGAGGAGAAAATAATAAACAGATATAGCCTGAACAAGTAACAAACATTCCAGCAACTTGTTCCTAAAACTTACAGATCACACAAATCAAACGGATCACACAGTTTCTGCTCAGCACAAGTCAAGTCTATATAGCCGAATTTTTTGGTTTGTAAACCTGTAGCATGGAGAGCGTTGTTGGTCCCCACCAATTGGTAACCGTTTCTGCATCCTGAAGATCACTGATGTCTGACCTCCTGTGCATTTTGTCATCTTTCACTTGGAACAAGGGGGAGTTGTTTCTCTCATCTGGGTCAACAAATGGCATCAAATCGGTCACTGCAGTAGGGTAAATAGTTTTCTCGGGTTGTCTGTAAGCCTCATACACTTGATCAACTGATGTCTGAACAGCCTCTACTGCAATGTTTAGGTTATCTTTGCTCTCTTCATTTAGGAGCGTTCCATCGCCATATGCAATCCACTTGTCTCCCCGTTTGTTTGTAACACGCAGGCCATACTTGTTGTCTTCGTCGTGCATGCACAAACATAGTAAATGGCCATCTTTGCCAAAGGTAGTTCCTCTTCCCAACTGCACTCGTGGCGTCCTGCAAGGAAATATATTTTATTTCATAACATGACCTGACATATAAATGCCAGTTAAATAAGTATTAATGTTAATCAGAGCTAATAGCTCAACAGAGTGCACTTCGATGGATATACGAAATGAAACATGCGATCACATGTCATAAGGGTATATGTTGAAGATTTGAACTCAAATCATTCTAATGGGACAATTGATTGTTTATTTGTCTGTTTTTTATCCAATAATGTATGGAGCTAATTTCTACTAAAAGAGCCGTACACTCCTATTACCCAGTTCAGCGTCCAATTCAGGCTATTTCCTTGCCTACTTTTCATTCTCAGTCAATCAAATCGAGCATTGCCTTTACCATAGTGCGAGCCCCACAATTATATGGAATTACAAGGCACCCTTTATTGTTGCGCAAACTGACTTAAACGTTATTAGTACATTGCTACATAATCGTTCCAAACGAGAGGATTAGGATGTTTATTTGAATCTCAACTTTTGAAACTAAACCACTTCATTTTAAATTTCAAAAGAAATGTCAAATTTGGAATGGTTGGTTGGACACGGTCCACAACGCATGCTGGGGCGAGTTGTCGTTTCCAGCTCAGTTGTAACAAACCTTCGCGCTGTGTGGATCTCAAGGAATGAAAAATTTTAACTTCAAAAAGGCATAAAATCGGTATATTCGGCCCTTTGTTCAATTACTTTTCTCCAGTTACCGTTTGTTTGTCGACTGACTGATAGTTTAGGTTATATCTAACGACGGCTCATGGCATTGAATCCCCAACATTTTTTTTCCTGACGTGAAATAGGAAGCCATTTAGAACAGCTGGTTGTAGCCACCGTTTTAGCTGCAACCGTAAACTTAGAGACAAAACAAGGAAAAGGAAAAAGGTCATAATTAATCGTGACTCGCTCAAGTTGGTTTCTCACAATCGCCAAACTTAAATCACACATAGCAGAAAAACGATGAGAGGTGCGATGGAGTGCGATGCCTTAAAATCCAAGAGTAACTGCATAAAAAAGATGGTGTCATTTCTTCACTTTGAACCCAGACGATATTGGCCGCTATAGGTCAAAAAGCAAACGCGTACTGGCATTGATCGTTGCACGTGAAGGAAAGCCACCATATTGAACAGGCTTGCGAAGAAGACGACAACAATCAAGGAAAAATAGAGAAAAATCACTGGGCACCTACATACCTCACCGCTTGTTAAATCATTTTAGCTGGAAAAAAGCCGGCTGACACGGTCGGTAAAACTGTAAATAAGACCACCCAATTATTCGTCCCGAAAACGCTTGTGAAAGACAATGCTCTTCGGGCCGTGGTGGACTCATCCACCACTAAAAAGCATCTAATCATTCAATTACGGTATCTTTAAATTATCATAGTTATTTAAATGAAATCGTCAAGGAACGAGAAACACAAATAAAAAAAACACAGTGAATGACTATGCTAACATAATTTTTACCACAACTGTTTCTAATCTCGCAATCTAATTGGCTAATTTTCCGTTGTCGATAAGAGTCTAGACAATGCTGCTCGCGTCAACTTGTCACGCAATGCCTTTTTCCGCCCTCAAACATGGACGACTTTGTTCGACCACTGTGATGACGAATATCGTTGTAGATGTGCACACAACGCTAAACCACATTCGATTTGTAATTACCTGATGTGTCCACTCGCGAAACCGTCAGTAAGAAAGTGGCAGGCAAACGCATCCATCGCAAGTGCTTCATGAAGGAGCCTCTCCTCTTCGTCCCCGCCACAGTTTCCAGCTTCTCGTGCCTTGTCTATCGCCAGCTGGTGACCAGTAAGGTACGAATACTTTGCATAAGGTTGGAAATGATCGTGATTATTCTCAGCTAGCTGTAACATCCTCCCATGTTTCAAAGGTAAAGGACCAGCCCATATACCACCTGTGATTTTGTCCCATGTTTTGGAGGCAAAACTTTTACGTTGTTCAGTTTCTTTCTTTAGAGTCTCTAACAGCTTGTCCAACTCACTCTGTAGCTCATCCTTTGGGGCGCGTGCCAGAGTGTCGAATGCTTCTGCGAAGCGCTGGTCGCGGCCAGGATCCTCCTCTTCGACGATCAAAGGATTAATAATTGGTTGTTTTGGTAAACCGTAATAATCTCCAGCAAGAGCTATAATGTCCTCAAACTCAATCAACACACCATTTGGAAGCGTAAGTTCTTTTATCTCCAGGCGGATAAACTTCCCAATGTGTTTGTGTTCAAATGAGGCAAATTTCATTTGAATATGGCCAAAGTTTGTCGGTAGTGCCGCCATGTTGCAAAGGAATAGATTAGAAGCGATCAATGATTGCAACACCCCGATACTGAGAATATTCGCTAAAATTCCGCAATTTCAGCTTTGTTCTTCCTTCTAGGCAAAAAGCCAATTAATCAATCAACTGTTTATTTACCTACGTGCCATCAATTAATCCCGTTTGCCACACTCCGATAGTTTAAATATTCCACAACATTCAGCAATTTCAGCTATGTTCTTCCTTCCTGTCAAGTTTTTTTCTTTTTAAAGACCACTGGTAACACTCATTTGTTTCTTTGCATTCATTATGTAAAATGAAGCCTATAATTCATAAAACGCTTACACATAACATGGTAATTTTTTGCCATTTCCCGTCGTGACCAAGAGTTTTTACAACGAGGAAAAAATATCACGGGGGTAACCGCAATGACGTCTAGCATGTCTAATGTTGCAGAATACGCAGAATTTGTCCATTATTGTTGACCTTGATCTTTACTCAAGTTACATCTATATTTTAGGCTTTGTGAGGCGTATGTACTTGTTTTGGCACCGACACGGAACAGCTTGAAGTGAAGCACTTTGTTTTTTTCCTTTTTGTTTGAGCTCAGTGAGCTGAATCAAACTTTGTTTTTCCCAGTTCCTAAATGCTCTCCGTTTAATAATTTTAAAGTCAATATGCTAGTCGCCGGTTTACAGCACAATAAACAGCACTTTCAATACGCTCTTGCTTGTTTGTTGTTTTATTTTTGTTTGTTTGCTTGTTTGTTTTGTTTTGTTTTTTGTTCTTTTTTTTGTTGTTGTTGTTGTTTTTGGTTTTTTATTTTTTTTTTTTTTTCGTTTCTGTAGTTAGCAGAGAAAGAACGTGAAATGAATGTTAGCCTGAGTATCAGGCCTTCCGCCCAATACGGAATATATTTTCTCCCAACCTGATACTCAGGCTAAATGAATGTTAGCAACAGGTTGATCGGCAACATTTCGATGCCGTTTCCTGGCACTTGCACATCATCAGATTATAAACTAAATTCGATTTTGAGACGACAAAACGACTTTATATTGACGGCTAGTTGGGAGAAAATATATACAGATTCCGTATTTGGCGGAGTCGCGAAGCGACGAAGCCCAATACGGAATATATTTTCTCCCAACGCCGTCAATATAAAGTCGTATTGCCGTCTCAAAATCGAATTTAGTTTTTTATCGCGATACTGACATTTTGTTGGAGAGAGTAAACGGATAAAGTACAAATCGTACGCTGATTGAAAGAGAAATTCTTACTTCAGTGTAGCCATGGTAAAATCCGTGCGCGAAATTTTTTCTCGGGGAGGGTTATTTGAATTTTTGGCTTTAATTTTTACGTCAAAACAAAGAAAATGCAAAAATTTACAGTCCATAAAGCACCTACCATTGATGAAATAGACGAGCTAGTAGGTTTGAACATTTTACCAGCGAATTTTATTGAAAACTTGTTACCGCCGAGATATAAGCTTAAACAACAACATGAAAACAGTGATGAATAAACCTCACAGCCAGAAGCAAGAATAAAAAGAGCAACCATACTAGTACCCAAGTAGTGCAACTAGTGCAAGTAGCTCGCGAGGTGGCTAAAATCGAAAGTGCTTCACCGCCAGACAAGAACAAAGGCAAAAATGTCTTACTGGGTTCTCTGAAAGGAAATTTATTCGGAGACGGTACAAAAGATACACCGGATATCGACAAATGTAATGTCGCCCTGGGATTGCTTTCTTCGTACTTTGATCGTAGAGACGCCTTCTTGGATTATGCGTTATTGTACTTGAAGCCGCTGGAAAACGACGAACAGAAAACTCAGTTTGCAAAAGTAGAGCCCTTGGAGATGAAAGCCTTCATCATATTAGAAAACTTTCGTAATGTTTCCTCTTTCGGATTTCCTGATCCAAGGAGTTCCACTTTTTTCGCGTTCCCTGAGGCTTTTCGCTATCTCTCATCCACATCGAGCAAGTAAACAAGTGTCGTTTGGAGGAATGGAGTCAAATCTCACCCATGTTTACTTTCTGAATATGGTGTATGGTCAAAATGACACTGGGATGCTTGGTGGTGAAAGAGCCCTTTGCTGAACACTCCATTGCTACTTGTAAAGGTTCCTTTGGTGCTCCAATCTTCTTCTACATCTTTAATCATGACACTGGTGAGGTGGACGTAGATGAGGCTGTACACTTTCTTCACTTTTATGGAGAGGAAGTTGATGGAAAGCTTCGCGGCAAAGCGGTGTCATTTTCTACCATTATCCGAAATCTTCAGTTGCAAGCTACTCATAAGGAACTAGGTGATGCCTTAGCTGAGGCCTGGGGGGGGTACTCCAAAAAATATTGGGTAGGGGTGTGCGGCCCGCTTCCCAAAACCCTTACCCTATTTATGACCAAAATCTGCGATTTTCACTACCCTATTTATGACCTGAAGTAGCTTCTTCTAAAAAAAAATCGAACCCAGGACTAGAGTGCAAAAATTTATACCCTATTTATTACCAAAATGGCGGCAAAATGGCTAAAAGCGATACCCTATTTATGACCAAAACAGCCGAAAAACCATACCCTTTGGCGCCGCACATACCTATATAGCCCATAAAAGGGAGTACCCCCCCCCCCCCCCTCCGGGAGCTGAGGTCAGAGAAAACGTAGAACACTCTTCATAAACATGTGTGCTTGGCATTTATGACAGCAGAAAGAACACTTTTACAAGTTGACAGCGACTTTTAATGTTACATAGCACGAAGACAACCTTTAGCGCAATCTTTTGTTGCGGCAACGCGTTGCATGTTTTTTGAAGACAAAAATACTTGGAATGTTTTACCGCAACACGGATAATACTGACTTAATTATACGTTTAAAAAATCGTTCTAACTATAAAAGTTGACGTTAAAAGAGAACGACGTTTCCACCGTCCGACGGTCATTTTCAAGTTCAAAATGAGAAGTAAAATATGTGCTTATATACAGTTGTGAAAAAACTAATGAGATAGTGACTTAAAAAGCTCTAAGATATTCACATCTAAACAATATAAAAAATAATAGCGTGAATGATAAATACAAAGGAACGCTAAAAAACGATAAAAGGTATTTAAAAGGTATTTAAAAGTGAAATAATTAAACAAATAACTTCGCGCGGATCGAGTCGCATTGTTTGTTCAGTTTCGGCTTTAGGTCGCGAATAAACAATATGTCGAAGATCAAGCAGTCGAGTTTGCTTTGACACTTTCTCAGGATTTTGAAGTTGCTTTTAATGGTCTCTGGATCCTGTCCATGCTCGTCCTTTACATGATTGCCAATTGCTGATCGTTTGTGTTCCTCCACACGTTGATGTAAGTGTCGACTCGTGAAGCCAACATCGTTTTTTAGCGTGCCTTTGTATTTATCATTCACGCTATTATTTTTTATATTGTTTAGATGTGAATATCTTAGAACTTTTTAAGTCAGTATCTCATTAGTTTTTTCACAATTGTATATAAGCACATATTTTACTTCTCATTTTGAACTTGAAAATGACCGTCGGACGGTCGAAACGTCGTTCTCTTTTAACGTTAACTTTTATAGTTAAATCAATTTCGAAAAACTTAAAAAATCGTTCGGTATAAAAAATCGCCTTAAAATAAACCAATTTCAGAGCACTATTAGCTATATTAGTGTGCATTACCAGGTTCAGATCAACAACAATTTCCTTTGTCAGTTTTTATCAGCTAGAAACAGCGCAGTACCAGGCTAGGGATGCTTCACGATGAACACCAGACAAGCTCAAAAACTGACACTTTACATATGAAAAATTAAGGCAAAAATTACAACTAAACCAAACATAAAAATTATGCTGTGAGAACCAAACTATTGCATAACTTACTACTAGATGAGTTTGAAAATGAGCTTATTTTAGTTGTCACTATATAAAATAATCGCGGAAACCTAGCAAAGCATTCCTGATGCTTTGCTTACGTTAATAAGCTGTCAAAAGACTGATCTCTTTCTTGCTACGTAGAATTACATAGCCCCCGGCAGACTACAGATTTAGAGGTCGTGACAAAGAGTTTTTACAACGCGGAAAAAATATCACAGAGGTAAACCGCAATGACGTCTATAACACAAACACCCAAAACCGTCGGAAAATGCTTGAAAAATATTGCAGAATATACAGAATTAGTCCATTATTGTTAGCCTAGATCTTTACTCACTTGCTAAAAGTTACATCTATATTAATTTAATGTTGAGTTTATTTTAGACTGTGTGAGGCGTATGTACTTGTTTTGGCACTGAAACGGAACAAAAAGTGAAGTACTTTGTTATTCAGCTTTTTTGTTTGAGGCCAGTGAGTTGAACCAAACTATCTTCTTCCTTCCTAAATGCTCCTGATGTAATAATAATATCACAATAAACAGCGCTTTCAGTACGCTCTCGTTTTTTAATAGAAAATTCGTTCCTGTTAGTTTAATTTTCAGAGAAAGAACTTGAAATGAATGTTAGCAACAGGTTGGAGTTACAATTCTTCAGTGCCGTTTCCCGGCACTGCTATTCTCTCAAAGAAATATACACCGCCTTGCTGCTCTTTACACATCTTGCACTTTAACAATTGATTTATTTTTAAATAAATTATAATTATTTTAATTTTCTTTGAATTTGTTAAGGATGCTAACCTTTCGCAAGAAATCATTGACCGATACACTGAATTCAGTTAACATTCGCTTTATTATTGATTGCATTTAGCACAGAGCTCTACTAGGAGACACTCTCCAGATCGAATTGAAATTTGGAAGAAATGGTTTTTGAGAAGGGAGAAGTGGAAACCGAAGTACCCGGAAAAAAACCCTCGGAGCAAGAACGAGAACCAACAACAAATTAAACCCATATATGACGCCGAGTCCTGGAATCAAAGCGTTCTCTCACTGCGCCAACTGTGCTCCTCCAAAAAGTCACTTAACATAATTAATGGATAAGTTTGAAGCTGTTCGTGTTAAATGTAACTCAAATGTTCTCGAGGCCTCCTGAAACTTACGAGAAAAGCATTTGATGGATTTAACGGCCACTTTGAAGTCGAAGATAAATATTTGAGGGATTTGAACACAGAATGATTGGGGAGGTCATTTACTTACTAAGAGTTGAATGTACAATTAAATTCCTTACACTTCCAAATCGGTTGTGTGGTGTGGATTCCGTTCTAGGAAACCATAGCTCTTACTATACACTGTAAATTCAGTAGATCCGTTTCACCCTCAAAGTGCCAATTAAATTGAGCCCTGGTAACCAAGGGGCTGATTCAATTAACCTGTTATTGGGCCATTTTGGTCACAAATTGGGGCAAAATATCCGGTTCTGGGACTCATTTCACTCCTTAGGTGCATTTCGGACCTTTAAATCAAACTGCATTTGCCCTTATTTAGGTAGACAAGTTAATCTTAAAACTACTCCAAGCCCCTCGAGTCATTTTAGCCTATCAGGTACATTTCAGCCCTGGAGCATGATTAGGCTATTTTGGCCCTAATTTAAAACAGCAAAATTAGCCCTCAAATAGCAAGTGCAGTTGTATCTTACTCAACGAAACGGCCCCAGTTCTGGGACCGCGGCTAAACACAGTTTTGTAATTTACAGTGTTGAAATTTTTATGGTTTGCCAAAACTAAGTTAATTATTGATCGGTCACCAGAGCTAAGCGGGAGAATACTTTAAGTCTGAATGCCGGGGGGGGAGTACTTCCCTATAAGAGGCTAATGGGGATGTGCCGCTGGATGGGGTCGCATTTTCACTACTGGATTGACTAGAATGGGGTTGCATTTTCAATAGAGTTACTAGAATGGGGTCGCACATTTTCGGATTTTTGGGGTGAGAAAATTCTATTAAGTAGGGATTCAAAATGGTCTCGGTTAAAAAGTTCCGAAAGTTGTTGTTTATTAAATGTAACAATCACCTCGCATTACATTCCGTTCTTGAAAGTAGATGCATAAATAGAAAGTGACTTAGTTGGGATAGTGAAAATTACATTTTCCCAAAAAGTGACTAAGATGGGGTCTATAACTGGCCACAAAAAAGACTATAATGGGGCAGGGGCTCTGAGAGGCCAGTGGCACATACCCAGCAAAACTGAGCCCAAGTACCCCTCCCCCCCCCCCCCCGGGGTCTGAATGCAAGTTTATGACACCAGTGTCCGAAACTTTTTAACAATCTACTCGGTCAGGGCCGAGATCGAGGTCTTATACATACTACCGGAGTAAACACGTACGCTTGTCCCTTGCAGAAAGGCAACTGTATATTCGAAAAAAAGAAACCCTTGTAACAGCAGAAGAGAATAATATATTTAAATGACTAGCTAGATAAACGCTAAATATTTCAGTAGTCACCTCGGCTTCAGTTCAAAATTGACTAGAGAATACATAAAATCACATTGAACACATATTTGCTATCGCGAACCGTTTTTTATTTGTAACACCATGGACATAAAATGACAAAACTCATCTTATTAAAACTACAAAATCATTATTTTAATTATCTTCATTGAATAAAATGTAACATTCAAGTACTGGTACAGCACACAGTTGTGTTTTCAAGTCTGGAACAAAATTCTAATTTTGCAATCTTGTTTTTCTTGTGACACTACCTTAAACAAAACTTCGTTTCCCTTGGATATTGTTTACAGTAATTTAGCACTTTCGCAATTAAAAATCTAAATGTTTCCCTGTAAAGGAAATCTAGAAGTTGCTATAGTCTACTGCAGTTCAAAGTCGACATCCCCTGAATATAACTGAATGATTGACACAAAAAGAGCAAACTTTGTCATTAAGGACTTTATCATTTTATAGAGCACTACGTAATCATGTTTCTTCCAACTTTGCATCAAGTGATAATTTGAATTCTACACCTTGCAAGCCGATGGAGAAATAACTCTGACACTGCCTCTTATTCCGACTTTAAAATCAGACCATTTTTTCACATTACCCCCGTGATCCCCATGACAAGATCTGGCCAGCTTGGAAATTTCACTTGAAGAGAGAACTCTGTTCCACATGTTAAGATCTGTGAGTTCTCCAATGTACTTTTGAGTCGCGTCAAGCGTACCTCCAAATGAATCTTGCTCTTGTCCAATGATAAGGATCCCGTTGGTCTTGATGCTGTAACCGGTCTTCAATCCAGACCCGCTTTTTTGCAGGCTGCCGTCCTTGTAGACTTTCCATGATCCAGCTTTGTTCTCCCATGTGCAGCATATGTGATGCCAGTTACCGTCATTTACAGATATGTCCGTACGTCTGCGGACAAAAAATATTGTTGCAATTTCGGTGAGTCAAAATCTGAAGTTTCTACTGCCTGACTGACCTTGCATATGTTGTTTTATTATCACACGGACTAATAAAGATGCTGATAACTGAAATCCCCAATCATAATACTTACTGATTTACAACAGGTCCGATATTTTTTAAGTATAAGACAGGCCAATTTCCTGATTTCCCGCGCAAGCCGCAGGGCGTATGACTTCTTTAAATGTCCAGAGCGTAATTATAAGCTACCCATTTTTTTTTTTAAGTTTGTCACTTAGCTTTAATCATTAATCATTCAATCACTACGTGCGCAACATTATAAGGAGACGAGAAGCTAGTAAACAGGCGATCTCTAAACTAAGACTAACTATTATATACCATTACATTTTACATTATTACTATTATTAAAAAACTAATTTTTCTTACACCACTTGCTCATTGATGAAGAGTTGAATGTTTTGCATCCTGTTGATCAGAATTTCATTAAAGTTCCTGGGCAGGCTGTAACTCACCACCGTACTATGTCCGCTAGTTTGCTCAGTGGTACGCACGCGAAAGCAGATCGTTAAAGCGTTGGTTATTTGCAAGCCGTGGTGTTTGATATAATCACTTGTCCCACTGTCCGTGAAATAAAGGTCGTAAGAGCTGGTAGACAAACCTGTTGAGGAACATTAAAGGCCGGTGGCTTACTACAGTTTTCTGGAGTGAAAGAACGCCTTAAATCAAACTTAAGAAAAACGCCAACAGAAATTTTCTTGGACATTTTTTCTAGTACAGTAAATACAAAATAGATAATTTTGAGTCAAAAATTAAATTTGGAATGCTCAAAAAGTGTTAAATACAAAAGAATGAGTCTTAGTGGGGGCCTGGAAACTACACCCTTCAGAGTTGTCTGGCTCTAAATCTAGCCATACGACCCCACTTCAAAATTTCAGGATTTGGAAAGTGGGAAAAAACAAGTATTTACAGGGAAGAACACGAAATTTTGTCAGGGACAAATTTGGCAAATGACAAAATTGGGAAATTTTGCCTTCTTTGAAAATTCCTTGAAAAATTTCTGACAGATTTTCTCTAAAAAATGTTCGCGTTTCCGTTATAGTGTTTTCTGTCAACAGCAAAAAATTTGAACATAGGTTGTACAGCTAGATTTGGAGAAATAAAGCGAGAAGAAATAGTTATTGCGACCTACGGTGAGAAGACCATTGCGCATGCTTGTTCTGGGAAAACCCGGGTTCCAGCGCGCGCGCGCGCGCGCGCTCCAACTGGTGAGTGCATGCTGCCTTCGTGTTCAAACATTTGGCGCAAAATCACAACTCTGCAAAGGCTTTAAGGCTGTTAAGGAACGGTAACCATTAGACAACACGTTTTTTTAGTTATCAAGCCCAAACACGATCTAGCTACTGTAAACACACCTCTGAAACCCACCTGGAATACCAGGAAATTTTTCCGAGAGCCGCCATTTTGTTTTTGTGATCGCGGGATTTCCTCAGCAAGCTCGCGTGATGCTTTCGCGTGCTTTGGGCAGCGCGCGCGCATATCAAAGACTCGCACAGTACAAAAACTGTAGTAAGCCACCTTAGCAGAGGGCGTGAGACGTCTATCTCAAAACACCCTCCCCTCCCCTCCCGTCCTTTCCCGTATTTTTACTAGAATGAAGGTATAGACCTTTTCCATAAATGGCAGCCGATTTATTATTCTTTTCAATATATGTTAATTAGCCCTACTAACCTCATTTCAGAGTAAACATTCTTTTGAATTTTGCACATGCTGGCAAAGGCTAGTAAGGCTAATTTTCATAAAAACAAAAAAATAATAATTTATCGGCTGCCATTTATGAAAAAGGTATATTTCTGCTTTGAAAATTTGCTACATGCGCGACATCGCGAAACTTGTTAAAAAAAAAACTTGTCGACTTCTAGCTACTGAAGATTAATTGTTTCCGATCAGCTTATACAGCTCTAACATATTGTTTACCAGGCCAACAAAAAGAAACGGCATTTTGCCAAACACCCCTGACCTGTGTGCGCGTACTAGAGATTATCAAGGCTCCTTGCACGAAACATTCCTTTCGAAATGTGATCAGCACCTTTATTTTTCCTTCAGGATGGGCGCAGAAGGCGTAAAATTCAAGCAAAAAAGGGAAGTAGCTTCCGTGACCTTTTTCATGCCAGTGCAGAAATACACACTGTCAATTAACATGAAATCATGCAAACTGTGTCTTCTGTACGTACGGGCGAGCCGGGGGGGGGGGGGGGGGGTACTAAAAAAATTTAATACGGGGAGGCTCCGCCCCGAGGACCGACCCCTTACCGTTTTATATACCATTTTTGGCAGAAAAGGTACCCCTTTAGTATACTACCATTGACAAATGGTACCCCTTTCGTATACATTCCATTGGAATATAGTACCCCTTTCACAAACCTACTTAAGAACACTGCCCTAAATGACAGATTTCCCTACACTTTCATATACGTCGACTCGTGAAATCTCTACCCTTTCATATAATTGAAGCGTGAAAAAGGTACTCCTCTCGGGCGGAGCTTCCCCGTATAGGCCACTATAGGGAGTACCCCCCCCCCCCCCGGGCGGGCGAGTGAATATTCCGTTTAGAATATTTGTCTGTTAGCTTTTCACTCACCCGACTGAATTTGACTGACTCCATGCTTTATGGTTTTCAGTTCCTCCTTCAATCCGTTCACCTCTTGCTGCAGTTTTTGGGTTGCCTTGCACACGTCGCACGGATTGGCATCTACATCCACGTTAATAACTGGCCGGCAGTGGCAAGCAGTGGGAGAGAGGTCACTAGTCCCATGTACATTTCCCAGGAACAGGACCAGCAGGACGGCAAGGATCAGAAAGAAGAACACTCTAGCCATCATCTTGATCACAGAAAATGTGAAATACTAGACTGCTTAGAGCAAGGCTTGTATATGAGTCTTCAATCAGAAACAGGCATGTCCTAACCAACCAGTCAAACAGCCAGTCAAATGGCTTTTATTTTTAGTTGTTTAGTGCCCAGTACAAGCCACGTCCCACCGTCAGACTGGCGTGTTTAAAGGAAACTAGTCTGTTTAGACTCAACTAAAGTTTACGACAGACCCGTTATTTCAAGGGTAGCTTGAAAGCAGGTGGCGTTCGGGATCATGGTTTACACAATGTCGCCAAGAATTCTCTTTTCTTAATACAAATTCAAGGGAATCATTCATTCATCCAGTCACTCACTTGTGATAAGTCACGCAATGTCGTTCCATACGTTCGAGAATTGCGGACTGCAGTACCTTTCGATCAAGTAGCGAGATTGAAAGGAGAATTTAGATACCGATCACTGTAAGGGCTTTAACGGAGTGTTAACATTTGGTTGTTAAATATCCAAGTGTTGATTTTCAGCTCTTTGCAGTAGGTTCAAGCTGATAACAATGAAAATGAGAAGTCATGCAGATAAGTCAAGAAAAGGACATCACAAAAGTGATCAGTGAATGGAGCCGTCTGCTTTGCTTGAGTATAGTACTTACTCAATGTTATTCATACCATGGTAATATGCCGGGTTCTATTCACTTCAGCGTGTGTTTTCAGCTAGGCTATACGTGGAAAGCGAAGATCTGTGGAAAAAAACTAAATTTAATTTACCGGTTGTAAAATACTAACCAAAATACTTGTCTCGTTTCCAAAAGGGTTAAGCTGACACCTAGTACCAGCGTTAAACAAACATGCTTCTTTTACATATCATAGCACATCTTTGACCTTTTTTCAGCAGGGCGTTATCATAAATGAATAAATTTTTAAAAAAAACGATTATCCTCTGGCAGCTCTTTAGAATCCAATACTGATTGCAGGCTATCCAAGCAAAATACACAATCTTGTCTTTCGGCGTGGATCTTTATAATTTCTAATGACATTTGTCTTTTATGTCCACACTAAATGAAAATACAATACCTATTCTCCATACAAATGAAACAAGCAGAACAACATATTTACTATAACGTTTTCAAGGTTTTGATAACCGCTGCAAAAACAGCAAATCGCGTGTACTACCAAAGGTGCTCCCCGTTGGATCAAAATTCGTATTGTCATGTGAAAACATGAAAAACAAAAAAAATGTTAATGATCCTAGCTAATTCCAAAGAATAACAAGTATATTATTACTGATAAAGTTACTTTTTTTTACTTTTAATGCCTAATGCCCTACCAATGAGATGCCCCCCGCGTGCCTTCCGTGCCGATCATGTTTAATTCCGTTAGTATTTGAAGCACTGCCAGTAAAGTAATCGTGTTGACTCGAGTTTTATTTTACCAATCGGCTTCGTTTAATAACTACGGCCCAGTTGAGTAAATAGAATATTGATTGCGGCCATGTTCTATACCGAGGGCAAGTGGTACAATTTTTTTTATATATATAATGCAGCCAAAAAAAGCCGAGAGGGAACCGGGTGTTGTTAGTATTAAGAGATTTCCAGTCCTAGAGAATAAAACTTCAGTCAACTAGTGCTGACGACGCAAACAATTTGCGTTCGAATTTATTTGCAAAGTTCTTCTTCTGGTTTTCAAAGTATTCTCAAGTTCACATACAAACTAGCTAAAAAACGTAGGTGATTTAACATTTTAAAAAAATCATGGTAAGCTTAACTCATCAGGCATATTTTACAAAATCTTTGAAAATCAAAAATAATGACGTCTCGGCCTTGTGACTGGTCGATCAATCTTGTCGTCAATGACGTCATCGTCTCCGCCGTCCTTGTCTTTCACAACGGGATTAAGGATGAAATTGCACCCAGGAGCCTTTTCGTTCTTCACACAGTTGACGTAAGCCTGTATACTCTGCTCCAAATGGCTCAGCGGTGACGAACCCTGGGATAGCAAGTGATAGTGGAAGTCTCGCAGGTCAAATTTATCTCCTAGTGTCTTCTTTGCATAGTTTCTTAGTTTCTTAATATGCTGTTGACCAATCATGTAAGCAGTTGCTTGGCCTGGAGCACTCTGGTAACGGGTGACTTCTTTTATAGCTGTATCACTCTTATCCCAGGCGAAGTCAGCGAAGAACTGGAGTGCCTTTTGTCTGGAATATCCTTTGAAGTGCAAAGCAGAGTCCACAATTAAACGCAGAGCGCGCCAAACCTGCAATGCAGGAAAAAAGTATGAAAAATCAGCATCAAATATCAATAAGCCGACTGATGTCCTTATCGCTTCGCATGAAGCTCGACTGGGTTTTTCAGGGGTGAACTAGAGTTCCAAATTTGAACACATATTACACTGCTTTAAAAATAAACCAGAAGATCTACAGCTGTACGTTTTCTAGAAATGTATCAGGCGAAGTAAAATCCTATTTTACATATTTTTTTTTCCCGAAATCTAGAGTTCTGTTTTTAATTAGGCCTGTTGTTCATGTAGCACCTACAAACAAGGGTGAAAAGAAAGGGTTTGTGGATCGTTAAAACGTATAACGAGCTATTTAACTAGATTTCACTGATTTTGCAGTGCGTCTGTACTCAGGCGAGTAGCGTGACTGACGTTCTTCCCACGTTTTGACGTACTTTGTGCGTTATCCGTTATCAGTGGAATATAAAAGTTAGTTAGTTTATAAGTATGGTTTGTAAAGTTCTTTCCAGTTATGCTCTAAATTCGAAGGTCGCAAATGTGTGCGTAATCATTATTTACAGATTCGTTTAAAAGAACGTTTTTGTGAGTCTACTGAAAAGTACTCGGTTTAGTTGACCTGACGCTCGCCAAATGCCTGTTGCGTGAAATGAATAGGTTCCTTTTTCCTGTGCGTCTGTTCAGTTACTGTTCTCAACTATGGCTCTTGTGCTACTATTTTATTATCACATTTTGATCTCCAAATGCGCTAAGAACAAATGTGATTCCAAAAATGAAATCTATTTCTTAAGCAAAAAGTGGCCCTCTCAGCTTTAGAGGCTGTTGATTAAATCCGTAAGACAGACTATTTACTGAAGTCGAAGCTTTCTAGGAGACTTTCCTGGTCGTAATAACGTTTTCTATAGCAGAGATGGCAGTGGAAGCGGGTTGAACTGACCTGCCATTTGAGCATTCCATATTTCTGCCAGGGTTCATCCTTGTATGTATCAGTATCTTCTCCTATCAAAGGATTCTCAGCATACAGAGCCCAGCCTTCACTGAACGCAGTGTAACCAGTTTCTTGATCCAGCCACTTAATTACTCCACCACAGCTGTCCCTGAAGTGCTCCGCCAAACCTTGTACCTGTGGTAAGACAAGGTGATTATTTGACTAATTTTCTCTAACATGTTAATAATAATAATACTAATAATAATAATAATAATAATAATAATAATAATAACAATAATAATAATAATAAGGAATTTGTATAGCGCTAAAACTATAAACAATATTCAGAAGCGCTTTACATAAGTTAAAGTTCTATACTAATTTAAATTTAAAATATTGAAAGGCACTAAACATTAAAACTATTGAAACAAACTAAAAGCTTTCCTAAATAAAAATGTTTTAAGTTGCTTTTTAAAAATGGCGAGGCTACTACTTGCTCTTACAGTTAATGGCAGCGAGTTCCATAAAACAGGTGCAGCATGAGCAAAGGCCCGATCCCCAATTAAGGGACTGGTTATGAAACCTTGCCAAGACCACAATGGTACTGCAATTTATGTTGAAAGGGCCGCAACTGTGCACAATCCTTTGTTTTAATAATCACACTACAGTAAAATATCTTAACAGGAACGTTTCTATTAGTCATTTGGTCCAAGACAATTCAAAATGCTCGAAATGCTCGGAGTTACAGTAGACGACAAAATGAAATTTGAGGAGCACATAGGCAAAATATGCCGAAAAGTCTCCCAGCAGATTGCTGTACTTGAGCGAATGAAAACGATTCTTCCATTCGAAACAAGAAAGTGTCTTTACCTCGCATTTATCGTCCCTCATTTTAACTACTGCTCAGAGACAAGGCATTTCAGCAACAAAAGTGCCATTGCTAAGCTAGAAAAAGCGTGCGTGCCCTACGTTTTGTCTTTAACGAAAAACAAAGGCCCTACTCCGAACTACTCGACAAAATAGGTTTACCATCACTTGAGAATCAACGCCTCGCAAAAATAGTTTGCACAGTTTTTAATGCAGTTAATAATGAACTTGCACCAAAAAGCATAAAAGAACTGATCGGTCTTAGAAATAATAAATACAATCTAAGAGGAAGTGACATTTTAAAGCGACCAAAGGCCAGCACTACAACTTATGGCCTTGAATCGTGGAGGTTTACGGCACCAAAACTCTGGAACTCATTACCTGACTCAAGCAGAACAGTTCAAACTTACAAGGCTTTTAAAAACAGCATCAGAACCGTCTGCCAGGTCTACTATGATTCAGTGAGTGAGCTTTTCACATAATACGAATTATTGTAGTTTTTTATATTCATTTATTTCTTTATTGTAAATTTTGTTTTACGTATGACGATTAATTTGTATTAGGAATTTTAAATTTTTACCTAGTATGCCATTGATGTTTTTTTAATTTCTGTTAGTTTATTTAATCATTTTTAGTGTGAAATACCTGTAAACTAGCTGGTGAGCCTAGCTTGCTGGTCTCACAAAAGCTAAGCGTATTTTCACAATAAACTGCTATCTATCTATCTTGCTAACTCTATTATCATCTTCTACTTCGTTTATGACAAAAAAAAATACATCACCTCTTCCCATCACTTACTTGCGTGTGGTGCCCAGGCCTTCCCTCGTGTGCACAAGTACTCCACTCCTCATACTTGGGCCCAGGTCTCGTCGTAAAGAAAGGTATATTATAGCGTGCGTTTTGTTTACAGTATTTGCCTCCAGAAATGTAGTTTGCCGACGTAGAAGGGTTAAAGTCGGGAGCCATCTCTATCGGGCAGTTAGGAGTGGTTTGTTTCGGACCAGTGAAATAGAACATGTTAAACGTCTTAGGATCCAGTAAACTGAGCGCCTGGCGGGAGCAAAACAACGAAAAGTTAACTTCTCTTCTTCGATAGCGTCCAAACTTTTAAATCCTAAGCAGTGGGCCTGTATTCATTCAAAGGACTTCTTTAAGGAGCTTATTTTCGAGAATGGCTTGTTTTCTGGGAGGGCTTCTCATTGGAACGAATTGTGCGCTTCAGAATTGGTTGGGTCTTACAATAACAAAATCTCTAAAAATACACAAGGACAGTGAATCCTGATACAGACGTAAACCGCACAGCAGATCGTACGACCTTTTTAAAGTACGTGTGGGATTTTTGTGGAATTTTTGTGGCACTTTTTAGCGCAAACTATCGCAGCGCTCAAGTTGCAGTTTCAAATCGCCCGTATAAAGAGGCGATTTCAGCGTGATTTGCCGCCGCGATGCCGCAAGGGTTTTACAACGGTGGCAATATAAGTATGCTTAGAGTATAAACTTAAGTCACTGACCATTTCAGACAAGGCGAACCACTTTTGAATTGCTCGCCATCTTGTAGGGCAGTATTTCTTTGCACCTTCCACATCACCACAACGTACGTGTGCTTTCTCGCCCGACTCGTTCTTCGGAATCTCTTCTTGAACGAAGTACATGTCAGACTGATTCATTCTTTGGATAAACTTCTCTATAGCTGTGTCGTTATCTGTTTCTTTTGTCACTATTCTTGCTACTTCCAGAACCTGTACAGTTAGACAAAGTAACGTTAATCCTTTATTGAGAGGGTTAATGTTAATCCTTTATTGAGAGGGCGCTTGAAAATGGAAAGACTACGGAAAACTAAGAAAAGTATCCCCTTAATACACACCTGTTAATAACTATGGACGTCGGTAAATTATCCTGCTATTTAACAATTATTCCACGAGCGCACGCTGGATATGAGATGATAGATAGCCAACGAGGCGCGTAGCGCCGAGTTGGCTATAATCATCTCATATCCAACAAGCGCGAGTGGAATAATTGTTTTATTAAAAACAATCAAGAAATTATGCTAGATCTTGCTGATTTCGCTTTGCAAGAACAACCAGAAGAGAATTTAGTAATCGTTTTCACTCGGGCATGGTATAATGGCTCATATACCATCGCTGCTGAACCAATCAAATCCCTGGAATTGCATTATACAATGATCCAGTTTTTAATAATAAAGTGTATTGTGTTCTAACACTAACGAAGGTCTTAACATGACCGTCTGCCAAGTGGCACGTTTAAACATAAACGTTATTTTAGGCTGGACAAAACTATTCCCCGTCCATGCGTCCATTTCTATTTACAAGGAGCGTTCGTTTTCATACGTGGAGCTTACAGAGTTTAGGTAATTATGTTCGAGAATTTCAAGAACGTAACCGCCAAAAACACATTGTTGATTTATTTCATTACTCCAAAATAATATTTGTCCAAGGTAGTCTTTTTGTTTGGTATCAGTTCGCAAGGCACGAGAATGGTAAAATTAGCAGAAGGTCATGGATTCGTCACCAGGTCGGGGTTCAGGGGTTTTAAAATAACTGGTGAGATCATGGTAGATGAACTGAGCAACTTGTCACGGCAGTGCAGGTAATAGAATTTTGACTTGTCTCCCTTCTTACCCTGTCAGAGAATCCATTCATTCATTCATTCATTCATTCATTCATTCATTCATTCATTCATTCATTCATTCATTCATTCATTCATTCATTCATTCATTCATTCATTCATTCATTCATTCATTCATTCATTCATTCATTCATTCATTCATTCATCATTTTGCATTCATTCATTCATTCATCAATTCTGCATTCACTCATGATCATTCATTCATTCATCCATCAATCCATTCATTCATTCTACATTCATTCTGCATTCACTCTTTCATCCATACATCCATCTATTCAATCATTCATTTATTCATTCATTCATCCATTCATTCATTCATTCATTCATTCATTCATTCATTCATTCTGCATTCACTCACTCATTCATTAATTCATTCATTCATTTATTCATTCATTGGATCACCATTGCATTCAATTGATCATTCGTTCGTTCATTAATTAGAGACCTTACGAAAGTACGACGGCAACACCAACGAAAGAGTCACTTACAAATCAATATTCACGTTATCCGATCAACCTCGTGATTATTCCAACCCGTCCAACTTGTTCAATGTGAACGAACTTATCCAGGAACTGTTAATGTTTTTGTTGATAAATAAAGTCCAGGAACATAATTGGTAGCATTGTGTTAAGTCCAAAGCGCGAAAATAATATTCACCGTCGTGTGCCCTCGTTCTCCTTTAAACTTTGAATTGGTCATTTCCCATCGTCTTGCAGACGACGTCAAAGAAACGTACTATTTTTTTAGCGTAGGAGCACAACCATTGTTCAGTACATAAAACCTATTGCTTTTTGATGCTTCAGTGTTTTTCCCGTCGTGTTTTCGCAAGATCCCTATTGACTGACCTCCTGTGACCTCCCCTTTATGTAATGCCCTTATCTGGTCTATAAATTTTGCCATCGTGACCACATACCTGCGGATAGAGTTCGTTCAGCATCTCAAATCCCAGTTTATTTATTTCATCCGGGGACATGCTATTTGTTGTGAAATATGACACAATCTGTTCATACGACTTCTTCCCATCTAGCTTTTCTCCTGTTGGCAGCGATTTGTTCGTCGGTCTTGACTTGTCAGCGGTATTGTTGACATACACGAAAGGGAGAGGAAGTGAAGCAAGACCGCTGGACACGGTACTGGACACACAGTGTTGCATGTGAACCTTTCTGAGATACCTAAATATGGAAGGTAGCAAGGAGATTTCTTCGATTGGCGTTAACGCTAACCAGGACGATTTATCAGAAAAGGTCTTTTTTTCCCTCGGTTAAAAGCCTTCTCACTGGTGCAACCTATTTTGCTTTAGTATAAATCTGCTAGCGTTCTATCACGAATGCTCTTCTCTAATTGGCTAGGCTACTCACTATCTAGTCTGTTGTTGATAGTGAACGGAGTACAGTGAGTAGCCTAACAGTGTGAGCTATTTATATTAATTTTCTCATACCATAAGTTTTTAGACTACAAGCGTTCATTGTAATTCATTGCTTTGCTATAATAATTTTAGGTGTATACAGGGCCCCTCAGGATAACAGCCCCGTAGCTGATTGGGCCACCCTGTCTTAAATAAAGTTCACTTACTTACTTACTAATTTTCAATAAAAACGTGAAAATGTCTTGTTGTTAAGTTTTGAACGACTAGTAGATTTATACTAAAACGATTAGATTTTAATTCTCGATTTCTATGCGTGATAGGATTCGGGCTTCACCCTGATCGACTACCACGCGATAAAATTTCGAGCTCGTAATCTAACTGTCAAGTGGACGGCAGTGCTGACAACAATTTACCACACGGATTGCTACCTAATCAGACCTTCAATGGACACGATTGTCTTCAGCACAATACAGTGTATTATGTAATAAAATACACTATAATAGGGTATTTTAGGGTTATATCAGTAGAGGTTCTCCAGCACTGTGAAACTGGGGAACTATCCGTTGAGTCAAGTTCCCAAAGCAGTAGTTTTACAACTCTTTTCTATCGTTTTGAATATTGGTCTGCACAGCACAAAGTAAAAGACAATGAAAATAGTGTTTCCACGGAAAATCACAGAAATGCATAAGAAGAGGTGATTCCTGAGCATACTGGACCAACATTCAGACAATGATCCAAACTGATTTCTATGGACTCGACGATTGGACGCTTGACCACTGACTACCATTCTTGGTCCTCCTTGGCCTACACATGCGTCACTTGCATTCCTCTACATTCTATAGCAGCTTCCCTTCTAATGCAAAGGTATTTTTCCGCATGTAATGGCTATGCGGGAAAGCAAATCTATTGGGAGTAGCCACTCAGGTTCTAAAAATACACAACAGTGTATGGCATTTCGTTCCAATTGAATCTTAATTATCTAAAAATGCGTGGTACTACCCCTAATTTTCTTTTTGGATTTCAATAACCATTAAAAAGATCTAAGAACTTAGTAAGATCCGCATAGACGTTTACCGCGCAAAATTATCTTAGCTTGTTCTGCTGCCCTTCCGTCCTTCCCCCGAGAGGTGCAGAACGTATGCACAGTAGCGAAAAGGAGGCACCGTCCTTTATATTACTGACTCAAATTTGTGCAAGGCTCATCGGTCTGCGTTGAAACCTTAACACGACAGCGAAATGATAGAGACCAAATCGAGAATCGAGAGAATGCGGCAACCGCAGACAGCTGTTTCGAGCTTGTTGGCTCTCGTCAGCACGGTGAAGCACAGAAAAAAGTAGAACAACCAACGCAAGTCGAGTGGTCTACCAAATGCACGTGGTAGTGATTTCGGATGGGCTCAAATCCAGGCACTCGCGTTGGTTGTTCTACTTTTTGCTTATATTTTTGGTTGATTAGATCTTTTACAGATCCTGCGTATACTTGCAGCATTTTCGTTTGCGGGCCCTCCGCGCGCAACAAATTTTCGGTCACCTGAACATTTCTTGCGCACGAGGGGGGTAATCGGGGTAGCAAACAATCGCAACTTGCAACGCAACATTTGTTGAGAGGGCAAGTTGCAAGAAAATGTTGCCCGTATTACTTGCCCTTAAAGCTAGTTTTTGTTCCCAACGCTGATAACCGTCAGCGCCAGAATTTACTTACGTAAAGAGGTCGTCTATAGGTTTCCCTATATTGTCGACAATAAACTCTCTCAAAGATTCATTCACAGACTTTCGATGTTTGCTTTCCCACGAATTGTTTTCTTCTGTATTGTTCGTAAGTGTCTCAATAAATTCTGGCTGGAGAAGGCGTTGGACAAAACTCTCCTCGAAGATTCCTTGAGGAAAACAATGGTAAAGTGAAATTAGAGTAAATAGAGTACATTCGGGTAATATTGTGGGTTCTTAAGACCTTTAAAGCGCTGCTGAGGGCCTATGATGTGATCAAAGATGGTGTTGCTTTTTTCAGACTTGCTCTGAATCCAATTACGAAAGCCGGCTTTATATGCGAAAATTCGTGATGTTTACATAAAAATGAAAAGTAATTTTTATCATTAAAACTATGCACGAAGCCGCACTTTCATAATGAGGCTTAAAGCAACTCGGAAATGGCCTATGTTATAATCTTTTAAGCTGTTTTAATTTTCCAGAAAAGTGTGGTAAAACAACATTTCTAGAACTCACCCTACTTCTTATATATGTCTCGTCTTCCTTAACAAAATGTGTTTGTACTATAACTGAAAAGCTACTAGGAAGGTGATGGCAAAAATATTTGACAAAACTTTTTCAAAGATTTTTTTAAATTAGTTGCTCGTTTAATACCGTGTAATGCCTGGAGGCCAATCCGCAAGAGTACACCCGTTTTCGGTCAGTAGGGGGTGGAACAGAGAAGAGAGCAACCGCCTCTTACGAACGTGAGTTTGTTGATGGTTCTCGTCTTTGGTCCACAAAAACCAACATTTCCAAATTCCAATTCGACCAAGTACACAGTCTTTCGGATTAGTCAGTAAACTCAAGCCCGGTTATACGATACGAGATTATACTAAAAGTTTTTATTTATTTTGAGGGCAAAGCTCCAATTCCATGTAAATCCGACCACTAAAGGTTATTCAAGCGAAAAACCAAACCTGACCTTTTGTAGACACTTTCAAACTGACCTCCAACTGACACCAAAACACCCTTGAAAGGTACGTGTGACAACCTCAACACTAGTCCTTACCGTGAGCCCCTTTACTCGATATCATTCGGAAAAAAGAAGTCAGTCCGTTTATCCCTGCTGTACACTGTTCTGTGGAGCGAACCATTCCAACTTTCACACCATACTCCATGTTTTTCTGGTACTGAATGAACGTCTCTTTAACCTCAGTAAGCTTATTTTTCAAGTTGTCCAAGTCTTTTGTGTTGTTTGGCTTGAAATGAGGCAGACTGCTTTTGATTTCATACGGTACGTCACACAACGGCTGCCAACACCAAAGATTAGGGCCCAACAAAAAATCACCAGCGTAGTAATTGACATCATAGGGTGCCCCAAACACGTGCTGTAAATAATGTTTTATTTGGGCCAGTGCTTTCTTTTCGCGGGACTTAAGTTTATGTAACTCCAAATCCGTTTTGTTTACCTCATCCAGTAGGCGCCAAGCCTCATCCGTCACAAGTTTGATATTACTCGGCGAAGGGTTATAAGACCGGTATTTTTGCCGTATCTCATACGATGAAACTCCCGGCTTGTATGCGATCTTATTCGGGTGCAGTCGATAATAGCTGTCTTGAACTTTTTGGAAGAACGCGTCCAAACCACTTCGCCTGGCTTCATCAGAGTAAGAACATTGATCAGTAGCCGTATCTGCTTCGTCACATTGTTTAGCACGTGTCAGCAAAACAACGCCAGTGATTAGACACACCAAGCCAACGACAGACAGGGATACTGCTAACACTGGGAAGATAATGGGAACGCGCATAGCTGAAGACAATGAACCAATCAGCAGCGAGCCTCACTTGCTGTAGATGACGTAACCTAAACAGGAAGGTAAATGATGTGCATTACTCATGGTTTTCATTCTGTATCAGGAATCATAAAGAAAAATGGTACTTAATATACACAAAATTTACAAGCATAGTAAAAATTAACTAAAGCCCCATCCACACCAACAAAACATGTTTAATTAAACCAGGTTTAACAAAATGGAAATTGGTAACAGAAAGCTCAACCATTGGCTTTGACATAGAATTCAAGTTAACTTTAACTTAAGCTGTCATTTGTGCTAAGTTTGTAGTCAACAAAAATCCGAAAGCAGCTTTAATGAAGGAAACAATTTTAAACTGTGTTTAACTAAACAGCTTTTAAACGTGTTTAAGCCTTTGTGTGAATGGGGCGTAAGATAATGAGATTGCAAATTAAAAGCGAGTCTAAGAGGCTACGATTGTGCTAAAACCTAGATAGAGAATAGAGACCGCTAATGTCTCTTGGTAGGTTGTTCCACAGATTTGGAACAGCAGAAGAGAATGCCCTTGCTCCACGTGTTGTGAGCATCTTGCTATAAAGAACCTCTTTTTTTTTTCATTAGACCTCAGTGCTTATCATATCAGTCTGGTGAATGTTTTATGACTGATATTTATTTCAGATGTAGTCTGGTGTCCGCATGCCGTGAACTGCTTTATAAGTAATGAGAAGAATTTAGTATATTTCCGAATTTTAAATTTTGAACACTTAAAGGAGTAGTATCACCTATTTTAAATTCCACTTTGAATAAAGAGAAAACATATTTGTATTCATGATAACGTTAAAATAACGGTTCAATTTTGTCAAAAATGACCTTACTTGGATGCAGAAACTAGCATCAATCATTTGTGTTTGCAGATCTCTAGGAGAGAGATGGATTGCAACTTGAAAAAATTGGCCAACTTTTTCAAGTTCTTCCTGTGAATTTTGGAGAAATCGCTAAAAACTTTCACATATTATGTGATTGTTTCAATATACAGAACGAGTAAAAATTCGCTAACTTTACAATATGTAAATTACAGTAAAAGAATTATATATTACAGATCGAAACGCCGCCGTTGTACAACGGCGAAGTGAATGCCTCTGTATATAAAAGAGACTGAAATCTCGCCGTTGTACAACGGCGAGGTAAACCCCTCTGTATGTAAAAGTGACTGAAATCTCGCCGTTGCGCAACTGCGAGGTAAATGCCTCTGTATATAAAAGTGACTGAAATCTCGTTTTCGAAGTGTCTGCGATGAGGATATCGATAATTTACTTGTTTAGTTCTGCACGACTAGAAGATTTAAACTAAAACAGTTAGATTATTCGCACTCGATTGATTTGGGCTGCGCCCTCATCAGCTATCACGCGATAGAAATCTCGAGCTCATAATCGTTAAATAGAAGGGTTGCAAGTCAATTACGAGAGACCTTATGAGAGCTGAGTGGCATACAAGAGTTGGGGTAGTTACTTATGTGGAAGAAAGATGGTGGTACAGACACAGGGTAGAGCGTGGTGGAGAGATTAGGCAAGAGCAAGAGAGGATCATCCTCTCTTGGCAAGAGGTAACCGTGGAAAGAAGGGATTGCCTCACTGCGACTCAAAACACGACGATTATCATGTACTGAATGCATTTAAGCATCTTAAACCCGTCAGCAAAACCCTCCGCCTTAATTGCTTTTTTGATTCGGGAAACGTTGCAGTTGATCCATGAGTGCTGTTTGATCCTGTTTACTCTCTATAGCAGGAATGAATTTATTTGAATTGTAGGTAGGTAGGTAGGTAGGTTGCCTTTATTTATACACGATGTCAAAAAAAGAAAAGATTCAATTGAATCCCGGAATGCAATCGCACAGCGGCTGTTTGAAAAAAGACACCACTGTCTAGTCGGAAAGACCCGAGAAACCCGAGCGACCCGAGGGAGCGGTGGAAATCGAACCTAACTATAAAGGCCTGTGAACAGGCTCCCAAGTGGGGTATAGGGCGAAGAAAAAAATCGCACTCCGCTCGCCCGGCTCGCCGATTTTACGCCACTTGGGAGCCTGCTCACAGGCTAAACTAGACGGCCGTGAGAATCGAATCGCACTCGTTGTCACGTACTGTCACGTATTGCGTTACATAAATTTGCCTTAAAATTGTAACGTAAGTTCAGATTTTATTATTTGCTTTATTGTAATATTTCGGTCGATTATAACTATTTCTTAGTAATACGAATCAATCTCGGGGGGGGGGGGGGGGGTACTCCCACATTTTTAGCTGGAGGTGTACCGCTGGGACTCTGAGAACCTTTACCTATACTAGACCATGTTATAACCTTATTTTGCAACCCTATTCTAGAGTAAACACCGAAAATCCCTACCCTATCCTAGACCTATTTCCGATTTTTAAATGTCATTTACCGGGAAACTTTCTCAGACTAAATTCTTCAAGCAACTGATTAGTTTCGCAGAAAATGATACCCTATTCTAGGCCAAAACTCTCTGATTTCTATACCCTATTCGAGAGTAAACTCGCTGAAAACAATACCCTTCACAGAAGCACATACCTATATAGCATACCTATATACCTATATAGCTCATATATTGGAGTACAATACAATAGGTTGATGTAGCTTTACTGAAACGTCATTTTATGATCCATTACTGTTGTCATTTTTGATCATTTTTAATCGAATGTATGCCAACAACTAAGCGCGCGAGAGCATCTGTTTATGATTCGCGCGCTATATAAATAATAAATTATTATTATTATAACTTTGGCCACCGAACCTAATCGAACTCAATTAAAGTTCCATTGGGTTTGGTTGATCCATTTTGTTTTTTTGTTTTTTGTGAGAGTTCGACTGTGTTCGATTGTCGAACTCAATCGAACCCAATCGCTTGATTAAGTTCGATAAATGAAACGCTCGATTTGGTTCGAGTAGTTTTGTCGGGATTATAAATCACTTGTAAATTCATATATTCGAAGCATGTGGTTGATCAGTGCGAACTCTAACCCGATACTTCCTCGAAGGACTCGAGTTGTGAACGCGACACTCGTCACTAAACTTTAGCACTAAATCATTCAAACGTGAGAGGACAGTGATCATATCGACTCTAAACGTTTTGCGTTCTCTCAAGGTATTTCTACTAGCTTGCAAATTTGCAGCTGAAAACCACTACAAACAGTAACTGTCGGTCAGAATACATTTCCAATCGAGAATTTTCCTCCTCGGTTCATACACTGAAATGAAACGAAACAACTTCGTTTCTATGCTAGAGCAAATAATAACTCTCAAAATGCACTTATTATACAACTTCTGATCCACTGCAGTCTAATAGGTGAAGTATTCAGTATCTGTAGAGCGGTTTGCTTGACGTGTATATCAAGTTTGCAAGTCAGACTGGCAAGACTGATATAACATTTATTAAATATACTACGCTGAATGTGTCGAGGTTTAAATTAAGTCATTATGGATTGTAATATTACCTTTTGTAATGAAGTTTGCTGGAGGAAAATTGAAGGTAACTTCTGCGATATCTCTGCAACGATCCAAACTTTGACTATCAGAAAGAAATCAATACCGCTGTGGCAAAATGCCAATCAGTCACGCATACCTTACTTCGTCAGTCAAGCATCCTAATCTCTTGCGTGTGACGTCGATCTTCACGTGCGGCCTCAGACTCGACTGACCATGTCGGTGAATGCTTCAAATTTGCAAGCTACAGTCAAACCTCGATTATCCGAACTCTCGATTAGCCGGACTATTCACCGAGGTCCCGACGAGTCTGGATAATCGAGGTTCGACTGTAGTAGAACTACCTTAAGAGAAAGCAAAACGTTTAGAGTCGATATGATCACTGTCCTCTCACGTTTGAACGATTTAGTGCTAAAGTTTAGTGACGAGTGTCGCGTTCACAACTCGAGTCCTTCGAGGAAGTAAGGGGTCAGAGTTCGCACTGATCAAAAACATGCTTCGAATATATCAATTTACAAGTGATTTAATCCCGACAAAACTACTCAAACCAAATCGAACGTTTCATTTATCGAACTTAATCAAATGATTGGGTTCGATTGAGTTCGACAATCGAACACAGTCGAACTCTCACAAAAAAAAATGGATCAACCGAACCCAATGGAACTTTAATTGAGTTCGATTAGATTCGGTGGCCGAAGTTGGTATACATTCGATTAAAAATGATCAAAAGTGATAACAGTAATGGATCATGAAATGACGTTTCAGTAAACTATTCAGGAGTATAAAAATTAGAAATAACCTAACTGTCCTAAACAAAATGCAAAAACTATCTACAACTAATCTAACTAAAGCCTGTTTTTCATGAATGCCGTGTATACTCTAACATTAGAAATGAAGATTAACTAATCTTTTAAATTGACTTAAAGATTTAGTTTCTCTCGCATCACAGGGCAGGCTGTTCCAGAGAACTGCTCCGCTATAACTAAAGCTGTTTTTCATGAAATTAAAACGCGGAAACGGCGGAAATAGTTTGTTAACAGAATCCCCCCAGGGAGTAACGCGTTTCATTTCGTTTAACAAATTTAGATGATAAATATTCAGGAACAGCGGCGGTCGATGGAGGGCAGTAATAAATTGTCATCGATTGGTAGAAGGCAATTGATAATCAATCAATATTCACCAGTCGTTTCCAAAAAATCATCGCTTGATTTCGCCGTCTGGTTTCGTCTCAGTACGACTTTCGTTCATAGCATCGCTGTAAAAAGTTAATAGTTTTCTAACAGGTTTCCGGCAGTAATCGGACACTTACCGGCCACGCAAGACTGTTTATCAAACTTTACCGTTTATCTCTGTAACGTTTTGTAACAGATAATCTTTAAATAACAGCTGGTTTGAAAAAAATTGTTTCGCAGTGATATGCAGAGTTCAGCGATTCATTATGATTGCTGTAACCGGCATTGGTTTCAGGCTCAAACTGAACAATGATACCACTGTAAGCCAGCACAGCTGTTTAAGTTCATCTATCAGTTTGGTTTTTGATACATTAATTTCTGTTTCCCTTGAGCATTTATTCATTTCATGCCTCATAACAGAGAGGTTTTGTCTGGAATTTATTCAGTGGTGCAATAATATACACATTGAACTTGAAAAACTATCTGAGATGGATAAGCGTTTTGCAATTTGGGACAGAAAGGAGGATTTTCTCTTACTTAACCATCTACTAATCCTTGCCAGGCAAAATATTTACGACTGCAGAAGCAAACTTACTCACCCGTCGCTGAGATTATTTATCTCTAAAGTTTATTATATTTATCAAATAGAATTTAAGATCAACAAATTCACCAAACATGACTGAATCCAGTTTTAACCGCAAATGGAACAAGTATATCACCAGCGGCTGCCACGTCTTTATTTTTCCCATTTAGTTACTTTTGTTATCAATTCTATTGTTATTATTTTATTTAGCTGCCATGTAACCTTTTATAATGTAAGTAGATGTAGCGTCTTTTAGGTTGTATGATATTTCTGTTAAATACATATTGTATGTGCCACAATTTATTGATTAGCAAGTTTCGTTTTGTGCATGTCTGTGTTTAAGTGTAAAGTATTATATTGTGAGTTACGTAAGCATTATATTCAGTTGTTAAGTAGTGTAAGTAATATGTTGTGAATAATAATAAAAAAATTGAAAAAAAAAGGAATCATAAAGGAGCCAAGAGAAGGGAATGGGAAAACGCCGATCCCAGCCGGTATTCAGAGTATTTGAATAGTACTGCGGGGGGAGTGAATACTTCTTTCATGAGGAGATGAGGTTAATTTTTTATTTAACAATTAGATTATTACCTCGAAATTTCTATCGCGTGATTGTTGATGAGGGCGCCAGCAAGCCCGAATCAAACCGATTTTTGAATACTTTTTTAATCATCCACATATCAAGTCAGACTGAAATATAGCTAACGTTTGCCCCCCGAAATGTGTGGAGTTGATACGTTGGAGCTGGTCTTGCACGATAGAATAGTTCTCTGGATCTGCTATATAAAAGTTAATGCTGAATTCATGTTGAATTCCGTTAGTATTTGAAGCACTGCCAGCAAAGTGACTCTTTAATAGTCTGAAATGTCAGCCGTCTCCTCCCCCCTGACCCACAGGGGGCGCGGGAGAGAGAGTCTCTCTCTCCCGCGCCCCCTGTGGGTTAGGGGGAGGAGACGGCTGACATTTCAGACTAACTCCTAAAAAAACGTAGGTGATTTAAAAAAAATCATGACTTCCTGGTAAGCTTAAATTATCAGGTAAACTTTACATAAAACTTTGAAAATCAAAAGTAATGACGTCTCGGCCTTTTGACTGGTCGATCAATGCTGTCGTCAATGACGTCGTCGCCTCCGCCGTTCTTGTCTTTCACAACGGGATTAAGTATCAAATCGCACCCAGGAGCCTTTTCGTTCTTCACACAGTTGACGTAAGCCTGTATACTCTGCTCCAAATGGCTCAGCGGCGACGAACCCTGGGATAGCACGTGATAGTGGAAGTCTCGAAGGTCAAATTTATCGCCTAGTGTCTTCTGTGCATAGTTTCTTAGTTTCTTAAAATGCTGTTGACCAATCATGTAAGCAGTTGCTTGGCCGAAAGCGCTCTGGTAACGAGTGACTTCTTTTTCACTCTCATCCCAAGCGAAGTCAGCGAAGAACTGGAGTGCCTTTTGTCTGGAATATCCTTTGAAGTGCAAACCAGAGTCCACAATTAAACGCAGAGCGCGCCAAACCTGCAAAGCAGTATGGCAACATGTTGAAATATTGCAGTCAGATTAAGTGTGAAAATTTAACATCAAATATCAATTAGAGTAATGTCCCTATCGCTTCGCATGCAGCTCGACTGGACTTTACGGGGATGAAGGATTCCAATTTAGAATACAAATTACACTGTTTTGAAAATTGTGGTGCTTATTGTTATGCTTTATCATAAATATTCTCCGCGCGTTGCTATTGCCTCTTGGCCATGATCTTTTAGAGAGCAGACATATAGATGACGTCATTTCGCCGTGTGACGCATGCGAGTGAACTATGGCTCTTGTGTATTGTTTTATTGTCACATTTTTATGTACAAATTTGGCACGCACAAATGTGATTCCAAAAATGGAATCTATTTGTTAAGAACAAATTGGCGTTCTGAACTTTAAAGGCTGTTGTATTTGTATGGAAGCTTTCTAGAAGACTTTCCTAGTCGTAATAACGTTTTCGTTAGGAGAGGTGGCAGTGGAAGCTGGTTGAACTGACCTGCATTTTAAGCATTCCATATTTCTGCCAGGGTTCATCCTTGTATGTGTCAGTATCTTCTCCTATCAAAGGATTCTCAGCATACATAGCCCAGCCTTCACTGAACGCAATGTAATTAGTTCCTTGATCCAGCCACTTAATTACTCCACCACAGCTGTCCCTGAAGTGCTCCTCCAAACCTTGTGCCTGTGGTAAGACAAGGTGACTACGTGACTAATTTTCTCTAACATATTATAGTTTATTGAGGGACTGGTCATGAAACCTTGCCATGACAACAATGGTGCTGTAATTTATGTTGGAAGGGCCGCCGGAATTGTGCACAATCCTTTGTTTTAATAATCACACTACAGTAACATATCTTAACAGGAACGTTTCTATTAGTCAGTTGGTCCAATACATTTCAAAATCTGATATATTATGGTCTGTACACGGTCATGGCCAAAATGACATCAAAAACACATAACAAAGTAGTTTGTCAGTCTTCATAATCATTGCCTTTTGTTAACTATGAACATTCCAAGCAGCATGAATTATAAGAAGACACTTAATTTGTGAATGTTCACTGAATGAGGATTTCATGTAATGATTACCCACTGCTAAAACAGTCGAACCTCTCCTTACTTGCATGCGGACGTCCACATTATATGAGAGTTCATTTTTTTACAATGACTGTCAAAATCCCCGCACGCTGATTGGCTCATAGCTATTGTCTATAAGAATACAGACAATAAAATTATAACGTCAGATGCAACGCGCGCGCTTTCTTAACGGAAAATAAAGCCAATTCCACGCGTACTTTCTCCATGTTATTGACGGCAGTTTTCTACGGTCTATACTCTTATAGACCATAAAATGACGCCATATAATGTCCAAAACATGGCAGTGAAACCGCTTGCCTGCAGCTCGTGGTTCCACTTGAGTTTTGAACATTTTTGACGTCATCAGTATGGTCTATAAGAGTATAGACCATAGAAAACTGCCGTCGATTTGTTAAATCACGAACAATCGCTTGGTTTTTGAAAGAACAAAACTCATGTTAACTCTACCTCTGTAATGGGAACACCATCGTAGTGTATACATTTGAGGAAAACGCGAGTTAACGACAGAAACTGCAGCTACCCGAGCTCTCAAAACTGTAGTCGAAGCACACAAATTTACAAAAATAAATAAATGTTATCTCTTGCTAACTCGATTATCACCTTCTACTTTGTTTATGACAAAAAAAATAAATCACCTCTTCCCATCACTTACTTGCGTGTGGTGCCCAGGCCTTCCCTCGTGTGCACAAGTAGTCCACTCCTCATACTTGGGCCCAGGTCTCGTCGTAAAGAAAGGTCTATTATAGCGCCCGTT
The DNA here is from genome assembly GCF_977016875.1 of Pavona decussata. Classification (NCBI taxonomy): domain Eukaryota; kingdom Metazoa; phylum Cnidaria; class Anthozoa; order Scleractinia; family Agariciidae; genus Pavona; species Pavona decussata. Next base: position 2,121,744 of record NW_028145657.1, on the reverse strand, counting down.
TTGTTTACAGTATTTGCCTCCAGGAATGTAGCTTGCCGACCCAGAAGGGTTAAAGTCGGGAGCCATCTCTATCGGGCAGTTAGGGGTGGTTTGTTTCGGACCAGTGAAATAGAACATGTTAATCGTCTTGGGATCCAGTAAACCGAGCGCCTGGGGGAAGCAAAACAACGAAAAGTTTACTTGTTTTCTTCGATGCTTGTCGTCTCTCTTAGTTAGGGTTGTAAATTTCGGATTTTGGTCTCACTTAGTGTCTTCTGAGCAAAACGCCATTATATTTATCCGTGAAGATCTCGTTAAGGGTTGCATGCGAAGAAATATAAAAATACATATCTGTCTGTGTTTTAAAATGGTCTCTTTTAGGGGGTCAAGAAAAGCTTGGACCACGCCCAGATTGGTCTCCTTTAGGGGTTTAATTCAAAATTTCCGACGAGCATTCCCGCACCTTTCATATGAGAGTCCCACCCCCGGGGCAAAGCAATAGGAAATGACAGAAGCAGTGGGCGACTATTCATTCAAGGGACTTGTTTTAGGTGCTTATTTTCGAGAACAGTTTGTTTTCTAGGAGGGTTTCTTATTGGAACGAATTGTGTGTTTTAGAAATGGTTTGGTTTTACAATAACAAAACCTCTAAAAATACGTAAGGATGGTGAATCCTTATACAGATGTAAATTACACAATCTATGACTATGCGGGAAAAGGAGATCTTACGGCCTGTTTCAAGTATAGCGGAACCCCGCCCTACAGACACCCGATTAATACGGACACTCGAATATTACGGACAATTTTGTTTGTCCCGACGAAAAGCTCATATACTTTCTCTTAAATTAACCCGCTTAATGCTGACAGCGGTTAACACGGAAAACGGACACTTTTCTGTGTCCCGAGTGATAAACTCTCAAACACCGTCAAGCCTGCTTTACGGACACTGGTTATCTGCACACTGTATAATTACATTGTACCCTGTTCAAATAATCGGATAGATTTCTACGGATTAATACAATTTTATTACTAAAGCACAGTAGTGTGACATGTTTGATCAGTCTTGTGGTGTTTTGCCTACTATGCCTACACAAAAGTGACTTCCGTGGCCTTGTTGCAGTCATTGTTTATCGATCTATCAGCCTCAGCCGCCGCTCGTAGGCTGATGTTGGTAGAACTTTTATTCGTTTGTCGTGTTTCAATAACAATTAAGTAATTTTAGCCCGAGACTAAAATAAATAAGCGTAAGGTTTCTTTACTTTGAACCTATTACATTTACAGTTTCAGTGTCTGTACAGTTAAAATTAAGCAGCGTTTTGTTGTCGTAAAAATGACTGTTTAGTTTTGGTATCGATAAACAGGCATGTGTTAGCGTGAAGTTTTTTCTAAGAGCCCGTTTGATACGGACACCTGGATAAAACAGACACTTAGGCATGTCTCCTTAGTGTCCGTATCAACCGGGTTCCGACAATGTATTCAGTAGTGTATTGTATGGCTTTCGAGTTGCGAGAAACCGTACCAAAACAAGTAAAAATATGAAATCGCACATCACTCGTCTGAATCCCGGACTAAAACACCAAGATATAAGGAGAAAATCCATGTTGTACTAAGTTCTTGTTCGTTTACAGTAGTTCTCCATAGCTGCAAAAGAATTTTACAATTTAGGACTCATTGCGGTACTGTGGGAGGAAACATTCTACATTTCATGTTGGAGTAGGTAAATTAGTTAATGATTTTATGATGATAATGATGGTCGCTTTATATTTAAAAAATTTATCAGCGCGCAGAACGGCATCTTCAGTTGCAAAGCAGGAATTTTCCTCTTTAATTAATTTCATATATAATTTCCATATTAAGAAGTGTGATTGTATTGTTAGCTTTTATTACAGATGGAATAGGTGAAACAGGTAGAATATTAGATTTTGGTGTCATTTTTAAGTATTGTTTAAGACACTAACAGCAGTGTTTAACCCACCCGATAAAACACGTACTGTGAGTTTTTTGAACGGCCTCAAACACATTCCTGGAAAAGCGTGTGTCAATAGAGTTCATAACAATGATGCTTTTGAGAACGTTGGAAATTAGCATACGAAAAACATTAAACACCGCATACTAATAAGGAGGAGATTTTATCAGGTTTTAAAATCACTACACGTGATGTCTTATCGACCATTTGATAGGTCAATGGGCTTATGAATTATTAATGAGTTTTTGAAGGACGTCTTGTATTCCTTCTGAAAAAGCAGTAAAATAAACAAAAGAGTCTAATTTCTTTTAGTTTAGAGCCGGTCTTCAAGGATCCCTTAGTCAATTAATTTTCTTCCGACAAAAGCTCAAAACACTCAAAATCTGCTTAATTGTTGCAAAACAAGTATGTTTAGAGTATAAACTTAATTCACTGACCATTTCAGAGAAGGCGAACCACTTTTGAATTGCTCGCCATCTTGTAGGGCAATATTTCTTTGCACCTTCCACATCACCGCAACGAACGTGTGCTTTCTCGTCCGACTCGTTTTTCGGAAACTCCTCTGGAATAAAGTACATGTCAGACTGATTCAATCTTTGGATAAACTTCTCTTTAGCTGTGTCGTTATCTGCTTCCTTTGTCACCATTCTTGCTATCTCCAGAACCTGTGCAATTACACAATGTAACGTTAATAGTTTATGGAGAGGAAAAGGAGAGACTATGAAAACTAAAGATTAAAGAATATTCAGTGTGTTCTAACACTTACGAAGGTCTTATGACCATATACAATAACTGTTATTTCAGGTTGGACAAATCTATCCCTTGTCCATGCGTCCATTTCTGATTACAAAGGGGGTTTTTTAACTGTTGACCTCCTTCCACCTCTCCTTTATGTAATGCACTTATCTGGTCTATAACTTTTACCATGATCGTAACCACATACCTGCGGATAGAGTTGGTTCAGCATCTCAAATCCCAGTTTATTCATTTCACCCGGGGACATGCTATTTGTCGTGAAATATGTCACAATCTGTTCATACGACTTCTTCCCATCTAGCTTTTCTCCTGTTGGCAGCGATTTGTTCGTCGGTCTTGACTTGTCAGCGGTATTGTTGACATAAACGAAAGGGAGAGGAAGTGAAGCGAGACCGCTGGACACGTTAATGGACACACAGTGTTGTATGTGAACCTTTCTGAGATACCTAGGATTTAGATAACAGGATTTATCAGGAAAGGACTTTCTTTTCCTCGCTTAAAAGCCTTTTCAAAGGTGCAACCTATTTTGTTTATGCTAGCGTTCTCTCACGAATGCTCTTCTCTTATTGGCTACGCTTCCCACTATCGATCTAGTCTGTTGTTCATAGTGAGTTTACCGTAAGTAGCCTAGCAGTGTGAGCTATTTATATCACTATTTAATAAAAACGTGACCCTGTCTTGCTGTTAAGTTTTGAACGACCAGTAGATTTATACTAAAACGATTAGAATATTCGCCCTCGATTTCTTTGCGTGAATTCGGGCTTCGTCCTCGTCAACTATCACGCGATAGAAATTCGAGCTCGTAATCTAATAGTAAGGCTAACAACAAACTAGCACACGAATTGCTACCTAATCAGACCTACACTGGACACGATTGTCTTCAGCACAATACACCTAAAATATCGTAGGGTTATATCACCAGAGGTTTTCCAGAACTGTGAACCTGGGGAACCATCCGTTGAGTCAAGTTCCCTAAACAGTAGTTTTATAACCCTTTCCTATCCGTTTGAAGTTTGGTCTGCACAGCGTTAAAAGAAAAGCAATAGGAAGAGTAAACGATCGCAACTTGCAACACAGCATTTGCAGGGCGGCCGTGGCAAGTTGCAGGAAAATGTTGCCCGCGTTGCTTTTCCTTAAACTGAGCTAGTTTTTGGTCCCAACGCTTTTAACATCAGCGCCAGAATTTACTTACGTGAAGAGATCGTCTATAGGTTTCCCTATATTATCAAGAATAAACTCTCTCAAAGATTCATTCACAGACTTTCCATGTTTCCTTTCCCACGAATTGCTTTCTTCTGTATTGTTCGTAAGTGTCTCAATAAATTCTGGCTGGAGAAGGCGTTGGACAAAACTCTCCTCGAAGATTCCTTGAGGAAATACAGTGGTAAAGTGAAATTATAGTAAATATTAGTTGGATCCATTAAACTTCAAACAATTATTAATAACACCAACAGTTTGTTATGTGGGCGAAGTGATAGACACCCGTGGTTCAGCGCGGGAGAGGGAAAGATAATTTATTTAACTGAGATACCCGCTATTACATTCGGGTAATATTGTAGGTTCTCTTTTTTAAGACGTTTAAAGGCGCTGCTGAGGGCCTGTGATGTCAGGGACTTTTTGTTTACAGATGAATGTCCTAAGTACCTTTTTCAGTTACCTATCCAAGGTGGTCATCCAAGGTGGTTTTGCTTTGAAATAGTTCATTTCAGAGTTGCTTTAAAGCGCAACTAACCTTCAAAATGTTCTTTTTGTTTAACGTATTCCCCTTATTGGCCTGATCAATTTGGTTAAAAATTTGTTGCCGTAACTTTTCTTCTCGGTTTTTTTTTTTTATGATTTTTCAAATTTGGAAAATTTCGCTTCTCTTTGACCTGCGTCCGCGCGTAAAGGGAGAATGGGCCTCGTTCAGTTTTGACGAGCTGTGACATCATCGAAGGAAGTTCTTGCCAAACAATTCGTGTTTATTCCTTCGATGATGTCACAACATAACTCGACCCAGGTCCCTAAATACGCGGCGGTGGCGGCTCAAGAAAGTAGACTCAAATTTCTGCAAGGCTGGACTGCGTAGAAAACTTAATACGACAGCGACATGATGGAGACCAAACCGAGAATCAACAGCTGTCCACGGTTGCCGCAATCTGTTGATTCTCGGTTTGGTCTCTATCATGTCGCTGTCGTATTAAGTTTTCTACGCAGTCCAGCCTTGCAAAAATTTGAGTCATTTATATTTTGGCTGATTAGATCTTTTACAGATCCTGCGTATACCTGCAGCATTTTCGTTGTGCGGTTCCTTGCTTATTGTTTGCTTGCAAGAAAGTAGAAACGCGAGGATTTTATCAATCTCAAACCTTTTTCGCGCAAATGATCAGGGAAATTAGGAATTTGGGGATAGTTGCACTTGAAAGGTGTGACAACCTTCACTAGTCCTTACCGTAAGCCCCTTTACTTGATATCTTTCGGAAAAAAGAGGTCAGTCCGTTGATCCCTCCTTTACACGGTTCTATGGAGCGAACCATTCCAACTTTCACACCATACTCCATGTTTTTCTTGTACTGAATGAAAGTCTCTTTAACCTCAGTTAGCTTATTTTTCAAGTTGTCCAAGTCTTTGGTGTTGTTTGGCTTGAAATGAGGCAGACTGCTTTTGATCTCATACGGTACGTCACACAACGGCTGCCAACACCAAACATTAGGTCCCAACAAAAAATCACCAGCGTAGTAATTGACATCATAGGGTGCCCCGAACACGTGCTGCAAATAATGTTTTACTTGGGCCAGTGCTTTCTTTTCGCGGGACTTAAGTTTATGTAACTCCAAATCCGTTTTGTTTACTTCATCCAGTAGGCGCCAAGCTTCATCCGTGACAAGTTTGATATTACTCGGCGAAGGGTTATAAGACCGGTATTTTTGTCGTATCTCATACGATGAAACTCCCGGCTTGTATGCGATCTTATTCGGGTGCAGTCGATAATAGCTGTCTTGAACTTTTTGGAAGAACGCGTCCAAACCACTACGCCTGGCCTCATCAGAGTACGAACATTGATCAGTAACCGTATCTGCTTCGTCACATTGTTTAGCACGTGTCAGGAGAACAATGCCGGTGATGAGACAAACAACGCCAACGGCAGACAGGGATCCTGCTAACACTAGGAGGATAATGGAAACGCGCATGGCTGAAGACAATTGAGCTTTACTTGCTGCAGATGACGTATCCTAAACAGGAAGATTAATGAGGTACATTACTCATGGTTTTCCGTCTGTTTCAGGAATCATCAGTTCCCGGCCTGTATTTATTAAAGAAAACAACAAAGCTTTAACCTTGCCCCTCCAACTGTTTTAACTTGGTTACTGTGTGCCTCTAACTTGATTCACGAGGACCAAATACAACAGTCGTAACGAAGTATGTGGAATCAAAGATCAAAAGGGTGGGATCAAGAATCACTGTCCTGGGATCGGGATCACAGCCGCGATATCAGGTATCAAAGTAACAATCGGTGATCATTTTTTCATTTTTGAAGCCCCGGAAGGAAAAACGTGTGGTGATGTTTACTTCGAAATAGGTGAACGGTGCTACTTTAGTAGTCATGATCGGAACTTCGCCATGCAACCGAAGGGGCAACCTCGTTCCCAGGGTCTCTCCTCTCCTTGCTCCCTGGGACGTGAAGAGGAGAGACCCTGCGAACGAGGTTGCTGAAACTGGGGCCCGTTGCTTGGAAGTACCGGTAACTTATCGGGCCAGATAAGTGTTATCGGTTTAAAACCCCAGCTTTTGCAAGACAAATATCATTGTTTTCTAGTTTTGGTCGCGAGATTCTACATTTGGACCTGTAGGACGCGCGGCCAATGTCCTAAAATAGAAGGCTTTCCCCTTTTCCTGTCACATTACAATTTCAAAAGCTGTTAGTAAAAAAAATTCTTATCTGCTGTTGCAAAGAAGACCACGTGCGCATCACATATCTGAACTAATTATGTAACTACAAAAAAATGTGTAAATACTTAATGAATTTAAATTTTACGTATTCATAAGCATTCTATTTTGTTAATAATGTATCGTAAGCCTTCTATTGTTGGATAAAAAATTAAAAAAAGAGAGATTTGGAGCAGCAGAAGAGAATGCCCTTGCTTTAAGTATTGCGAGCATCGTGCTATGTGGAACTGGCTCTATCATGCTTTTTTCATCAGACCTTATTTTAGCTTTATCTAGTGGATGTTTTTATCACAGGTTTGTCATTATATCAATTGTCTAGCAGCTGCCATTGTTTCATAGCTTGTTAGCTTTGTAATAATTATTGTTTTTATCATAGCTAATTGGGGTATTTTTCTGTTGTTTGTTCTATTGTTTTATAGAAGGGTTGCTTGCAAGTCAATCACGTGAGGCCAAGCTTATGAGAGTCGCGTGGCAGACAAGAGTTGGTGTAGCAACTTAATTTTATGGGGTAGAAAGATCACGGAATAGACACAAGGTATAGAGCGTGGTGGGGAGTTTAGGAAAGAGTTAACCGTGGAAAGAAGGGATTGCCTCACTGCGACTCAAAACACGACGATTATCATGTACTGAACGCATTTAAACACCTTAAACCCGTTAGCAAAACTCTGACAAAACCCTCCGCCTTAATTGCTTTCGTTTATTCGAGAAACGTGGATCAAAAAATGTATGCAGTTAATCCATGTCTGATGCTGTTTACCCCTCTAAAGAAGAAATGAATTCATTTGAAATATGTCAAAAATAAGATTAGATTGAATCACGTTGAATGCAGGCGTACAGCGGCTGTCTATAAACAGACAGTACTAAGGGTCACTAACCTTAAATCATTCAAACGTGTGAGGACAGCGATCATACCGACTCTAAACACTTTGTTTATTCTCAAAGAATTTCCACTAGCTTGCAAATTTTCAGTTGGATAACCATTACAAAAAGTAATTGTTGGTCTGGAATACATTTCCAATCGAGAATTAATTCAAACAGTGAGAAGAAACGAAACAACTTCGTTTCTATGCTAGAGTAATAAAAACTCGTAAAATGCACTTATTAGGCAATTTCTGATCCACTGCAGTGTAATAGGTGAAACATGCAGTATCTGTAGAGCAGTTTGTTTGCCGTGTGTATCAAGTTTGAAAGTCAGACGCAAAACTGATGTAACATGTATAAATCTACTGCACTGAATGTGTCGAGGTCTAAATTAAGTCATTATGGAATATTACCTTTTGAAATGAAGTTTGGCTGGAGGAAAATTGAAGGTAACTTCTGTGATATCTCTACAACGATCCAAACTTTGACCATTAGAAAGAAATCAATTCCGCTGTGGCAATACCCCAATAAGTAGACACATACCTAATTTCGTCATTCCAGCATCCAAATCTGTTGAGTGTCCTATGATTTCCTGCGTGTCAGGAGCGAGTCAGGTCGATCTTCACGCGCGGCGTCAAGACTCGACTGACCAATCAGTCGGTTGATAGAGGCATTCAATGGAGGGCGGTAGTTAATTGGCATCGATTGGTAGAGGGCAATCGATAATCAATCTATATTGACACTGTCGTTTTCAAGAACTGATCATCGATTGATTTCCCCATCTGGTTTTTCTCTGTTACGACTTTCGTTCATAGCATCGCTTCAAAAGTTAATAGTTTTCTAACCAAGGTTTCCGGCAGCAATCGCACACCTACGGAAGACTGTTAATCAAACTCTTACCATTTGTCTTAATTTAGGTTAGAATTCTGTTTATCGTTAGCAGCGTTTTGTAACGGATAATCTTTGAATAACAGTTGGATTGAAAAATTGTTTCGCAGTGATATTTTAGCGTTCAGTGATTCTCAGTTAAATTTTTTCACTGATTGCTGTACTTTGGTTTCAAAAACGTGATACCACTTAATGAATGGAAAACCGCCAATCCCAGGCAATTCTGTATAATACTGATAATTTAAAATTTAATACTTCTTTCGTGAGGCGATGAGGTTAATTTCTTTTAAACAATTCGATTATGAGCTCGAAATGTCATCAACTTTCACGCATAGAAGTCGAGGGCAAATAATCTAATGGTTTTATTATAAATCTAGTAGTTGTTCAAAGCTTAACAATAAGACAGGTTCACGTTTTCATTGAGTAATGATATAAATAGGTTACGCCACGCGCTACTCACTCTACCCATTATCTACAACAGAATAGACAGTGAGAAGCGTAGCCAATAAGAGAACAGTATTCGTAGTAGAACGCTAGTAGATTTATACTAAAATAAGGCAAAGTCCTTCCCATTGAGCTCCATTGCACACAGACATTATGGTTACAATAAACACCAGTTTGGAAAAGTCCTATTTTGTTGGGGGGGGGGGGGGGGGGCGCGGGGGGAGGACCATCGTTATTCAGTTAAGATGAACAGCCACAACTGGAAGATTAGCGGTCACTAAAAAAAATAACCAAAAACATGAAATGAATCTCATTTGAAAGACCGCCCCATCTCAGCTCAGACGTATGATTTAAAGCCCTCTAGACTACAAGTTCTTTCTAATTTGATTTTAATGTGTTAACTTAACAGCTTTATTGGACACGTTCATAGCGCAAACAAGAAAAGAATAAATACATAAATAATTTCGGGGATCATGAGTGAGGATCAACTGAAGATCACGCAAATTACCTCCTGTGAGCAGATTGGACAAGAAGGCGCCGCGCCTAGGCAGGTTCTTGCACGTGTTTGTGTGTTTTTCTCGCTCGTTGGCGGACGCGCGCGCGGAGTGCATGGGAAGCCGCGAGTTTCCCTCTTCCCTCCACTTTCTAGTGCCTTACGCAACGCAGATTATTCATTGAGATGATTTCCAAATCCCTTTTTGAATGCTTTGTAGTTAGCTACAAATAAAGTCACAAATACAGCTAAGTTTTGCCTCTCGAAATGCGAATGTTCTGCCTGCGTTTTCGGCAGTTTCAAGTCGCCACTGTAATGAGGTGATCAAGCTGGTTGTGCACAAACAATTCGAGTAATAAAATAAAGATATAAGCAGTTCAAATTTTGCGCAGTGATCATTTGTTCAATTTTATCAGTGGAACAGGTTCAAGCTGTGAGCCGCCGGACGGCACCTTCGATAGGGAAATAAACTTCTTCAAAAAGCGGGATTTAAAATGACAAAATAGCTTGTGATGGAACAGGCTTCCAGAGTTTGGCATAGGGTGAAAAGGAGGGAGAAAGAGCTCGAGAGCGAAGCGGGGCGAGATAAGTTTCGCGGAAAATGATACTCTATTGTAGTCCAAACCTCTCCTTATTCAAGAGTTAACTCGCCGAAAACCATACCCTTCACAGCGGCACATCATATAGCTCATACAACGTATATGGCAGTCCCCCCCACCCCCGGGCGTTCGGCCATAACTTGTTGTCGCCGCTTCGCGAGTCGATCAGGATGCTTTTTGATAAGCCGTTGCCTTTATTCACGCCTCTTCATTGGACTTTTTAATTTCAAGTCATTTAAAAGTATGGTACATTCAAATCAGTTTCAGGATGTCCTTTTCTATTTTTTTTTTCTGCGAGAACTACACACGAAATTTGTAAAATACAGCTGAAATGTGACTACTACGTAAATGGCCGGGTTAATATTTTAACTAATATTTGGGTATTTGTTTACTCGCGATGACAGCTTACCTGTTACCAACAAAAGAAATCGAAAGATCCATTAACCTTTGCTGTAGTTATGGATAGCAACACAAGAATCTTGGCATGTTTACCAAAGTTATGAAACGTGCGTGGAACCTAAAAGATTTGCTCTCCAAACGTGCTCTTTCACAACAATGCTGTCCTTTTGTAGCAAAGCACTGATAGTATTTCCAGTTATAGCAATTGTGTTTATAAAAACCGCCGCTATTCCGTACCATGGCTCGCAAAAATTTCTTGGTCATAACTACTGGACTAGCAGGTATCCATCTTTAGGGTACACGGACTGGTATGGATTTTGGAACGATTATTACAGCGGGAGACGTCAGTATAAGCGACCGTCTTCAGAGACGTCAGGACAAGCTTGCACGGGATGCCAGTGCGATACTTCCAAGCTGGAACTCAAATGCTCTGGTAACCCTGGAATATTGTGAGTATTTTATACAGTTTGTTTACCGCCGGTTTAAGCGTAAGCCGCTTGATAACTTAATTTAATTAACCTTTAAACCTAAAGACGAAAAACTGTACCGATTACCACCATGAAACAACTGATTTTATTTATTATTTATGTTTTTTTTTTATAGTGGGCCTCCGTTAAGTTATTTTGTTTCATAAATTCTACAACGGATTCTATTCGCAGCGAACGGCGCCATGTAGAATAAAAGCGACGCAAATTTGCATCCAGAGCATAAGTGTAAATATTGCTTTACATGGTTTTTAACTACTACGTTTCGAAACTCTGCTTTATTTTCTAATATCTGTAACTCTATTTAAAAAATCAGCACCATTTTTATAACGACCTCGTTAATTTATAATATCATTAGTTAAAATGTAATTTTTAGTATATTGGTATCGGAGGGTATGGTGAGAGGTCCTCGGCTTAGATACATTCGATTTTCGAGTGAAGAAGTTTTCTAAAGTTTTGCATTCTTGGGCAGGACAGTTGGTTTACTAAGTTATGTTAAGGTTAGTTAAATATTTTATGATTAGTCAAGGATGTTGTCCACTGAAAAAAACATGTATTGTACAGGGTGTCCGTGTATAAAATCCGACGTTTTCTAACCAAACTAAGATAAAGGAAACTGGTTTTCAAAAACATGAACAAAGTCAAACATTAATTCTTAGTGCAGTTCTAAACAAAGCTTTCCCGCTCTGTTTACTTTCAACAGCCAGCAAAATGATTACGTTCTAGACGGTTTAAGAAAACCTTTTTAGCTTCTGAGACGTAAATCGTCTCAGAAGCTCGGATTTAGTTTTAAAAAAAATCTAAACTTTCTAATTAAAATATCAGCCCAAAATTTCGTAGCACTGGAGGGGCAAAACACGTCGTTAAAAAATGCGAAAAAGGTGAGCTAACATCTTCGTAAAGCCAAGAACAGCTAGTAAATTCGGAGAATAAAATGTTTTCGGCTAAAGTATCCAAACAGTTCAAAATGCATTAGCTTACACAGACTGCCTCCAAAAAGCCACAAAAAAGCAAAAAATACATTTCAACTTTTTGGATAATTTTTCTTTTATCGTCCGCGCATATTTCTTGAAAGAGATTTATTTATTGATGTGGGTGTACTTTTTCATTCAAATCTTAAAAAAATAAAGGCTTTTAAATTCATTTGTCAAACTTCGGCTTAGCTTGTTCGGTCAATTTCGCTTGTTCTACCATTTTTGCTGTTCGGATTTCATTTTAATTTATGCAAAACAAAAATTAAAACAACAGGGGGCCCAGAGCTGATCCTTGGGAAGCGCCACAAGTACATGATAAGGTTGAGCTGCCGTCCTAATTTCGAATTGCGCACGAGCAAACAGCAGAAACGCTTGCTACTCCTGGAAAAGAATTGGTAGGAACGACGTTCAAGTTGACAAAGAGAATGAAGAATTTGCCATCATGTGCTCACGTTCTCCACAAAACCTTAAATTGATTCATTTTGTTGTTTTGCCTAGGACGGCGAAGAAATGTACCAAAATTTATAACACACGCGCAGCGCAATGTTTTTCTCATTAAACTTATTGTTTCATGATGTTCCCGTCGCTGTCATCGTCGTATCTGCTTAAACTCCCTATTACTCAATAGTTCTCCACAATATTTGTTTCACCTGATTTTTTTTTTGTTGTTGCTTCTTTTCATTCATTTGGAAATGTACTAGTTGATAAGGCTGTGATGGCGCAATAATCGTGGCAGATAATTTCAACGGAATGACTTCAGAGCACTGCGCATGCATTCCACAGTTGAACGTGACTAGCGTTTCATTAAAAATACAAAATATTTACCTGACCTTAATTTGGTTTTCAAGTAGTTGGCTTCGTCAAAAATTAAAATGACCGTTTCCTGTCACGAACGAGTGAAGACCAGTAAAATCTCTTTTCGTCCGTGTCATTCATTTTGTCTTGACACTTAAAAAATCTCGTCCTGATGTATCGAGGAAGAAGCTGCCATAACATTTCAAAAACTACTTTGCCATTCCTAGCAATGGCTTACAGCTTTGGATATAGCCTGCGAAAACAGACGTCCTTTCCGGTTTTTGCTTAACCAATAGATCAGTCGCTTCCACCACATGTTGTCTTGCCAGAGTCAGTTTACGTCACTGAAATCCGTTAGCTTTTTATTCGGTATTTCCTAACCGCCAAATGTTATCGTACTTCTGGAAGGTTGCTATTTCCGGGGTAAATATGATGATTGGATGGGATCCCTCTCATGCTATCATAGAAATTTCTCAGGTATCCCCTCTCCCCTCCCCTCCCCCCCCCCCCCCCTTCCCCCGCCTTCCTAGCGTGCCCATTTTTATGCATATCATACGCAGATAGGGGTAGACACTCTTGTTGTATTGTTTGCAACGAATCGCACTTTTTGGCGATCGGGGTTCGGGTTTGCTTATTGAAAACAAGTTACTACTTACCTCAATGGCCATTTGCTAATAATCTGGATTTTGTTTGTTCCAGGACTGTGCGAAATAAAGTAATCAAGATTATCAGAAATGGACAGCTACCAAAAAGTTTTACAGAGATGTAGGAGCTGATTATATTAAATAATGACAATAAGAAATAACATAAACCAAGCATTGACTGAAAGTAAAAAAAAAAAATCTAGAATCAATAATGCACAGATCTGGAAAGCCCATAACTAATAATTGCGCACCTACCATTCACCGAATATTGGTTATTATTCTTACTCTTCGTTCTTACTCGTGAAAATTATTTGTTGTTGTCTCTTGAGTTTTGAGTAGCATCTCTCGAGAAAAGATTTCATTTACTAGACGCGTTTTAGAATTGTGGACTAATTCTTGAACGTATGGCAAACGGCCATAATCTCTACCATTGGTGTATGACAAGAGGATTGCTGTTTAGTTGTTCAAAAAAGGAAACCGCCAGTCATATACAGGAATTGTTACGTAAATCTGATCGGATTACTTTCTGTGATCGTATGGATTAGTTGATTTTATTTTTTGCTTATTTTTTCAACAGAAAAGTTCTTAAATCTCAACTTAAAGACATCGAAGACGAGGCGTTTCACAACTTGACGCAACTACAGAAGTTGTAAGTAATTACTTACAAAGTAATACACGCTAAAATGCAGAAATTTTGGTTCCATCGGAGTTTTCAACTTTTTGTCACCCTGACGGAAGACGTAATCACTGCAACAAAAAAAAAAGGAAAGTGGAAGGTCTTTTTTCGAGTCAACAAATTCCATTGGATTGAATAATAAAGAAGCCCGTTAAATGAGAGCCAGTGTCTTCCACGTATTGTCTCTTAACGGAAAAAAGGAGAATCTCAATAACCGAGATGTAACACAACTTACATATTCACTGGACTGGCTGAAGCAGTTAGTCATGTATTTTCTGTTGCTTGATCTCTGTTTCTTGTCAATAAACAGGAATCTGGCCATGAATGAGCTGGATGATTTCCCAGATCTGTCCACCAACACAGCCCTGCAGGAACTGTAAGTGCATTTATCCTTCCAACTTCAGTGATATCAAGCTGACGTCAATAAAGCATGCTAATATACTTAGAAGATACACGAGAACGACAGAGCATAGGTGTTTTCACAATACAGGCAAAGAGACATAAAGAGACAAGAAGACATATGAAGATCTGCCACGTACAGATCATAAACAGCAAGTCTGAAAAGCAAACACTAAGATCGTCGCCCAGGCAGGGTCACATGGTGAACGGCAAGACTGAATCGAACTCGCGATAATTTTATGAAGTTTTACGCGCTATCCACGTAACAATAGCACCTCTATATATTAGAGACATTTTAAATTTGAGTAAATTAGTCTTGAAATATAAATGATACAATGGGGCTAGCTAAATGTTAAACGTTACGGACCCAGAAATTGGAGAATTGTCTCTGTGCAGTTGCAAGTCCTTACAAATAGTCTGTTGATTTGTTCCATTTGGTTTTGTTCTTGTTGTTGTTGTTGTTGTTGTTGTTGTTGTTGTTTTTGATTTTGCTTGGGATCATTATTTGTATTGTAATGTCTTCGTGAATCTTGTAAACAAATAAAAATAAATAAAGTTCAGTTATGCTAACGTTTACACATAGAAGTCTGAAAAGGTTCATTGGCGATATTATTGATTTTACAGGGATTTGTACAACAATAAGATTAGACTTTGGCGTCACAACTATACATCCTTACCCAAGAATTTGGTCAAAATGTGAGTTTACAACACCATTATTTTATTTTTAGCAAAGGTCAGGAACAGGAGAGTGCCCCAGCATATAATGCTTAAAAATATTTTTTTAGAAATAAAATGCCGAACTCCTGTCCTGCTTGTAAGGTCTGAATGGCGTTTCGCTGATAGCTGAGAATTGGCCAAAATTGTTAACATCCGGCTAACAAATGCCGCATTTTTTAATCTTGAGCTAACTGAGAACAGCAGGCGATAAACTTCTCTCACAACAGCAGCCGATAAATGTCCGAGGATTAAATTTACAATTGAGATTCCAGTTGGTTTTTCCAGATAAACAGACACAAAGAAACATTCTTGGAAGACCGGCTTTAAAACCAGTATAGATGGTAAAAATTCCATAGCAAAAAGCCAGGAAAGCCAGTCATGTTTAGCGGATAAGTGCACAAACGTGGTTCGCAATGCTTATAATTCCTTTGTCTGCTCAGGGTTGAGAACTTTTCAAGTGCCCCTGGCTCGGGTAGCACCCATAAAATCGAGTGACTATTCATCGTTATAGTAGGCTCGTTTACCAGCCGCTGTTCAGGAAACTGAGGAAATAAGCCCACGCTCACCCCTGCCGTCTCTTATCTGGGAGGAAATCTGGACCCCAGGGAGAGGTGGAAATCGAGCCTACCCAGTTTTGAGTGACTGTTTTGATTTGCCTTTTTGCAGAATTCTAATTGACAACCAACTGGACTGGATTCCCGAGAAGTGGTTTGATCTCCCATATTTGAAATACATGTAAGGACATTTTGTTTAATTAAATTTGTTTTCTTTTATTTGATCCTCATCTACTTCATCCCTTGTCTCTGTTGCTGATGTTTTTTTTGTGTGTGAGACCATGGCAGCGATGATGATAGAAGTCTGTTATTTCCTTGTTTGTTCGGCGTGCTTTTTATATGACAAATGGAGTACACATTTTAAAAGATTAAAATCTTTTACATATATTCTGTTTTTGTTATTTATTAGAGCTCTAAGTATGAACAAGTTGAAAACATTTCCGGGGGCGGCATTTATCAACTGCAAATCCTTGAAGTATTTGTAAGTATGATGTATCTTCGTTCTCTAAAAAATATATTCCACTGAGTAATGAGGTCGTTCCTTAATTTCAAGGCACATTATCATACCGTCTATACCGGACCACCATGTCGAACACGAGCAGCAGTGTTTTATCGGGATTGAAAACCACAAGGCGCAACCGAGTTGTTTTAGTCCCGGTAAAACATCGGCGAGTTTTTTGAACGGCTTCAAAAACATTCCTGGAAAAGCGTGATTTGTGTCGAGAGTTCATAACAATGATGTTTTTGTGAACGTTGGAAATTAGCATACGAGAAAAACATTAAACACCGCATACTAATAAGGAGGAGGTTTTATCGGGTTTTAAAACCTCTGCACTGGTTGTTTTATCAACCATTTGATAGGTCAATGGGCTTAAGAATTATTAATGAGTTTTTTAAGTGACAAAATCTCTGGCAAAATAGGAGTTCAAGTCAGGCAGTAGTATACTTCAATTAATGTATAGCAGTAGCTATGTAAACGAGTTCCTGCTTGCGAGAGCTTACTAAAATCTACTTGACTGAATCACAATTTGCCACAAGCTCATAACAAATTTTGACAATTTGACCATAGGAATGATACTCATTCTCATGGTTATATTAAATACAATTTTTCTTCCAGATCAGCAGACCATAACGAGATAAAAACTATTACGTATCCAAACTTGAAACCATTTTTTGGCAATGACTCTCAACTTTTACATCTGTAAGTAATACTTCTTAATTATGAATAAATTTCGTTTTTTTAATCACCTTGTGCATTTACATCAAAGGTAAATCCGAATAGAGTACAAAGATTAATGGCTGAATGTCATTTCATGATTACGCTGTACTTAAAAGGGAAACGTTATGAATGAATCTGTTCCTTTTTTGCAGAAACTTGAGCAATAACAAAATCAACAGCATAGCGTCTGAGACTTTACAGCATTTGATTCACTTGCAAGTATTGTAAGTACCAGCCACTCGTTCATTTTGTTCGATCGTTATCACTTTGTAGTTTTAAAAAATTCCAAAACGAAAACAAACAAACAAACAAACAAACAAACCAGGAAAAAACATCAGATGTAGAAGGTATCCAAACCCGTATTTAAACCTTCTTAAAATGCAACCCAGCACCTAGGCTTGTTGTCCTCGTCCACTCAAATTTTAGCGTCAAAATATTACTTAACTGACACACAACGGGCAAGCATCTTGTTGCCGACAAGCAATCCATTTCCATCCCCTTGCACGGAATTTACTAGCTCGTCCGTAACGTAAAGAAATAGGCCATTTCCGAGTAACTGAGAAACTCACTATGAAAGCGAGGCTAAGTGCAAAACTTTTCATATGAAAATTAGTTTTATTTGCATATGAATGAAAACTAATTTTCATAATAAAACCTTTGCACTTAGCCTCGCTTTCATAATGAGGTGCAAAGCAACTCGGAAATGGTCTATTGGCTAGGATCAAGCCTTTTCGATACCCTCTAATTCGTTTTGACTTACAAGGTAGGCAATTTAAACTTGTGATATTTTTTTTCAAATGCCGGGGTTGTTAGTTTCTTCGTTTAGCTTTTGAGTAACAAGATGATATTTGTTTCTACAGAGAGTTACATGACAATAAATTTGAGCTGATTGGTGCCAGAGTGTTCTATAAAATACCAGAGTTGCTGCATTTGTGAGTTGTTCCATTAGCTTGTCTTAAGATTTTGTAACGCGGTTGGATCGTTGATTTGTCTGTTTTCTGTGCGTTAAGCACGAATAAAAAAACTATTGAAATAAATTTTATGTTTGTTCCAGAGACCTTATAGGCAACAGATTGCAAAACATAAGCGCAGAAGGATACAGCCCTGCTTTTCAAGATCTTCCCAAACTAAAATGTTTGTGAGTATCAAAGCACGTGTAGCCTGAGGATTACATGAAAACGTGCAGATGAAATTAAAATGTGTTGAAGTGTGTAAGCCTGAAATAAACGTACGGCGATTTACAGTTAAATCGAAGAGGTTGGAGAACAACTTCCTATACAGGAAGTATTGATTGTACTTCAACTAGCTCTATAATGGGTTTAAAATTGACATTCAGCTTCCCCACAAGTACACCTTTAGAAATGTCTAACAGCTTTTCCGCGCCCTTCACAAGTCCCATGTTAATGCTTTGAGTAGAGACAGATTGAGTCTGGAATGGACCTTGCACTACTAAATGATCCTTTCAGTTCCATTATACAATGAGGTTCCCAGTCCGTCCAAACCGGGTTTTCCCCTCAAAAAGTGTTCGTCAAAGATGTCTAGGATGATAAGTATAAATCCAAGAGGTTAAAATGTTTCTTTTTTTCTCGTAGAGTTCTTATGGCACAAGATCCAAAAACACGTCACGTGATGTTCAACTCGTTTGTTAAGCTCCCCTCTTTGGAAGATTTGTGAGTAGTGTTTTGCAATTATGGTATTCATAGTAGAACGTGTTAATAACTACGACTAAGCATGCTTAAAGAGGTTGATTTCTCCTAGGTGGCTCAACAATAATAGACTAAGGACCTTCCCGCACCCATCTCTGTCATACGAGATGCGACCTACTTTGAAATTTCTGTAAGTATTCATTAACTTTTAATTAAGTGATTTCAATAATATTACACAAAAGCACATGATGCGTACTTGTAAATTGTTCCTATGTGTATGTCACTATGATAAAAGAATTATTTTTAGCAAAAATTATTTTTGGTCAGGCGTTTCCCCTCAGCAACTGGGTTTCCTGACGATGTGGAGTTCGAAATGCGTTATTTGAAAGCGACTTATTCACACCATTTTTTTTTTTTTTTTCAGGCACTTGGAAAATAACGAAATCGAATATCTGACGAGTTACGACAAGGGCGATTTCCCACCGGATCTGGAAAATCTTCACGGGTATGCCATCCTTAGGTTACAGAAAGCTTTTCCTAGCTGTTTATCATTACTAAAAGATCTGCCCATCAACGGAATAAGTGAGCAAAGTCGAAGCCTATTATTAGTAGCATTCGCAGAATTGCTTAGCGTATCGTTTTTCATACAAACACACTAAGTATGAACCAACAAATTCTACTGCAAAATATAATTAACTGACAGAAAGGTAGGAGCACTAAGCAAGAGATGTGTCGCATGAACTAAATTTATTTTACTAAACTAACTAAACTTTATCCGACAAGTGAAACCTGCCTATGGCAGTTGTAATTCATACTGTTTGTTGATAAATAGCGACTCAATGGTCAGACTACGAGCTCAATATGACACCACTTTTGGTGCCGAGCTTAGATTTCAGTTGATTTAAGTTTTAGGTCTATGTATTTTTTGTGTTACGTTTTAGTGATTTGAAGGAGAAACACAAGCCATTTGAAAAAACAAGAAACCTTCAGAAGCTGTATGTATTGCATCATAGCTAGTAATCATAATTTTTTTATTTTTAATTCATATTTGTCTTTGACCAGATCACTCTGTTTGCCGTTCTTGAAAAATCATTTTCTAAGACACTTTGTTTTTCAGGTTCTTGCATTCAAATCGAATAGTGGGAATTGGAGAAGAAGACCTTTGGATGCTAAGCCAGCTACAAGAACTGTAAGCTCGAAATGAAATTGTTTTGATAAATCTTGTTATACGTATTACAGTAACACCGACTGCAGTCTTCAATATGTACTGTATTACAAAATCTTTTCCTTTAGATTCCTCAGCGCAAACAAGCTGGTGAATTCAACTGTACATCCGGAGACGTTTCGAAATCTAACAAAGCTATCAGTATTGTAAGTAAAAATAAACACTTTTGTTAGACTTACGACTTGATTTCCAAAAGTTTCCAAAGGCTGTAACAACGCATCAGAGCATTCTGGGTTATTTTGCATATTCTAGTCCGCTAAAAGAAGATAAAGGTTGTTAATTTCATATTTTTTTTGTCGCTTGTAGGCATCTTGACTGGAACAGGTTTTACTACCTTCCTCTCGCACTGCAGGGAAAAAGCAGAATTCCATCAGTGGATACCTTGTAGGTTTATGAGATCTTGGATTTTGGCCAATATTAAAAGCCGTTCATTTGTCCATCACCGTACAAAGTAAAATCATTAAGAAAATTGCTCTGTACGTTTAATTTTTTTCTTACTGTAAAATATATTGTATTTCGTTGTAATAAGTGTAAATAAAATTGAATTGAATTGAATTGAATTGAACTGAACCTCTTCACAGACTTCTAAAGCTTCAAAGCATGGGCCAAATAACCCCCTTTAGCAACTAGGGTCTGAAATAGAGTTGATACATCTACATATTTTGCGTATCTTGCTAAAACAGCCTACATCCTTGTAACTGTAGATTTACATGAGTTCAGGTGTCGTGAAGTGCAGGTGTTATAACTATCATTATTTCCTATCTGTGCAAGTCGGCCCGTTTTCTTCCTTCGTTAAAACTGCATATCTTATACACTTCAGCTGCCCTCGTGGTCCGATAGGATACAGTCGACTCCCGATAACTCGGACCTTGAAGGGAAATTGAAAACAGTTCGAGTGATCGGGAGTTCGAGTTATCGAGGGTGAAATTATATAGAGAATGATCTGAAGGGAAAGAAAATTGGTTCGAGTTAGAGGGAGATTCGAGTTAGTGAGGGTTCGAGTTATAGGGAGTCGACTGTATATATTTTAGGGTTTGGAAAGGGTACGCTTGGCATAGGCTTAGGCCTCTTTGGCTTTGCATGGAGGGGAGTATTCCCAGTATCCCCCTCTAAGTGTTATCTCATTCACCTACCCCCTTGAAGCAGACATCGCTTAAGGCTTTTGAGCCGTTTAGGTATGAAATAATGTTTACATATAGTTCCATATTTTGCCTATTAGAGGGAAATATGGTATATATTTTACCAACATTTATGAAAACAAGGGAGAAAGACTTACCTCGCGACAAACTAAATTCACTTTCTTTTTTCCAGGGATTTACGGGAAAACAGCATCACTTACATCCTGAGAGGAACTTTTTCTGAAGTAGACAAATTAAGATATTTGTAAGTGTAAAAATTTGTTCTGCTTGTTCGTTATTTTTATTGTTTCATTTTAGTGAATTTCGTGGTTTTTGAAATAAGTAATTTTGGCTCACCGCAGATCATTTTTCTCAGCTCTTGCTTTGTTTTCCTTCTCTTTTTCAGGAAAAAGGGGAAGTTGAGCTGATACAGGCCTACTAATTGTGCTTTGAATTTTTTTTTCTTTGAAACAGGCATATCCCATTTAACAAAATTGTCACCATAGAAAATGGAGCCTTCAATGAAAACATTCAACACATGTAAGAACTTCAACTTTCTACTACACATACGTCACATGACTATACGTATGAGCAGTTTTAGTTTATTTCACTTTCTAGATAGTCACATAAGTAAATGAACTTAAAGTAACACCCCATATTCTTTTTATCATTCCAGACACATGGAGGGAAATCGCTTTAACTTCAAACACGAGAATCAGTTCACGAACCTGACTAAACTGAGTCAGTTGTAAGTAAAAGGAGCGGATCTCTGATCTTAAGGTTACGTTTGTTTTCACAGGTTATTGATTAATTTAAAAATACGTTAATATGATATTTACTGATTTTCTTCAATTTTGTAGAGGTTTAAGGAGAAATAAGATCAGAACCATCCCTGACACGGCATTTCATGGACTTAAAAGCTTAACTTGGCTGTAAGTATTTCATAACTGTCTTATTTAACCCTTTAAGGTTCAACACAAAATAAGAATAGAAAAATTACCATAGCTCTCATTTGATTGTTTTAGTTTAGGATTTCATTAGGCTGATTTAGCAACAGAACGGGAACGTCATTTGAGGACGCGAGAGCTTGCGCAATAGTCTGGACACGAGTCTATTTTGGCTATATATGGGCATTCTTAATGCACGCGCCGTTGCCAACTGAGGTTCCCGTGCTGTTGCTAAATCAGCCAATTTATCCATAGACTCAAAGGTAGCATCCCCTGGCACAAAGTCATACAGATAAGCACGCCTCAAAAACGTGTCACTTGAACGGTCACAATTTATAGATTTTATTCGCAGGCTCAAAAGTTAAAACTGACACAGCTTAAAGGGGAAGTATCACGAAAATGTTATATCAAAAACTCCAAAACGATTTTTTTATCAACAGAAACCTAAAAGTATAGCTCACATTTGTTGTAAATTATCAGCACAGTGTACTGAGACTATCGACGAACGTCTGACCACAGATGGACCGCGTCAGAATAGACTGCAACTTGAAAAAAGTTACGCTAACTGTTTTTACTTTCTCGCGTTTTCTTTCCCAAAGTGCACTACAGCAGGTCATGAGTTCTTCCTTTCAAAAATTCAGTTGATTTTCTTTTCTTGATGTTCTAGAATTATTTTGTAACAAAGTGAAAGTGTTGTCGCACCATTTTAATGGTAAAAGGTCAAAATTCCCGTGATACTTCCCCTTTAAGCTAACTTAACAATTTAACGTGAAATGTTTTGTTCACTTTGTTTCCTACTGTTCTTCTTTGACAGTGATCTTGGAGAAAACAAGATTGGCCGCATCCTGAAGATTTCCTTTCGCGACCTAGCCAATGTAGCTACACTGTAAGTCCTCCGAAAATAAAAAGAGGCAAGGAGTCCTCTTAGAAATCGTAACTAATAAAGGGCTTTATTAGATGAGGATAGCCCGTAAATGGATTTAAATTAACAAGGTGTACGCACGGTTCCTGAACCTGGTATGCGGCACGGTACATGAATTATAAACGGTTCTTTTGAGTTTCAACTAAATATTTTTGCTGTTTTAATATTAAAAGGTCGATGATCCCAAAATTTCAAAAAGTAATTAAAACTTGTTTTTCTTCTGATGATTTACTATACAATGAAAACAAAAGGAAAAAAAGCAATCATTCGTTACAATCCCCTCCCATTAACTTGGCTACTACTGCTAAAATGAAAGTGGAACAAATTAGTTTCTTATTTGTCACTAAATTAAAGGGTGTGTTAATAGGGCCATTTATACGGGAGAAACTAAGACGCGTCTTATTTTCTCCCGTATAAATGGCCCTAATGTTGTTGAAAAGTGTAAACCGGATTAATGCAATGTGTCTTGAGTTTCTTTCCTGCGTTACCTCGACGCTTGTCGTTGCAGGGAGGGGTGAGGGGAGATGATAAGCGGAGAGTATGATGTTTCATAGGTTATTCAGTTTCTGCTGCTTGGCTAAACAAACAAGTACGCACGCCCAAAGTGTGCATTTGTTTTTTTTTTTCTTTTTGTTATTGTATCTTGAAAACAGGGACTTAGATAAGAACGAAATAGCTTACATTGAAGATGGAACGTTTGCAAAGGTCAACCGTTTTGGTCGTTTGTAAGTGTCCGTGTTGGGTGTTCTTCTTCTTCCTCTTTACATTAAGCTACTTCCAATTTTCTTTTTTATTTGTATCACACATACAGACAGCGTCCAAATTAAAACTTGTTCATGTTTACTGTTTCATGTTTGCGATTTCATACAATTGACTAAGGATAGACTTCATAGCTGCCGCTAAATTTCAGATTGGTTCTTTTGCAATAGACTTCTTTTCTTTCACTTAGTAATGTAATGTCAGGGCGTGGTTATATAAATTTTAACTGGACGATATTAACTATATCTCGTTTCAAACTCGTGTATAGTAATAAATTAAAATAAATGTTCCTAACGCGACTCGTTTAACTAATTCAATTAGGAAGCTACAGTATAACCACCTTACATCTCTTCCAACTGGAGGCGACTTCAGCAACAAACAAATGAACAACATGTGAGTAGCACTGAAATCTCCTTTCCTTGATTATGTCGTTTCCCTAGGTGATATCAACTCCCTCAGACTTCGCGGTTCTTCGGGTTCGCGCTGTGATTGACAAGTTTATAAACTGTACAAAGGATGTTATGTAGCCTTTGTTCCAATAATGTTCTTCTACGTAAGACACTGAGCAGTTTTTCATGAGGAGTAATCTTATAAGTCTTCAATTGATCTGATAATGCTTCAAATTCCATTTTCAGAAACTTTTCAAATAACAGAATCACCTCAATAGCTAACGGGACGTTTATAAACGTGAGATGTATCGCAGGTGGATGCGGGCCTTACGACAAGGGGACAATCTGGTAAGCTTCTCTCCTTCCTTGATTTATTTTACAATTCAAATAAGGTCGCGTTTGAACAGCAAAAAATGGAATAGCCTCTGGATTTATCACTGAAGGTAAATTTGGAGAGACGTATTTGCAAACCTTTTAACTCGCACACGATAGTCAACACAATTTTGAATGCTGCTAAATCCCATTGCCAAATCACTCATTGTGAGTACCTGTTATCCTAAAAGAACTTTGAAAAAAGGAATTATTTACCGTGAAATGATATTTGAAATTGCGTTCTAAATTATCATAAAATTTGATGCACTTTTGCCAACTTTGAATTTCTCTAAGAATTATTCATGGTTTGGGAAGCCATGTCAAGAACTCAAAAGAGCGTTTTATCCGAATTCAAACACCTCGAAGTTAGTTTAAAAAGAAAGAGACTCGGCTGCTCCACTTTTTTTCAACTCACTTCTTGGTGTTTACAATCTTAATCGTGTTTGACATACTACTTAATTATAAGTCGCGTTACACTTTTTCGAATGCAATTCAAAGTTACAGATGAGAATCGAATCAGCACTCGGTTCCAGCAGATACACTTTGGTTGCCTGTCTGGTTTCTTGGGCTGATATTACACGTTTTCTTGAGACTTGATTTATTTTCAACTCCACTCCAGTGGGAATCTATAAATTGTGACTTACTTTGGTAAAGATAGTAAATTCTACGCTCGGTCATGAAATGGCCAACATGCAATATATATCACGTCACAACCGTGGAACAATGGAAAAATTCCAAGTGCCGGAAGTGAATCATACCCATAGGCTTCCGCGCGCCAGTCGGATGTTCTAACCACTGGGTTCATATATGGCAAGTGTCTTACAGTGTTAGGCGGCGTGGCCCAGGGGTAAGGGCGCCGGACTTCAAATCCGGAGGTCCCGGGTTCAAGTACCGTCCTCGGCCACGCTTGTAAATAGCCAGCTGGTTTGCTTCCTGCCAATTGGAATTTTTAACCTGTTATGTTCGATTTGAATATTATTCGTTTCTCGTTATTTCTGAGTGGAATGCCTGTAAACTAGCTTTGGGTAGCTAAGCGCATTTCCACTATAAACAAAGCATTTGACATTTGACGTTTGACATTTGACATTTGACATTTGACATTTGACTGCTAGTATCATGCAGTAAGAGACAGGCAGACAGGTAGACAGACAGACTGACAAATAGACAGACAGACACGAAATTTCATCAACTACAACAATCGTTTTCCATGAAAACCGTGCACAACACAACACGACAAATCAGTCATATATGTAAGAGAGAACACGTTTAAATTAAGATAGAGAGACAGAGTAATTGAGTAACTTAAATGAATTTGGCGTTTACCTAAGGCCAATAGTTTAAATATCTTTCATTCTATTTTAACCGACGTACTATCTTCTAAAACAAGCTAACCATTGAAGTAATGTGAATGATTGAATAAACCATCGAGCAAAAACAGCACCAATACTTTTTTCTTTTCTTTACTCACTGTAGGAAGTTCTACGATAACGAAATAGTTTCAATCGACAGCGGCGCTTTCAAAGGATTTGATGGCAGAGCGTGCACCCTGTAAGTACTCTACTGCGAAGGCTTCTTCATGAAACGTGTGCATGCGAATGTCATTAAATTAAGTAGGGACAATTCAAATCACGTGACCTGGATATTTGACACCTCCAGGAGACAGCAATTGCTAACCTTGACCTCAACCCAGTTTGGGCGTCGACAAGTCACGTGGCAAACTTCCTCATCACACTGCAACGCCCTGGGGCAGGGTTGTAGCTAAGAAATTTGTCTGCCGGTTAGCTGAGAAATTGAGCCGGCTAAAGAACGCGCGAAGTGCTTTCTGCCGTCGGCGTAGCCGACGGAGGGGTAGGTATGGGAGGGGGTCGCCCCCTCCCATTAGGGGGGTCTGGGGGGCCTCCTCAGGAAATTTTGAAAATTCTAATTCAATTTGGTGCTCTCTGGTAAAATGTAGGGGCTCTTTTATGCAAAAAGAAACAACCATTAAAGAGAATTACAAGGTCAGCTGTGGTGCCGCAGTTTGAAACGTGTGGTACAGAGATTCACCCTGAATTTATTCAAAATTTTCTCCCTCACTTTGACGTTTCCACATTTCCTTCGTGTGGTTTTCGTTGTTTGGCGTTCCTTGAACTCTCTAACAGGTCTGTTCACTGTGCCCCTAAGGAGAATGACAGACCTGGCTTCTGAGCAGACAGTGCTTTGTTTTACTTCAGTTCGTCAATCTATGCTGTTTTCTTAATTCTTTTTTTGGTGAGCTCACTAGAAGAATAGTTCTTTATTTAAACACGGTAAAATCCATCAGGAGTATAAAAATTAGAAATAACCCAACTCTCCTAAACAAAATTCAAAACCTAACTACAACTAATCTAATCTAACTAAAACCCGTTTTTCATGAATGCCGTGTATACTCTAACATTAAAAATGAAAATACGTGCGTAAGATTTTCAACATTTACTTAACATTAAAGTGATGAGAACGAAAGCTACATCACTTTCCATTCGTTCCGAAAAGATAAGTGCTTTTAAGTTTGCACTAGAATATTATAAACGCTTAGAACTCCAAACAAAAGAGGTGTTCCCTCGGTCGTTCAGCTGTTCATCCAGTTTCGCGGGTTCGTTCACTCGGTTTCTCGTTCGTTCGTTTTCGCCGGGGAGCACTCGGCGGACCGTTTACGTTTCTGGTTTTTGGTTTGTTCAGTTGTTCCTCCGTTTACCCAGTTCTTCTTGCTATTCATGAGCATAAACATGTTTATTAGCAATAAAATTTAACCAATTAAAAGCTGTATTAAAACATTACGAAGACGTTCCTTCATGTTTTTTTTCTCTGTCATGCTACAGAGAAAGACTTCTTCTTTCTCCGATCTGACACAAATACCTGGTAACAAACTCGTTCCCAATCTTTCGCAACGCCTTGAATAAGCTTCGTGATGACAAGATGGCGGACGCAGAAAACGGAAAGAGGACACGGTAAACAAGTTCTCAAAACAAGACTTTATTTCAATTACTTTATGGCATCGATACTCAAGGTAGTCAGGAGTTTATCCAACCTTTTGACTTAAAATATGTTATTCTAAATCGAACAATTGCTTGTGAGTAACTAAAGAACTGTTCATTGCCCTTTTAACCGAGTGCTTGCCACCCAAAATTCAGCCGGCGATGACCTCTTTCCCAGCCGGCGAATTTCGCCGGCAGCCGGCGCTTAGCGACAACCCTGCTGGGGTAACTAGCCATACGGTGCTGTGCTTGTTTAGCCAAAAAGGATTTGCCCTGGAAGTTAATTTCAAAACTGACCACTCCCCTGACTTGGAGATGGAAAAGGAGCTCTTGAAGGCTTGTAGCAAAGACTTTCTCCCATTAAGTCCTAATTCTTTGCTTAGACCAACACAAAACGTTCTAGTGTTACTAGTACTAAAAGTTAACACTAGTTTTCGGAGTCTGTGATATCGAAATGTGAACAACAATGGAAAAAAATTCATTAATTAAGGAGAAAAATGGAGTCATAAATAATAAGATCAATCCAAGCTCTTAATGATTTTAAGAGCACGATAAAAACATTACTTTTTAGATTTTAGATTCTTTAAGTTAAATCAGTATAATTTCATTTTAGAATTAGGACGATGCTTTTAATTTTATTTAGCTGAAACAACTGTAAAGCGCCATTGAGCTCAAGGAAATGGCGGTATATATATTTTTTTAGTATTATTTATTATTATAAAATTAACTGTAGTTTGTGTGCGGCAGACGAGTTCTTGTATGGACACAGTTTGGCGAGTGAACCTTAGTATAAACCAATCACACTTATTAATTAGTAATATCATAGTTCTATATAGATAGTTCTATAAGTATGATATGATATGATATGATATGATATGATATGATATGATATGATATGATATGATATGATATGATATGATATGATATGATATGATATGATATGATATGATATGATATGATATGATATGATATGATATGATATGATATGACATGACATGATAGTTCTATGTCTGTTTGCCTTTAAGTCAGTTTGGAGGACAAGTTGCAAATGCAGAGAAACGTTTGCTGAAAAGCATTGGCCGGCATGCATTTGACGACGTGAGAGCATGTCATATGTAAGTACTATTAAATCAGTGTCAAATAGTCAAAGTTTCGTTTATTTTTTTTTCCAGGGTCGTTAATTCTTTGAAGAACTGTCACTGATACTTTTTTTGTTTTATTTTATCTGGCTTTTACTATACTCAGCGACCTTACATACTTGGAGTTGAAAAAGATCGCTTCTGAGTCGTTCAGAGATGTCCACGTTTCAAACGATATGTAAGTATGGTTAATAAGCTTTGCTAAGAAAAGGTGTCTCACCACTCATCAGTACAGCATGTCCATGTGGTCATTAAAGGCTGTCTTAGACAGTACTGAGTCTGATTCGCAAACGGTCCAGGTCGTGAAGGGAGTTAGACTAGCCGCGAGCGACCTGTGAGAGGCTTAAGAAGGAATTTAGCTCAAGTAAATTGTATAAATTGTTTCTCGTTGCAACTGACTTCTTTTGTAAATATAACAGAGAAATATATAACAACAAGATTCAGACGATCGAGGAAAACGCCTTTCTGAGGATTAATACCAGGCATTTGTAAGTACAAGTTATGATTTAAATAAAACGTTTTTTTTTTAAAGTCACCTATCGTTGTTATTACTTTCAGAAGAAAAAAGACATAGAAAACCCCAAAATAACTGGTTTGAATTTCTCTCCCACAATTCTGGCCAAAACGTTTGAGACGATTTTAATAAACATCACAGCGAATACCGTCTTCTTCTCACCAGCACACATCATTGAGTTTCAACCACCTAAATCTCGCCACTCGATCTTCCACGTTATTTACTCCACCACAAAAAATATGGCTGTTTGGTTTATCAACAGAGTTGATAACTAAAGGTAAATTGGCCACCGTAAAGAGATTCGAGTGCTGACGTTTCGAACGGTAGCTCCTCACTCTGACCAAGGGCTAACACTCGAAAAGTCAGCACTCGAATCTCTTTACGGTGGCCAATTTACCTTTAGTTATCAACTCTGTTGATAAACCAGACGTTCGTTCCTTTTCCCCACTGACGCAACACAACAGTTTCTTCAGAAACTAAACCACTGATCTAAGAAGCAGTATCTGATTGTATTCCAGGAGACTTGACAACAATGTCATCCAGGCCATCACGGTCAAGATGTTTGGTGACAGTGGCTCTACCATACGAGGACAGCTGTAAGAAAATAACTGGCCCTTCTTAATTAACTAATATAAATAATCTTTTTAACCACTAAAACCATACTTTTAACTATTAAAAACCATAGGACCTCCACATAAAAAAAAAAATTCACAAAGCTGAGCCAAGGTGTAAAATTTAACAAAGGAAAGAACACGGCAAGTGTGTCCTAAAACTCTCTAGAACTTAAATTTTCAGCTAAAGCATCCCAGCAGATCGCAATGCAAAATGGTGTAAATGACCTGCAAACACAGGACAAAACTTTTTAAGTTGCTTGAATGTTTTCTTTGAGTGCGTCTGAGATTTGCATACAGCTCTATACTTGATTCATACACTCTAGCTCTATTGACAGTTCATGGTGTGATACGCTCATGCATTCATTGTCCAAATTCATCAGTTGTTGGCTAGGTAGGGACTTATCCAGTGGATAACTGAAGTCATCTTTCCTTTATCGCACAACCTGGGCCTGGGGGTATTTTTATTATCGCTGTGGTCTCCTCAAAACGCGTACATGTTTACACTGTTAATAAAAATACACAGCAATCAAACGCAGTTTTAAAGAACAACTATTACGGTACGTGAGCATGTTCAAGTCTCCAGGAAAAGTTTCTGTAACTAGCATACAGTCACGTGGCTTTAAAATGTTGCAGGCTAGTAAGCTGGTCACGATAAAAAATCATGTCGTTATCTTCTGCTTTAAGTGTACTACTGAGTAATCACCCAAGGTCTATATACCATACGTATCTTGATTTGTAGAAAAGATGAAGTCATTTCTTCTTTTCTACAGGAATCTTGCATTCAACGAAATCCAAACTCTCCATGATGAATCGTTAAAAGGAGTTGCAGTCAGTGGAAAGATGTAAGTATTCACAATAATTCTATTAAGAAACAAAAACTTGAAACTATCAGTTCTAAAACGACCCTTCCAAAATGTCGGCTCTAAATTTCGTATAACTGACAAAAACTAACTAAGAATTTGTTTTCTTCTTACAGAGAACTTCGGGACAACAAGTTGGTTCTGTTTCCTTCCAAGGCTTTGGAAAATCAAAACCCAAGAATTTTGTAAGAGGGAGTCTTTATAAGAGTTTTACATAGGATTACTTTTAGGAAGAATTTACATTATATTGGTACATTACAGGTTATGCTACTTTCAAACCACCGCTCCTCAAAACAGAACAAGGACTTTTTGAGAACGTTTTTGTTTTATAATTGACTTTCTTATTTACTTACAGAGAATTGCAGAATAATGAGATTCCATCGATACCCAATGGCTGGCTCGACTCATTCCCGAATCTCAGGGAACTGTAAGATTTGCTTAAAACGATTTCATTTTGTACGCACTTGTCTAAATTTTATCGTTTATAAAGAAATAAAATGTTAATTTTTCTTTTGATGTTTAAAGGTATCTTCAGAATAACCACATCACCCTCTTGGGAGCTAACTTATTCAGCAAGCTGAAAAATCTTATCGCACTGTAAGTCTGGATAACTTAATTTTTAGCAATGTGAAATAATGTGGTGCATTTTCAGGGTAAATGCAAGACAGCGTGAAGAGCATATATCTGAAAGAAATTAAGTAAAATTCAGCCACATAAATTTGTGGTAAAAATCAAACTTTTAAAAACTGATGAGAACATCAAATAAAGGACACATGGTGGGCTTAGTTTCTCCTATATTTTCTTTAAAGACGAGACGTTAGTAAAACTGATCATGTACAATTTCCCATCTTCTGGCCATTTATTAAGTTGTTCTGTCTTCTTTTATCGAACTTCCTTTTCATTATGAACCTGACAAGTTAATACGGTTAAGGACAGTAATCTTCTAACAACAAAGCTAGTTTAATGGTGTCGTACCTAAAGGGCGATTAAAGAAAATTTGAGTTTCGTGATGAATTGTTCAGCGGCCCTTATCTTTTGAGAAATTTAGCAGCCTTCTAAGCAGACGTAGTTTGGTTCGTCACGTCACGCACTCCTCCCGCGACGAGTACGTGACGTGACGTCACAAACCATCTTTGGCTCGTCACGTCACGCACTCCCCCCGACGAGGAAGTGTGACATGACGAACCAAAGATGGCCTGCGTAGGAGACTGTCAGAAATTTGGATCGCTTGAAAATTGTTATGGAAGTAAAAAACCTTACATTTTGTTCTGCGTTTGTTGTTGTTGTTGTTGTTTTTGTTCTTCTTCTTCTTCTTCTTCATCTTCTGTTCAAACTCTCATTCATTGCCTCCTTCCATGACAGAGAATTACACAGGAACAGAATCAGTTTTATCGAGCCCGGCGCTTTTAATGGTCTGACAAACCTCAACCGATTGTAAGTATTTTTCTCTGATATGACAGGAAATAACTTGAACATGAGAAGGCAGGTTCATTGCCCTGAACATCAATTAGACCGATAAACTTAATGTAAGATATCCTGCCAAACAGCCATTAATGTATAGAAAAAAAATTCCGACGTTGTTCTTTTTAATAGGAAATGAGAAAAGTTCTTTTTACAGATGGCCTATGTCACATAATGTGGTTTTCAATAGGGCACTACATAAAAAGATAAAAAATAAAAAATAAATTACAAAAGTGACAAAATATTAAAAATATTAAAAATGGATGAACTCAGAAATGTCACGCTAAGAAAAAACTTATTGAGATTTAAAATTTTTGAGTAATGAAATTTTAAAAGCATCAAAAGGTAAACATCTCTTGTCTTCTGGAAGGGAATTCCAGTCTGTCAATGCACTATTAAAGGATCTGAGTAGTCCCCAGTTTGTATTTGATCTAATAGATCTAATAGTTTCCTTGGAGCGGGTGTTATGGCTGTTGGCAGTCTAAGCCTCGAGTAATCATACTGTTTCTTTCACTGTCATTAATGAAATTATCATCTATGCATTTAAACGACGGGCTAAGGTCTTTTTGTCCACATAGACATAAACAGCGTAACAATAACTTGGAATTGGTAGGCTCCGTCATTAAGAAACTAGAGTTCCTCGGACCATCCCGAGATGCGCAGAACGTATGCGCAATAGTAAAAGGAGGCACCGTCATTAATTTATTATGTGTTGTTCCTTTTATTGAAGATACTTACACGGGAACCAGATTGTCTTTTTGCCAACATTCCCTGAACTGAAGTTTCTTCGTGCACTGTAAGTAAATGTTCCATTGACTGATAACCGTGGTAATGGTGATAATAGGGTAAATACGGTATCAATCTCCTACAGAAACAAAAGCGGTTAATTTTAATTTCAGATTCTCCACTTTATAAGCTTTACGATGATATCACTGATAGTTTTCCAGGATTTATTTAAACAGAATGCGTAGATACGATTTTTCGGAGGACATCCTCGAATGTATACAGTGACCTTAAGAAACCACGGCGACAATGACAATCGAAAAACCTCACTTGAATTGAAAAATATAAGTTAGCGCTACTTGTACTACTTCGCCGGATTATTTCAATAATTCGTTCAACTTATGCAATGTGGCCAAACTATCGAGTAACAGAACAGACCCTGGTTGCTCAAAGAGTGGAAAATTTTATCCAGAGAACAAGCGGCTATCCAGAGGACAAAAGTATTAGTTGAGGGAAATTTTATCCACTGGATAAGGATTTATGCACTGGACAACGTTATCCACTCTTTGAACAACCGGGGTCAGGTGGGTACAGCATTCAAGTTGAGATAGAGAATGAAAAACTTACCATCATGTGCTTATGTACTCCACCAAATCTTGAATTTGGCTATTTCACGTTGCTGTTGTGTCGAGGACGGCGTATAAATTACCAAAATTTATAAGGCACATACAGGGCCATAGTGTGCTCATTAAATCCTATTGTTTTGTGACGTTCTGATTGCCGTTGTCGTAATACCTGCTTGAGCTGCCTAATGACGATGATTATGAGACAATTGCGTCAATGTAACTCTATAATACAGGCTGCATTCAATAGATGATTACCCCATTTTTTTTTTTAAAGATGGCTCCAATACAACAGAATAGAAAATCTTGGCAAGGACTGTTTCAGTAAACTCCGCAATCTCCAAGAGCTGTAAGTATAACATACCTCTATATTCACTCAGCTGGAAACGAGGAGATCATCTGGTCGGTATATGTTTCTTATTCTGATTCTGATTCTAAGAAAGCACATAGAAACACAGAAGCATTTCTGCTTGTTTGGTTAGCAATGTAGTCCCGTGGAACTAGTTGTTCAAGGGACGATTAGGCTAACTTAGGATTAGTGAAATTATTTATTCAAGTTTATAATAATAATAATAATAATAATAATAATAATAATAATAATAATGATAATAATAATAATAATAATAATAATAATAATAATATTTATATAACACCTTATACAAAAGTTCTAAAGCGCTTCACAATAACAGAAGAAACTACTGGTCATTAAAGACTTTTTCAAAAGATTTCTGTCCTTCTATTTAACCTCCATTTTCCTCTATTTTCACTTTAATAAAAACCTTCAAAGACATTTTCAACGAGCGAGATGAAAACCTCAGATAATGCAGTTAATCGTGGACTAGTATAAATCGGCTTACCACGAACAATTAAACCAATTAAATGTCAAATTTATTTTTACCATGTTGAAGTTGAGAAGCATTGTGTGCTCAGTGTGCTTTATTGCAACCAACTGTTTCAACCCTAATTAACTGGCTTTAGTTAATTTGTTTTATTATGATAAACAAAATAATATTTTGAACCATTTCGATATAGTTTCGAGGATGATTCCAACGTGTTGATCGATCAGTTCAAGTAAATTAAAGAGGTCACAATGCAAACAAACACGCTCAAACGACCAAGAATGGCTGATTACAATATAGCGTGACCTATTTCTCTTGCTTAGAGACGAACGAGAGAACGTGCACTAGAAGTCCATCTCTATCTTACCTGCTGCTTAACCCTTGTATAACTTGATTTTAAAGTGCTGTTAACAAAAGTTGTCCAAAAAAGTACTCGACCAGTCGTCAATGTTTTGTCCATAGATTTATGATCCTGGTAATATTTTTTTATTATTCTATTTTTTACCACTGTTACTATTCTGTCTACTTTCTACCAAAAAAATTTGGAGATTTTGAGAGCATACACGAGTTCTTTGGTTCATTTTATGCAAACTTTTTTCTTTTGTTTTTGATGAGGGCAAATTTCAAAAATGACTTTGCTCAGTGGGCTCCCATTCTCGAATTAATGTATCGCACGCAATGTCATTCGAGATTCTCCTTCCTTAGGTGGGATTTTCAACTTGCAAACACTCACTTCAGCTTTCATACCTAAAAGACTAAAATTGGAGGTCTAAACAATTTCGCAGGACCCATCATTTCACCTGTGGTTTATACTTTTGCAGCAATCTTGCAGGAACGAACCAGCTGGCCTGTGACTGCAATGTATACAACTCTATTGTCGCTGTCATAAAGACATTGGACTCAGCACGAGCTGCCGTCTGCCGCAAACCTTCACAAGTTCAAGGAGTTAGATTCTATCAAGGGGGACCTTACGAAAAGATATACCCTCAGAGATTCCTATGCAGTAAGAGGAAATAAATAACTCATTCTTCTAGACAAAACATGCACTTTTAGCATTTCTTGAATGTGGAACTTTAAGCTCGGTCTTTCAAAAGTTTCTGAAGTGAGAGAATTTGCGGTTTTTTCGCTAACCTCTCCAGTCAATATAGAAATATAAGAAGCCTCAAATGCTCGATTAGTCGGTTCCTCGGCTAGAGCCTTATGCTGGAAATACAATGAGTTCAAATTGCGATGAAGCTTTAGACATTTAAGCACTGGATTGTACTTTAGTTACACAGATGTCATTGGAAATGCTGATTATGTTATTATTATTTTTTTAATTTCCAGACCCTGTTAACGTATCGGCATTAGCCCCAGGTGATTATCAGCTGTTGGTCACGTGGGACAGACCTCACGAGCTTCACGTGTTCATCGACTTCGCAAAGAACTCAACGATAATCAGCACCTGGAACACGGTCAAGGTTAACCCACTGTTTACATTTCATCCCCTAGCCTTCCTCTAAGAGACTGAACAGCAAATTAAAAACCACCTTCCACAGCACGATAAACAGCACCACAGGAAACTACTGTTCAGGCGTTTTTATTTGAATAACCAGGCACTGAAACGTTAGTACCTATATTACAGGATCAGTAATTTGTCATACAACTTTAATCATCTTTGCTTTCGTTCTAGATTCAAAGCATGAAGTACACAGTTACTTGTTTAAGCGACGATGCTCCTACCTTATCTGGTACTGCAACAAAAAAGTACCTACTCTTTACTCAAACGAATGGCGTGCGGGCTGGAACCGACTACACGTGTCACGTGACCATGACAGTTACGGCGTACAATGGGACGTATCTCGGAGGGGGTCCCCTGGGGTCACTGTGGACCAGGACCACACCGAAGAGCGAAAAAGCTAAGATCACTACTGTAGAAGGAAAAGGTTGGTATAGAGTAAAAATACAGTCAAACGTGTGATTACTGGGCTTGAAAATGATGCTCTTGATAAACCTAAAGTCAACAAAAAGATTGTCCAATTGTTAATTCTCACAGTATAACGGTGATTCAATCGTCTGGTCATTTGCAAATTGATAGTCTGTTCCAGGCCTTTACCTAATGGAGGCGGAGCGAAGGATCAGTATCCTCATCAGTTTTTTCCCCCGTTCCCTACTTTGTGAACGCCTAGGACAGGCAAAGCAGGTTGAAAAAACAGAACTCAAGATTATAAAATTATATGATATTGTGACACAAGGTTTGAAATGTGACTTCTTCGTCTGTATCTATTTCTGTTAGTTATATCATGAGGATTAATGGCGACAGTTCTTGGATAACGCACGGCATAATACAGAGCAATAGAATTGAATAATATTAAGAACAAAGTTTACTTATAGAGTAATATTGAGCAACGGGATGTTCCGAAGAGAAGACAAGGCGACCTCATGACGACCCATCTGTACTTTTGTACAGAAGAACGTACTGTTAAATTCGCCATTTTTTAACATTGATTTTAGAAGAGTATTAATGCAGGTTTCATTGATGTTTTGCATCGATATTTCAGCCCCAGTAACAAACACAACAGCAAACAAGACAAACTATTTATTGGATGTTACCTACTACGATTTTAGGTAAGAAAAAATGTCGAGAGTACGTAACCACCTACCTACCTATCTGCCACCAAGAATACAACAGTCAAAACACAGTTACAAACGATGTTGCTAAGACATAAATTTATTAAACGATATCTTATAAATCATCATCGTTTCCCTCTTGGGCGCCCTTAATCGAGTTTGAAAATTTCTTTTATTTCATAAGATGGACGGAAGGGGCAGGTATAAAGGTATTCAAAAGTTTTGTTTTTTTTAGATTGCTCATGTGCAGTTTTAAAATAACAATTTAGTCGCACACACTTGAAACAAATAGTTCAGATTGCCCCATGGCTTATGATTTGTGTGATTTCCGTCATGTTTATATATCTCTCTCTTCCTAGTTTTTTATTTATTTTTCATTTGTTATTTTGTTTGTTTATTTATTTATTTGTTTATTTATTTATTTATTTATTTATTTATTTATTCTTAGCGCTGCTGACGGTGATTTTGTGGGAATCCCTAGTAATTATCGTGAATTGTATAACAGTCCAAGATACATCGCAAGCCCGTACACCAGCTGGCTAGCGGTCTCTTCCATTCCAACAGGAGACTCTTTCTCTGATTGGTTTAGATCGGAATCGCCAAGAAACCTGCATTACGAAGGAAAACTGGAATTAAAAAAGCAATTAGAGACAGACTCCAATGGCAATCCAGTGTTTCGGCATTTTAATGAGAAGTTTTTTCCAGTTGATGGTCGAGGATTTGGAGCTGAAGGACAGAGAGATTGCTACACCAATGCACTTAGGAATTATGGGTATAAATAAAACACGAATATAAACCACTTCACCTTTTTAAGTGTAGCTCTACTTAAACAAGATCTAAATTGATAAGGAGAACCATCCGAAATGTAGAGAACGATTATTTAGTAAGTACACTGCAGTTTTCTGAAACGTGAGCCTACAACAAAATTTCATAATCCCTGACGCGAATCGAACGCTAATGAACTTTCTCACACTGTGGTCGGATGCTCCAATCAGTGAGCTATATGGTGACTGGTGCCAGGCCACGTATTCGCCATTTTTCGTAATGATGAATTATTAAAAATAAAAAAAATAAAGAGCCTTCGGACCAATTGGATGCAGCTCAATCGCGAAAATGAATATATTTTTCTTCCTACAAGTTGTGATTGGTTTATTTACTACCCTTTTGAGAATTCTTTATTTGTGAAGGATTAGAAGTACCTTGAGTAATGGCCTAAGATTTCTAATTGGGGCTACATAACAATGCTAAATCAGTTTTCAATGCTTTAATTTTACACTTTATTCATACTGTTTTCTAAAATCAGATCTTCGTGTCCATTCCTGCTACGATGGAGGGTAAACCATCAATATACGTCAAGGCTATTTGAGTTTAAATATAGTATAAAAGAGTCATATGCGTACATTGTTATATACCTTCCTCAGATTCACCATAGCAATTCGCACGTCGTTTAACTTCTCTGGTCAGGAAGACATGGCTTTTTCGGGTGGAGAGGAATTATGGGTATTTGTCAATGGACAGTTGGCGGTACAGGTTTTTCACGATCCTTTGAACGGCACGATTCCGTGCGCGACAATCAACTTAACTCCCGCACTAAAAGGTAACGAAAACGCGGCAAAACAAACTATTAGAGGTTATTATTATTATTATTATTATTATTATTATTATTATTATTATTATTATTATTATTATTATTATTATTATTATTATTATTGCACAGAGCTGCGTTTGAACTACTAATCACTTGACCTTTTTATTTAATCAGAGTCGAGACATGGTAACATTTTATGTGTCGCTTCTCGTTATGCTTATGTCTTATGTCAAAAGTGCCACTGCATATTTTAATCATAACAATAGACTGAGCACTAACGATGATATGGGTTGATTATTATTTAAACTGGCCACTGAGGCGCTCGTCAATTAATGATCCAATTCTTCCTCAAGGTGACAGCGAGATCGTTCCTAAACATGGAGTTGTTGTTGGCGGCAAGTGTCAAGAGTCAGGATATCTGACATCACAAGCGTTTAACTTGACTTTGAGAGTAAGTTTTCTTTTCTCACCAGAACCAATATTAAAGGGAAACTGTCACGGCGATTTCGCTATATTTTCGTCAAAATGGCTCAAATATTTGACAAAGAACCTTTTTTCTAACAAGAAATTTTTGTTAGAGCACCGAGAAGGAAATATCAAGGGATTTATCCGGGGAAGAACAAACTATAAGCAGTTTTTGACAACTTCTCTACAATACACAGGAGGAACTTGAAAAAAATTGTAATTTTTTCAAGTTGCAATCCATTTCCATCCTAGCCATCCCCAGCCAAAAATAATTAATACTAGTTTCAGTGCATTATTAGGGTTATTGTTAACAAAAGTGAACCATTATTTTGAAGATTCCATCGATTCAAATATGTTTTTTGGCTATTCAAAGTAACAAAAAAATCGGTGACACTGTCCCTTTAAGCGTTACCAGTCTGCACTGAAGAAAACATTTTCATTTATAAAATAATTCTGCCTTCAAAGGTTAAATTTTCTCCTTAATTACCAGGGAAGGCGCAAAGTTCTTTCCACTTTCAACACAGTATAACTTACATGGAGAACAGTAAGACAGCCTTTATTGACCAATAAGAGCTCACATTGAAATGTTACTATGATAGATGCCACCAGTTATGACTTTGCACTTGAGACAAACTTTATTACTATAGAAAACGTATGGAGTCTGGTAAGACGACTATTTATGCCACTGCGAGGCAGGCAGAATTTACAATGTTCGGTTAAAAAATGCATGCTGGGAGGTATCAATCCAGCCAATTATTTTCCAGTCAAAGGAAGCTGAAGATTTTGATGCTTTATTAGATAATTTAAATAAAACTTTTTTCATCAATTTCAAGGGATTTTACTATTTGTAGAATTTGATATGCTTGCCTATTCTGTAGCGAGACAATCAGAGCAAGCCCTTTCTCATTACAGTTGACTTTATCTTGCCAGGTGGGTGAGCCGTACCGCTTGGATGTTTTTGTAGCTGAGAGGTTCAAGTGTGATTCAAACCTGCTTCTTCAGACCAGCGGGGTTCAGTTTGTGCGACAATGGGAAGAAACACTACCAGTTGATTACATATCAGATATCAGTGAAAATACTCATATTGGTGCATTAACAAGGGTATGATAACTAAGGTTGTTTTATTATTTAGTTAGTGAGGTCGATTATTAATGAATGGATAAGTTAACAGTAAACTTAAAGCTCCATTAAGTCTCTTGGGGCTTATTTCTTTTCAGGCCTCACGAAGGTTGGACTTATTAAAAGAAATCTGACTTTAGACGGGGGGTTTAATAGAGCTTTTAGATACACGCAAAGATTGCATCTGCGGACGCCAAATTGATTGGGGTGGCTTTAGGAGTAAAAGAAGTAATACTAATGTTGTTTTTGTCATTGTTTGCTACAGGAGTTTACGGTGTCAGATGCCTTCTCCACAGGACCCTACCAAGTCGAAATTTTGTCTGGCAACGAACAACGCAGATTCGAGGTTAAGGATGAAACCTACTCCCCACCCTCCCCTCCCACCACAGCAGCTCCTCCTTCTTTTGTGCTGGATGGAGAAACAGTTTACCTATGTCCGAACGCAACGGCAAATGTCACAGTCCGACCGATCCCAACATCTGCACCAGGTGCGTAATAATCACGTTTCTGGAGGTGCAAAGACCTAGCGATTAGCTCGTCATTCCTTTGTCCTTTTAGGCTTAGTGTTGTGTGACTGTAAACTGATCAATGCTCTATTTTAAGACTCTTTGTTGACACGTTTCAATGGCCATGGTTCTCTTTTTGTTAGGAATCGAGTCATTCACTATCAACACTCCGTCAGCCAAGTTGGTCCTCAAATCTGCGTTAGATTTCGAGCATACAACAAGCTACTTATTGACGATAAGAATTACAGATACGGGAAAACCAAAACGACCATCTGGAAATATCACGATCAAGGTGAGAGAATCTTAATTCCCTTATGTACTATTCTCTTCTTTCGTAACTCTTCCTTCGAGTATCAGGCTTTTCGTGGGGCGGAGGGGAAGAAATGAGGGAAAGGGATCTCCCTCCCTCTCCCCTCCTACGTCTCTTATGAAGACCTGATAGTCAGTTTAATCCTTTCGAAATCCTCCTTTCATACGCTTGTCTTTTTGTCTCTCTTTATCTTAGGTGTTTGTTTTAGACTACAACGACCACTGCCCAGTCCTGCCCAATGTAGACTACGACCTCAAACCAATACCTCCGCTCCAAAAAGCGGCATTCTTTGTTGCCGTAGCAACAGACGGAGACAGTGGAATAAATGGAAAAATTACGTATAAGAGGAGTCATATATTGAAAGCAATGTAAGTTAAATAGAGCACGGTGTAAAAGTTTTTTCTCCAACTGAATTTCTATATATGCTATTACTCGTTTGCGTAAATTGTAGGGCACGAATTCGTCGCGCCTTTATGAATTTGCATCGAATAATTTACTGAAGAATCTGATACTATCCTCCCCCAGGAAAAAAAATCTACTTTGCATAACGCAATTTCTTTCCTCCTTAGTCCTCTGATTGAAGCTACAAGATTCGCCACAAAGAATGGTACCGAGTTTATCTGGAGTAACAAGACTATAGAGTGGACATACCAATACTACATCTTCGCTGTGGATGGAGGTACACCGAAACGAGGTGACAGGATACCGTTGACCATATCATTCAATGCCACGTGTCAGGAGAGGGGAGGAATTTTTGTGAACGAGAGCAGCGGAGAAGTGTTCTTCAGGGCGCCAGGCATGACGGGATCGGAGTATCGTGAGTTGCCTTTCTTGTAACTTGTGAATAGGCCACCAAGTGGTCATCAAAAAGGTCAGAAATAAAGGGAGCGAATTCTGTTTTCTCCACTCCTACAATCCACCAGAGAACTTATCCACAAGGTATTTTTGATGAATTATTAACGTCGTGATGTCAGCGTAATTGATTCCATTTTACTTTGTGTCTTTTGTTCACACGTTTTGAGCTGTGAATTATTCGCGAAAATTCAAATGGACTTGTATTCGTTAAGAGGTTATCTACATACTGGTCTGCTACAAGATTCTCAAAAAACGGGTGATATTGTTGTTAAAATGTATCTGCGCAATTATAACCATGACGAGATGTGGAAATGCTTCTGGACGCGAACAAATTGTCTCAGATTTGCCATTTTCTACATGAACGAATTGCCGTTTTGCAAAAAAATTCATATTTATTTCAGCGTTTAAAGCAAAATTTAAAATTTATTATTTCAGCCAGAAATTCAACAACCAAACCCAAGTGTCGCCGCTGTAGAACTGGGTACTACTGTGTAGGGGACGGAACTGAGGAAAAGTGCGGCGTGACGTCACCAACGGAGTATTCATTTGGAGGAGCAACAAACTGCAGCGCATGCCTAGAGGGCTGGGTAAGGAATGACGTCTTTTCATGCCTCTGTCTCAACAAAATTGATGACAGCCAAATAAGAAGTAGCTTTCCTGCAGATTAATTTCTGAAAAGTAGTTTGTCATGCTCAAACTCTAACTGAAGAAAAAATGTCTCTTTGGCTTGTTTTGATTGTATACCTTCAATTCCCGGAAAGATAAGCTCTGTTTCACTTTCAGGCCTATGGTTGTAGTCACAATCTTTTTTTCTTTTTCCCTTTCAGTTATGTCACAATGGTACCACACTTCCTTGCCCACCAAACACGTACGTCAAATGTAACTCAACGGTAAGGATAACAAACATCTTCACTTTTTATGGTTCTTGTTTTTTCCTTTACACTTTAAATTATGGTTTAACCAATTTATTGACCATTATATCATGGCTCTTAATTCAGTGGTGCCCAGAGAAGTGCTTTCCCTGTGAGCCTGGCACTGTTTGTAAGGAAGGAAGACAATACGAGTGTCGTCCAGGAACACATAGTGATGGCACGGGTAGGTGCTTACCATTTTTAAGCGCTGCCTAGTGGTTAGGACGCCGGACTTGTAATCCGGAGGTCGCGGGCTTAAAGGGGAAGTATCACGCAAATTTGCTGTCATTTCAATCCCAAAAAAGTTTGTCTGTCAGCAGAAACAAAGAAATAATTGTCAAGTTTGTTATAAATTATCACCCCAGTGCAATAAAACTGTCGATTAGTGCCTCTGGCCAGAGACAGAGTAGGTCAGAATGGATTGAAACTTGAAAAATATTAGGCTAATGTTTTTCAAGTTCTCGCATTTCTGTTTCCAAAATGCGCTAGAACAGATCACGAGTTGTTCCTTTCAAGAATTGAGTTGATTTCTTTCCTCTCGTCATTCTAGAATTATTTGGCAGCTGATTGAAGGTCTTATTTCATCATTTTTAACACAAGATACCAAAAACCCCATGATACTTCCCCTTGAAGTCCTGCTCTGACCATTAGGATTTGTGGCATGGTAGCCCCGTTTTATAATTAATCCAAGGCCTTGCTTTGTAAACAACCAACTGGTTTGCCTCCCACAAATTAGATATTCATCTCACTGATTTATAGTGTCCCCAATTACCGATGCGATGCTAAAGACTCCGACACTTAAATTAAGTCATTTATTTTATTATATTTTTAAGTTCTCCTACGTTCTTATCTCCTATCTCATTTCATACACCCCTTTTCGTTCAACCTTACCTTACCCCCCTTCCCCAAATCTCTCTTGTCACCCGAAAAAACCAGGCATACCCCCCCCCCCCCCCCCCACAAAACAAATCATGTCGAACCATTCCAGTCAATAAACAATAACAGATTCTCCAAGTGACCATGTATCCAGTCTGGACCCTGATGGGTTATACAATAAACCTCTTCAAAGGCTCCTGCATTATGGAGAATTTTCTTGCGCGCTATCATGGCTCACTGAGCTGAAGGCCGAAGGTTAATGACTACCCTTCCTCACTCACCGTCGCTGTCTTCCATTTTAAACCTGCCACTTGACTGTATATATTGTTTAGGTTTTCCTTGCAAGATATGTCCACCGGGAAGTTACAACAATGTGACCCGGGCAGAGACCTGTTACTGCTGCAGGTCAGGTTACAGTAGTACTTACATGAAGACATCATGTCGCCCATGTCTCGCTAATGAATACGCTGACCAGGGAACGTTTCCTAACTGCACACTCTGCAGGACTTGCTTTACTCAAGCGTCATGTAAGTAACACAAAAAGTAGCGTTTTACCTATTTGCATGTTTTAAAAAATTAAAATTCCAAGAAATCACCAAAAGTAATTCGTCAAAGTTTTTTTTAGCTGGAGCATTTTTGAATGACTTGGAAATTAGCTTCGTTTTAAATGTGTGTCACCAGCAGTAATACCATACCAGACTACTCGTGGGTTCATTTAGGATGCACAAAACCAAACATTATGAGGAAAATATAATGGCATTTTATGTCAATTCATTTCTCAATAGACAATAGCCCGCAGGATCTGATCTAATAGGTAGCCTTTTGTTTCCACGATCCAATCGAGCGGCAGGGTGTGTTGGCTGTTAGTGTTCTTAATTCAAGTCTAACTATTTGGCACCCCCTTTCTATCGTTGACCAAGATCACACCGTGCATGTCTCTGAAGTCAAATTTTAGGTGGTGGCCAAATTTATTCCAAACAATATGTCTCTGTCTTTGTTATCATAGTCATACTCTCTTCGGCAAACAAGTGCGCCGCCTCGCATCTGTTCCATCCGGGAGTCTCAGCTCGTTAAAATGGCTTGACATAAAATAATATAGTGTGCACTTACGACAAACATCGCATCCGCCAGGATGACCTACGATGGAATTATTATCCCATACTAAGGAGCCTCAATGTCCATAATTGGTTCATGTTTTACCACACTGAGTGTATGGTGCCGTGTGTCTTCAAGGCAGGATCTACCCCTAGCTCTTGATAAATCCTGATTAAGCCTTTTACCTTTCATCAAGCATCAAGTAATGACAGTCAACGGCTGTGGTCAGGACTAACGGAAATTCTCACATGTTTGTTTTATGAAATATTTTCAAACAATTACCAATGCCAGTTTCATTGGTCACACTTGAAGATTTCATACGCAGACTCTAAATACCCGATATATTCAGAAAAGTTTAGAGGTCCAAAAAATGTTTACAACAGGATATTTACCAAAGTGTATATTA
The DNA here is from genome assembly GCF_977016875.1 of Pavona decussata. Lineage (NCBI taxonomy): Eukaryota > Metazoa > Cnidaria > Anthozoa > Scleractinia > Agariciidae > Pavona > Pavona decussata. Next base: position 2,077,084 of record NW_028145657.1, on the reverse strand, counting down.
TACTGTGAATGCAAATGCTATCAAAGCAATGCATATCTATAGTTTCGAAAAGAAAAATGTCAGAGCGAATACCTATTCACTCTGACGAGGAGCGGGGATACCAAGTTCGAAACGTCAGCACTCGAATCTCTTTACGGCGGCCAAATTATCCTACCAACTCATTAAAAAAAAGATATTCATATATTAACACTCTGGTATGTAAGTACTCTAAACACCACCCACTCTGCCTGCGGCACTGGGAGGCTGTTTGTGTTTTTTTAGTTCTCCTCTGATTCTCGTTGTTATTTTGTATGCTCTCTAACAACAGGTCCTTGCATGGGCGATCCCTGCTTTCCTTCAGTTAATTGTCACAATGTTGGAAACGGTTCATTTGAGTGTGAGTCCTGTCCCGATGGCTTTGAAGGAGATGGTAAAACGTGCACTGATATTAATGAGGTACTTTGCAAATATGTTGTTAGAAGTCATTCTAACCAATCAAAACAAACCAAACCTTGATGAACCAATCAGACTTCAGCTCAAGCAAATGGCGTGAAGCGCATGAGAACGCGCGCGAGCAACTCGCGAGTAGTGTTGGTTTGATTTCTATTTTGCTAAGAAAATGGCGGGAATTTTTTTGACCATCTGAAAGATATTTTATTCCAATACATTCAATAAACATTCCAAGTTAATGAGCGACTATTGATTTAATGTTCGTAACTCATTGTTAGCGTTTTTACAAACTTCTACTTTGTCTTAACACGAAGGTATCTCAGATATTTAACCGATTGTTATTTTTAGCCGCATGATTCATATGCGTGTTGACTCAGGGTTATATTCCTATGCTTCCCATACCAGCTGCGAAAACCACAAAATAATTTGAAGAAAAAACGTCGACCCGTTTACTCGGTAAAGTTCGCGCAGGCGTGGCGTCTCAACGGTCGCCTCTTCCTTGCCGATCATTTTGTCCACATAGATAGATTATGCAATACAGTAAACCAAGATTTTTTGTCCAATTTATCTGTGAAACGAGTGAAAAATAAAATATTCCATCGTTAAAACCGGTATTTTGACAGGCTAAAAAATTCGAAACGCATATTCCCTGTCTGATTGCTTCAATGGCAACTTTTTTGCCTCCTTGTCAACAGCCCATGGCCCATGGGCCACTGTCCTTGTTCTACTAAGATCTCATAGTATGCACACTACGCTAAAGTACATTTTGTCCCTTTTCAGTGCGCCCAGGCGAACCCATGTTACGAGCCCAGTGAATGTGAGAACCTTTCTCCTGGTTACCGTTGTGGAGGCTGTCCAACAGGTTACCGTGGCAACGCACCTTCGGGTGTGGGCTTAGAGCATGCGCAGAAATACAAACAAAAATGCAACGAAATAGATGAATGTGCTGAAGGTGTCGACACATGCGATCCAAATTCAAACTGCATCAACACGCCGGTAAGTGCAGAATGCCCCCCCCCCCCCTCCCCCCCTCCTATCTCCACTTGGACGAGGCCGAAATGTTATTTCTTTCTGATTGAGAAATAAAAATGGAAATGTCTGTTTTTATTTTAGGGCGTCAACTAAAATATACTTAAGTCTATGCCTGGAATTTCGATTTTGATTTTTGAATAAAGTGAACTTGGGAAAATCCCAAATTTTAATGAAGTATTATTTTTCATTACTGTTTTGTTTCGATAGGGAAGTTTCAAGTGCAGTCCTTGTAAGCCAGGATTTATTGGTGATGGCTATCTAGGATGTTATCCTGGGGACCTGTGCACTAATGCACAGCACACCTGCCAAGTGAATGCACAGTGTTTGTCAACAGGAGCAGGCAGATACAAATGCAAGGTAGGGAAATGAGCTTAGAAAAAATTAAGTACTGTATAACAAGACTGCACGGTAAATCATGGTTCACGACTACAAACCAAATCGTGAATCAAGAGAAGAAACATCCATTTCAGATTATTAATAAAGGGCTATCAATAATCACGAAAATACCCTTTATCACCTGCGTCAATCGGCTTTCAAACTTTTATGAGTAAGACCTCTTCCTAACATTGAACTTATGAATATATTCAAAACTTAACATATTTAGTCTGTGGGTGAATCCTTAAAGTGAGGCAATTCAATGGAAGATACTGAGTAGTACTTTCCTTTGGTTAATTATGCGATATACTATGGTTCTACAGCTATGAGAGTGCGAGCAAATTAGGAAAGAGTCACCATTTAAAGCAGTCACTTTTAATTACAACTTCTAAACTGGAGTAACTGAGTATTGTAATCTATTCACATTGTTTCCTGTCACAGTGCAGAGACGGTTACGCCGGTGATGGAGAAGAGTGTGAACTGGATCCGGATTTGGATGACATTCCGGTCAAGGGACTCAGCTGTACCTTACCAAACTGTAGAAAGGTTCTTAATACTCATACTCACATGTGCTTCTAATTTTATCGAAAATTGGCATGCATTCGTCTCTTAGTAGTAAAGAGGAGCGGTATAGCCCGTAACCAATCAGATTGCAGGGATGATACCACGTGACCGAAATGGTCCAATCGCCTGTCGCAAAACCACTGTAAATGGCACGAACTAACAACTAGCGGCTCATAGTAAAACAGTGAAGTCGTGCGCTTCTCTTTGTCTCTGTCTGATTTTTGTTGTGTGAATGTGACCATCCATGATATTTTCGTTTCAGGACAACTGTCCGAGTGTCCCTAACACGGGTCAAGAAGATAATGATGGTGATACAGACGGAGATGCTTGTGACGACGATGATGATAATGATTTGATTCCTGATAAAAAGGTTGATAACAATTAACACATCATCTTAGGCAAAGTCCACCGTGATACAGTATTCCTACCACTTTACTCCATATCCTCTCATCGCCTCATCCCCAAACGTCCTGCAATTTTATTTATGACAGCCTAGTTTCTACCCTTCCCCGACTCGGTTACCTCGTTGCAGTACTGATGTCATCAGATACCGCTCACCCTTTCCCATCCCGGTAGGCCTCGTGCGTTAAGCAAGCCTCGGTACCAGGCTCCAAGGGGACAAACTAGGGAAGAAAGAAGATGGTTTATGACTTTCATCGTTTTTAAACCGATAGAATTTGTTACTTTAGTTGCTAATAGGCTTGCGTTTGATTTTAAAAATCTATATAAGGTACAGCGGTTAACAGTGTTACCCGTGGAATTTTCGCTGGAGCTGGATTGGGGTGTTTGGAACCTTATCTTGGCACCGTACTGTTTTAAAATGAACACTCCACTCGTAAGTCTTAGAGGTCTTGCTTCATGTTGACGGCAATCCTATTTGAGCTATTCTTTGCAGAAAAGCAATGCTGCTATTTCCTACATTCTGCTGAACTAGTCCGTTCAAACCTAAACTTTGTTCAGGCTTCCTCTTTGCAACTCCTCCGGTTGCGTACGTGACAGGGATGGTTTTCCATGTATAAAACTGTTTCTTCCGTAGTTGAAATATGTTATATTTCATATATTTACTCTCAAATATTCTTCCTCCGAGGTTTCAAAAACCTAATTGGCTTGATCGCCCAAGACTTAGACCCATACACCACTGTTGCAGAGGTCACGGATGTCAATCCCGTTCCGCACTGGATTTTTTTTCAGGCCTTCTTTTCGCAAGCGCTCACGTTGCATAGCTGCCTTGGTCTTCCATGTATTAAGATACTTCATCTACAGTTTAATTATATGTATTTCATTAAGTATTCACTTTCATATATTCAGCGTACGCGGGTATGTTACTGACTTGCAAAATCATCCGCTCCCAGTTGGCTTGATAGCTCAATTAGTAGAGCACTAGCACCGGTTTCGCAGTGGTCATGGGATCGAATCCCGTTCAATTCAAACCTAATTTGTTTTTTGCAACTGCTGAAGTCGCTTCCATTATTGGTCTTCCATAGTCGTGTTGGGTCACTAGGTTGTTATCCCTTGCTAATTAAGTGTTATTTCAGGACAATTGCATATTTGTGAAGAATCTGGACCAAAAGGACACAGACAATGATGGTGTGGGTGATGCTTGTGATAACTGTGTGTCCGCACATAATCCATATCAGACAGACACTGATGGAGACGGGGTGGGAGATGCATGTGATAACGATAAAGATGGTGACGGTAATTAACGAAATCACATTTGATAAGTTGTTGCTGAATATACCCATTCATAAACTATAGTTCTTGAAAATGATACTAAAAAATAGCACTACACACCAAAGATTAGGCCAGATTTACTGAAAGCAACATTTATTAACAATCTTCAAACAAAACGAAACCCCCAACTCTCCATTCTACATAACTTCGCCACAACTCTTGTCATTACTGTAATTCGATTTATCAACTTACTTGCCTGGCGAGGCGTCTTGATATGCAAGTGATAAGTAAAGTTGTGTTCAAAGCTGACTACGTGGTTTTAAATTTTCTTTGCTCTTTATCAGTATAAAAATAGCCGCGAATCGATGTCATACCGAGGAAATTGAAATTTCCCACACGTAGTAGGCACTAAATAAGTGGCCATTGATTACAGAAGGCATATTGGTTAATGTAGTGAGCATTGAGCAACTCTGATTAAACGGTTCATTCGTTGTTGTCCTTGCCACAGGAATAAATAATGGGCTTGACAAATGTCCCAAGTTGAACGCCACAGGAGACCAAGTTGATGATGACGGGGATAGCATTGGAAACCTGTGCGACAATTGTCCTCAGAATTATAACGCTTTACAGGTGAGACTGCCGTCAGTCGAGCTTTATTTTCAGTGGTTCAAAGTTTTTGTTTTTTGTTGTTGTTGTTGTTGTTGTTGTTGTTGTTTTTTATCCAGTTGTATGCTGATGAATATCATAAAGTCAAAGCCAAATAAGTGTCATCTACCGTTCAATCACAGCAAACACGAATGACACACCGGACCAATCAGAGATCGACAAAATAAGTAAACGTGCAACCATTGCCAAGCGTGTAAAAACTCACAAATCCGTGCAACCGATGTAGATACCAACTGAAGGTCGGAACACTTGCAGTAGGTGTCAACCCCACAAAAAAATAACACCAAGTTATCACGCAGCCGTTTTCAGATCTGAAGCATAGCCATAATTAATTTTCTTTTTCAGTGGGACGTTAATAAGAATGGTTATGGTGACCAATGTGACGGTCCAGGCAAAGATAAGTAAGTAACAAATGATTTCATACGAATTTAAATCATTGTTATTTGGTATCAAGTGATTAGAACTCCAGCTCAGTAGTTTGTACCAGACAACGCAATAATGAGCAAACACGCGCACCATTGAAATTATACACTGACTTCTCGTCACGGCCTATTAGATGCTAGGAAATTAACCTTTCTAAGTCTGCTAAGGCCCGGACTAAACGAATTACAAATTAAAGAAAAAGTTAAATGGGGAGAGTCCAGTGCCATATGATCAAACAATTTGAAAGTGTGGGATAGTCAATTGGAGTGTACAAGAGGAAACGGTCAAACAAAAACGTGAGTTGAATGCTCCCTCTGAAACAACTTGCTTTCTTTTTCCCGAGCTGTAGTTTATCATTGTTGAAGAAATCTCACAAGCACACCACATTTGCACATCTGTGCAGGTAAAAGGCTTCCGCGTCCCCGGTTGTTTAAGGAGATTTGGTTGAATAACTAAGTATCTCAAGCAATGTCCTACATGCAGTGAAAAGGCAAAGAGTTTCAATGAGTGACACTAAATGCGTACAACCCTTGGGGCCTGTTCTGTTTCTTTTAGGGATGGAGATGGAGTTCTCGATGAATTCGACAACTGTCCTGATTTGCCAAACGGTGAACAAGCAGATGCTGATGGAGACAATAAAGGTTATACTGATGAGGCAACATTAGCTAACAAAGGATATTTAACTTAACTCAAAATTGGATTGAACATATGAATCACTTTTGACTGTCAGAAAAATGAGAAAAATACTACAAAGTCTTAAAAGAGTACGATAGTCAAAATTGAATTGGATTGAAACTGGCCGCGTACCTAATACTCACATATTTTCAATTGTATTCGTTTTAAGGGGACGCCTGTGATGACGACCAGGATGGTGATGGGATATCCAACATCCGGGATAACTGCCCTATGATCAGCAATCCTCTTCAGGAGCATGACAAACTTTCATATGACGTCAAAGGTTAGAAAGGCTGCGAATACTCCGAGATTCTACTTGACACCCTTTTCCTTTCTTTTTCTTCCTGTTATTCATGTTGCTAAATCTCCAGCTGAAAACTTAGCTATGTCAGGCACCTCATTCTGAGGAAGGCAATACAATCAAAACGATAGCGGAAAGAAAAACTACAGGAAAGGGTTATGAATACTTCACTAGTAAGTTGCAGTATATGCCCATTGCAATATTGTACGCAACTTAAGCAGTTAAGAAAACACAGCCCGAAAAAAAGTTTTTTTCATACTCCGTTTTGACGGTAAGGAAAATCACATGTCACTGACGCCAATTTCGCTACTCGATCATTTGCCTTTTTCCTTCAGACAGAAAACACGTTTACAATTAAAGCTCCGCGTTCACTGTACAACCAAACTAACGGTTATGTTACTTTTCAGCAAATCCTGTGGGTGACGCATGCGTGGATGACTTTGATGGTGACAGTGTCCCGGATGATGATGACGTGTGCCCTCACGTGAGGCACATTAGTAAAACAAGCTTCCTTGATTACTTTACTGTGGACTTGTTTCCAGGCCATGGCGACCCAAACCCTGAATGGAGAGTGGCAAAAATGGTTAAGTAAAAACTAGAAAATCGCCAAAAGGCTGCTATTACTTTACAAATTCTTTTACTGTCACTTCCTGACAGGACAAGAAAATGTCATTGAGTCAACACAAAACATGTTGTTGTTGTTGTTTTTGTTTATCAACTAATCGGAAGCAAATCGAAACCGAATACACGCTTATTTCAAAGTTTGCCGTTTGGTGTCAGGATATTGATTTGTCTAGCAGCCTCGTTGTGTTTATTAGTTGCATTTGTATAGTTTTATAGTGGTCACAGATTAATTTCAAAAAGTTTAGATTTGGACTAGACAAGAATTTGAAGTACTGATTTATATTGCTTATTTTATTTTTAATCTGTTCCTGCAGGGTGTTGATGTTGAACATGTGTCCAACACAGACCATCCAGGAATGCTTATTGGTAAGATTATGAATTTCATCAATACTTCTGATTTTAAATTTCGCGAGGTCGTTTGCAAAAAGTTAGTGATTTACGACATTGGGCATTAGCGATTTATCAAACGTAAACAGCGCCTTATCTTATGCAGCACAGAAGCGTGAAAGGAAATGTTAATAATTGTGTCTTTGATGCGCCGTAGGTTCCACTCGTTATGGACCAGTTGATTATAGTGGAACAATTTATGTGAAAGACAGTGAGGGCTCCGACTATTTGGGCGTGGTGTTTGGATATCAATCAAACCAAAAATTCTACGTTGTGATGTGGAGGAGAGAGAACATTAACTTTGGCAGCAGGGATATCAACACTGGAATTAGAGGATTGCAGCTGAAGGTGAGAATAGACTTTCTTCAAATAGATTATGACTGTTGATCTCCAATTAAAAACTAAGATCGACGAGTATGATTATTGTACAACAGTGATCTTCAATGCATTAGCTGAGAAATTAAGGCAAGAGTTAATCAGTCTAAACAAGGTCAGTGATGGTGCTGAAGGCTGTCGCTCCCTGTAGTTAGTTGGTGGTACATTGACACATCGACATCTTCATCTACGATATTAATCCCAGAGCGACTTCACTTTTTAATTTTAAAGCAGCCACATTCTCCAGCCGGATGGCGATCACTCAGCTCCTCCCTGATGCTCACCAGTCGAGATTGAGGATATGATCTAGGCGTGCGGTTGGAGTGGCAAGTCAAAACGCAAAGCGCGCTCGCTAAGTTCGAAAAGTTTGCTAGTAGTCAATCTCGTACTCACAATCCGATCTTGTTCATAGATGGTGCCACTGTGTATCCTATAAGAACTGCCAAACTCAATAAACAGTGAGAATATATTTGTTTATTTCTAGGTTGTCGATTCATCCTCTGGACCCGGTGCCACTTTAGCAAAAGCTTTATGGCACTCTGGCGATACAAACAACCAGGTAAGTGATCAGCAACTTATCTACCTCGACATTGAGAGACCATGCTGAGCAAGACGATGATGATCGAGGATTTTTACTTGTTGCACAAATCAATTCTGTTTGCTCTCAGGTTACCCTACTGTGGGATGATCCAAGCATGAAAGGCTGGCAACACCAGACACCATACGGCTTCCATATCACTCACAGACCGTCCGTTGGACTTATTAGGTAAGATATGAAGTTGTAGACATTACAACGTTTTGACAGCCACTCGGAGTTTACGTCTCCTTCATCTGACTGGAAGTATTTTTACTCGCCCCAGGCAGTATTCATTCACAAGTAATAATATCTTTGTTTGCAATTTATTTAGGGTGCAAATAAAGCAGGGAGAGAAAATTTTGACGGATTCTGGAAATATCTACAACACGGTCCTGACCGGGGGGAGACTGGGCATGTTTGTTTTTGGTCAGCACGACGTCATCTGGTCCAGACTTGAAGTCCGCTGTGTTGATAGGTAAAATTACACTTAAGTCTGATCATGTGAAGTTCCTTAATTCTACCTTATTCTGGTACAGGGTTAAGACCAGAAACCAGAATTAATTCAAACATGCCATACTTAGCCAGAGTGCTTTTACGATACATTGTGAGACGTTCCACCCCCCCCCCCCCCACCCATCCTTCTTATCAGCTAAAAACACCAGAATTGTACGGAAAGGGAGATTTTTTTCATTCTACTAACACTTAAATTTAAACAATTTCTGGACAAGCGACCGTGCAACCAAATCGGCTGCATAGGGACGATGTTTTTACCTAGCGAACTTCACGCTATAGGCTATAACTACACATAAACTGGGCGAAAAGAGTGTTTGCTATAAAGTTTCATAACATGCATAAGATGTTTGTTCCCTTTTTGTAACTGTTTTATTTTCCTTTGTTTATTTCTTTTTTAGAGTAAATCAAGCGCTAATGTTTGACGGTGTAGATGATCACGTGACATTACCATCCATTCATCACCTTGGTTTGACAGACAGGTGAATAAACCATGCTTTGCTTCAGTTATGGATCTCATTTTCGTCCTTATTTATCGTATAATTATCGTTTTTAAACCCATTTGGATTTTCAGTTAACCATCACTCTTATTTCTAGCTTTACGATTAGTGTGTGGGTGCAAATGGCAGCGGACTATCCCATGACTGTCATGCCCATTGTATGCAGTGAGGAAGGAACTCTGTGTTTGTACCGGAATGACAGGTTGGTGTAGGAGTAATTGTTTTATAAATGTCTTTAGTTGTTCAGGTGATGGCACAATCTCCTGTTTACTCAACGTGACCCAATGACAATGCAAATGTCTGAGTCATTCTTTATATAGTGACCAAACAGGCAATAATCAAAATAGAACTCGCTGGAATAATTGCATTTGAATGAATAACTTTAACACAGAGAGCTCAGAAAGAGCCTGTAGCCAACGTTATGTCCATTCATTCATGCATATATACACCAGTTTTTGAGCCGTTTTGTTTTCAAAATTCAGTAAAACAGCTGTTTACAAAAGTTGTCAGAAAGCTGATTGAGACGTCTTGTTTGAATACATCATCACAGATTTTCAAATTCATACCAGGTTTTCGTACAAATCAATGTTGTACGAAGTTCAGTGTTACCTTCCAGCATCTCCACCATTTTACAACTGTTTGTAGCAAGAAACTGTTTTCGAAAAATAAGACACTTCTGGGTAAAAACAGAACAAGCTTTGGGTGATTGCCTTTTTTTATTTTTCTCGAATTCTTTATTTATTTGTTTTCAGACGTATCCATGGAAACCTGGGGACCTCCACAGTGGAAGGGAGTGAAGTTATAGAGCCGGAGGAGTGGCATCATCTTGTTTTCAGATTTGATGCACAAAGTAAGCTTTAATTATTTTAAATACCACAGCTCATAATATCAGATAATGATGCCTAGGAATAAATATGTTTCGGAGACACCACGGTGGGTGCGTGAGCATCTTAATTCCGTGCTCTTGGTACTGTTATATACACCACCTTTAATCTGTAGCGCTTCTCATTAGAAACAATAATACTAATAACAATCTTTTAATAGGATGCTCCATCACAAGAGTAATTTTTAGTACTTGAGAGCCAGTCATTAGCACTTTCAGATCTGAGTAGTGTTACGCCATCAAAATGGAATTTAGGTATTATTTCTTACAAGTTGGTTTAGTACAGTGAAGTGATACTTCTCCAATTTATCTCTCTCTCTTGTTTCAACAGGACATGAAATTGAAGTCTTTGTCAATGGATCAACAGTTGGAAAACAGATCGACGCCACTCCTTATGCTTGGGTAAAAAAATTCTCATAATTTTTTCATCGACTATAGCTGTAACCAAGTGCATGTACTTATTGTAACTGCTTTTTTAATTTTATTTGTAGTCTCCTGCGGTGAAGCTTTTACTCGGCAGGGATAAAAAGCACTTTCTTAACGGGACGATCGATGATGTAAGTGCTGAACTTCTAAAGAAAGTAATCGAACCAGTTAGAACTCAAGTTACGATAGAGTCGATTTTATTCAGAATTACGGTAGGTGAAAAAATAGAAACGTTTACTCCGGATTCAGATCCTTCTTTCAGAAACCAAAACTGGACAATTAGAACTCAAAGTAAGATAATCCATAAGTGGTGCCAAGCACAGGAAAGCGCCTGGAAGCAAGTTACGATCACTGTTGATATTATTCAGAGTGACGGTAGGTGAATAATAAAAAAACGTTTACTCCGCATTCAGATCCTTCTTTTTAGAAACCAAAACTGGACCACTTTGAATTACCAATCACTTATCAGCTTGAACCGAAATCAACCATTTGTGCTAGGTACCGATCTGGTTATTCGCCACTTTTTGGTAGTCCGCTACTGAAATCAGCCGGGGTTTGTCTATCCTTTTCGGGCATACAATGCAGCAAGCATCAGACATTATGATTTTCTCGCTTCCAGGTTTTGCAAAATAGTAAGAATATCTTAAAACTAGAAACTTCGTGTTTCTGCGAACATTAAAAAACGTTGCTAACTTAATTTGCTTGCCAACCTTGCCACTGGCACGCAGGAACATTTTACAACTTCTTGTTCATTTATCGTTAGCTGACTTTATGGGGCGTAAGAGTTCCAGACGATGAGATTGTAGATTACATGAAGTTAGCAGGGCTGACATGGCCCATCCATAAGGGCCTGGTACGAGCACAATTCAATATGGAGGATACTTTGGGATCGGTTATATTAGATCAGACAGGAAATAATTTCCATGGCAACCTCATTGGAAGACCTGCCTTTGTTCCGGTAAGAAACCATAACCTATTCATACAAGAATTGTCTCGAGACTTCCCAGGGCTGATGTGAAGGGAATTTGAAAATGAAAAACAAGTTAGCCTGCGAGACTAGACGACTTTACCGGCTTTAATTTTTGTTTCACGTTTCACCCACCGGGTGAAATAAAAGTGGAAAAGGCGGCTGCTCTCGCAGGCTTGCCACAAGTAGTTTGTACCGATTTTATCGAGGATTTTATAAAGAAACCAGCGACTAACTTGAAGAGTCGGTGCGGCTCTTTCAAGTTGGAATCCATTTCTTGATGTTTCCATCTTGACCAACCACAACCAAAAGGCAGTTATTGAATATCTAGTTTCTGAACATTAGAATAGTTGTGTTTACACGAAAGCATTCAGTGTTGGAGATGTTTTTTTCTTAACTACTGGAATAGACCCTTATCACTCGGCAGCCATGTTGAGTCTCAGGGGAATAAAAAGCTTTGTTTTCACACGACAAACCTCGGCCAGACATTAATTCAGTGCCGTGCAAAAACAAAGCTTTTTATTCTCCTAAGACACATTGCCGCAGTGTAATAAAGGTCTATTGATACTAAAAGGTTTTAACATAGCTCCTTTAAGAAGTATTTGTATAAACAATAAAGAAATATCGCCCTTCGTTAAAGGACTAACCAAATTAAAGCTCAGTCAAAATGCTGTTTCTTGATCGACTCGCTTTCTTATATGAGGCGCAGATCGTTTCAATGTAGTGAGCCGTTAATTTTTTCATTTCATTATATTTTATCCATCTTTTCTTTCCATTTTATTTATTTATTTATTTCTTAGGGTCTTGGTAAATGTACTGATCGCCGCCACGCAGGAAACCTTATTTTGTAAATTTGGAAAATTGCTTGGGAGAATTATTCGTCTAACAGCAACAAAGTATAGGGACGCGGAGGGTGGGGGAAGGGGGGGTGGGGGGGGGGGGGATCAAATTTGTTACAACTATAAAAAAATGCGTTTTCCATTATAGCTGGTTTGATTGTTTCTTTTTTTTTTTGTCTTTTTCAGAGTACTGTGGATAAGAACCGTTTCGTGATCTCCTATCCAAAAAATCGTCGTCGGAGAAGTGTAAAGAATCCTTTGTTCAGCTCCTGGGCTAACAGACATTCAGAGCTTTAAACACTCCTGCCGGCAGTTAGATGTTTTATATGAAAGTTGATATTTATTTTTATAAAAAACTGGATCATTGTATTATGCAATTCCAGGGATTTCATTGGCTTAGTGGCCATGGTATATGAGCCATTATACTATGCCCGAGAAATAATTCTTGCCAAGCGAAATCAGCAATATTTAGCAAGATTTCGTCATTGTTTTTTTAATAAAACAAACATCCCACTCACGCTTGTACGTATGCTTGTACGGAAAAAAAGATGGTGGCTCGATCCCCAATAGCCATTTTTTTTTTTTTTTTACTTTTTTAGAAATTCGTCCCTGTACTAACAACATTATGTTTGCTAGGTTTGAAGCTCCTAGAACTTTCCTGGGCGTTTTTATGAGCGTCTTAAGGGTTTTTTCTACGCTAAAACTGTGGATAAATGTACAAGTCCCCATTCTTTTTCGATATAGACTCCGAGCATACGCAGTTTCTTTGTTCTACTAGTCACGCACGCGCTTTTCTTGTTCGCATAATTTCACCGTCGCTTTTCGCGTGATCTGAGAAAAAAAGTAGGACTACTCGCGGTCTATTTTCGATAAGGTGGATTGATCATTGTATCATCTGGGGGTGGTGTAAATGGTTTTACTGTTTCAATCAAAAAATGCAATGTATCCTTCTCCTAGTTTTCTTCCTTTCATTTGTCGCGGTTTTTCGTTTTTCCAAAACGTCTGACTTAATCATTTTTAATGACATTTTCTAATGTCCAGTTGGTATGACCATATCGATGAACATGATAATGAAATTCTGGCCATTGTAGATGAAATTATGAAGACCTACAAAGTAAAGGAAAAGAGACGCACAGGGAGGGAAGGCAACCGATGAGATGAAATGAAATTTAATCGATAACTTTGACTGTTTGTGTTTGCTTCTGCCATTTGAGCCATTAATTTATTTTTGTCTAAAGAAAGTGTCGAAAGGTGGTGGTTGGTCGCATTAAATAAAAACTGAATTGACCGAACTTTCATCGTATTCGGCCATGAAATGAAGGGTTGGTGTACACTTAACATGTTCGGTTCTCTTTCTATCAACACTCATACGTTTTGTTAGTCCCAACTGGCCTAGCCAAGGGCCTGTTTCTCGAAAGTCCCGGTAACTTACCTGGCCCGATAAGTATATTTGTAAATGTTTTTTCGCCGATTACACGGTGATTACAGACATGTTACTTGGCCAATGTTTTCACAGAATTATAAGATTTAAAAAATTAGTATTCAAAGTTAACAAAAAATTGTTTCCTGTTAAGAAACATTTGAGACGTTTATCACTTACCGGGCCCGTTATATCACACAAACCAACCGGTCTTGACCGGAATATTGAGTCTACAGGGACAAGAAAGACAGAAAATGACTGGGGCATAGATTTAATCTTCATTTTCATTGCGAATGAAAAAACACCCGTTCTAAAAAACAAATAATTTAGGACACAATATATAGCGGGTTCAGAGGAACAAAGAAGCGTCAGTTTGAATACTGAAGAATCTGTTTCTTCGTGATTTGAATATGGATGAGTAAAAACAATAGAATAGGCATTTTGTTTCTTCTAAGCAGTCGAATTTGTTGCGGCATTTTCAGTTTCAGTTCTGCTTACACACACGAAATGTTGATCACGCAAGATACCTTAAATTAACTTTGAATGTGCAAACTGACTCCATCCGAGCTAAGTTATTTACATAATCACAAAAGAAACAAAATGTCTGTTATATTGTTTTCCCTCATTTATATTCAAACCACAAAGAAACAGTCACTTTGATGGTAGTATAGCGAAACGCCAGACAGGCATAAGTTTTAATGTGTCTACAGAAGTTTTTCAGTAAACCTCTAATCATACGAAAATGTGTAGGGAAAAAAATGTAAAAGAATTAAGCATTACCTTGGCAATGACTTAGCTTTATTGTCCGCTTCATTAGTCAGGCGGTTTGCCATGATTCAAAAATATTTTTCGCACTCTATAGTCTCCCAGATAAGCGATAAAAGTAGTGCGTTGCTGACTGAGCGCGACTCAGGCACAAGTTAGCGAAGCTCGTCCACTGAAATTCCTCAAAGGCTTGCGTATACTCAGAGATTTGCTTTTTGTAACTCAGTTCGTTTCCTTTCGTACAGTTGTTTATTTGTGTTCATTCAGTTTATCAGGATCCATAACTTTCCCTTGTTTCAGTAATTGTAACCAGTAGCTAACTTCAGGCCTCTGTGCACGCTACGCCAAAGTAGAGTAATATAAGGTCCTCGTCCCCAATATTATGAACCGAATGCCAGAACTGCGGTGCCACCGTGATACAACATCCTACCTCTAAATCCAACTCCGTGTCTTCATCACAATTCTCCTCTGTACGTCCTACAATGAATTTTCCCTGGCCTTTCAAGCAGAAGAAAGTTTCGTATTTTGACGGATGAACATGGCGTTCAACAGAGGAACCCGATGGCATAACAGCTTGTGAAAATCCTGTCATATTAGGTACGAGCGATGGCCCAACCAGGGTTCTTTTTCTAATTGTTGAATCAGTGGGGCCGTGCGACAAGCCGATCTCTGGCTGTTCTTCAAGTTTCCGTAAGAGCACTCCCTTAGAAAATTCGGGGTTTACAGCCGCCATCTCGATTCGCTACCGGGTGGAATGCTACTAGATCGTGGGCATGCAATACACGACAGCGACGGCCGAGGTCACGACATCAGTCACTTGCCCAGAGCCCTCGCTACCCTTGTCCAGCGGTTCCCGTTCCGCTGGACCGACCTTCCTGTTGCCGGTCCCGTCTAGGGATGACAAGATGATTTTGCTGTTTTAGACAATCATTGCAATTCGACGGTTGAAGAAAACTAAGCGAACTAAACTGAGCTTACAAAAAGCTGTTCATTGCACTTTTTACAATAACTGTCAAAATTCCTGCGTGCTGATTGGCTCGTAGTTATTGTCTATAAGAGTACAGACTAAAAATGACGTCAGATGCAACTCGCGCGCTGTCTCAGCGAAAAAATAGCCAATTCCTTTCATAATTTTTCCTTGTTATTGTGAAAAACAAATCAACGGCAGTTTGCTATGGTCTATACTCAAAGACCATAAAATGACGCCATAAAATGTACAAAACTTGGCAGTGAAACCACTCCCTGGGGCATGTGGTTCCACTTGAGTTTTGAACATTTTCTGACATCATTTTATGGTCTATTTAACAATTATTCCACGAGCGCGCGTTGGATATGAGATGATAGATAGCCAACGAGGCGCGTAGCGCCGAGTTGGCTATAATCATCTCATATCCAACAAGCGCAAGTGGAATAATTGTTTTATTAAAAACAACCGAGAAATATTGCTAGATCTTACTGATTTCGCTGTGCAAGAACGACCACAAGGCAATTTAATGGTTACCATTTCTCGGCCATGGTATAATTGCTCATATACCATGGCCGCTAAGCCAATCAAATCCCTCGAATTGCATTATACAATGATGCAGTTTTTAATAAAAGAGTATAGACCATAGAAAACTGTTGTTGATTTGTCAAAAAACAAGATGTTTTTCAACTAACAATAACTTCCACACACTCATGTATCAACATTAATTTGAATTTATTTTTTCCCAGTTAATGTACAGGTAATAATCACAAGATCCACAGTGAACTGTTCACGTTAAATACCTTGCTGTGCCCATCAAAAACAGAGTGAGGGAAGGTGCCATGGTGACAGTCAAGATTTGCCTTTAGAAAACTCGTTGAATGCTCCTAAATCTGTCATAAAGAAAACTTGGTTTTCTAATTTGGGAAACGTGGAACATTTCTAGCGTGATAACCAATCAGTCAGTATATTTGAAGAAATCTGCATTCTCAGGACGAATCGTCGCATGCGCCCTTTTCCAAGTGAGCTCTTCAAATGCATTCAACTCCCCCTTCCCGCACCTCACATGGAGAAGCGCCCTAACTTTACACATAAGCTGGCACAACTTCCTACTTGCTTGACTTTGTTAAGACCTGGAAAAGACTTCCGGGTCAGCTATTCATATCATTAGGGGGCTGTGGGCTTGATTACCACATACTGTCCTGGGAAAAATGGCCACAATAGTGTGCCCAAGAGAGTGAAGGAAGTTTGCTATCTGTGAAATTTTGAAAACTATACCGGTACTTCTTCTCATATTCCTCTCTAAGTGACATGTTATCTTCCTTTTCCTCTTTTCGAAAACCAACAACTTTTTTTATCTGTGTTAAAATAATTTTACAAATAATTTTTGCTTCTATGTTTCTTTAACTGAAAGGTCAACGATGAACACTGATTTCATTTTATATGTACACAATTACTATACTTGTTTTTGAAGTGAATGTGCTGCTCAAATTCCAACTTCCTGCGGAAGTTCTTATTTAGTTCCCTACTTTGGCTTTTAAGAACCCTCTCCCCCTCCCCCTCAGAATTTCCAACAACCTTCCACAGGGGAGAAAGGGACATTTTTTCAGAAATGCACATTGTGATAACATCAAACAGCTACCCTTTAGTATCAAGGAGATGAAACCAGCCAAGGCTTTAGCCAGCAAGGCGTCCTGAACACTACGTTAAAAAAATTAATTGAAACTTCATTTGTTAAAAGCCTCAAACCAGCCCAGACTGGCTTGTTAGTTGTATCATGGGGATATTATATCACTGGTGGTAAAGGTAAGACTTTTGAACGAGCAGTGATTGTCTGTAGTGTTGGTGAAGACCTATGACTGCCACAGGAAGTTCACCAGGAGTCACCACGAAAAAGTGATCCAATAATGTAAGAAGGAACAACATAAGCTCCATACGCCTGTGGTATATGACAACTGATGAGCCAAAGGAATGTATCCACTTCTCTGTTCTGGTTTACCCTGTTTTCAGAACAATACAGCATTTTACACACAATCCAGATTACCATTCAGGACTGTTTGCTGCATCTTCAAACACCTGAAACAACAGACATCAGTCAATGAATATAATAAGAATTCCATTTGAGCAATGAGTATCGAAATTAAACTTTTAATTTCTTAAATCATAGCATAAAGGAAGAAAGAAAAAACATACAAAAGGCACAATACCTCAAGTAGATTTCTAGGACCAACGCTATTTTTAGACAAGAATCCTTCGTCGTCAAACAAGCGGCATCGCCTGCTCTCTGATGGAGGTGTATATCGCTGATGCTCTGGGCTGCTTGTATGAAAAGGTGGAGTAAGCCTGGAGAGGAAAAACAAAAGAAGATGTCAAATGAACATACATGTAAAATATTTGCCTAACTGCAGAGTGCAACAAATAGGAATCTACAGTAGGGCAAATGAGGTAAATCAAAAAGTGGTGGGGGAACAGGGTGTACTGTGAATCTTTACACCCCTTAGTCTCATCTTGGTTTTAATTCTCTTGTCTCTGTAATAAAGATCATACAAGCAAAATTTAGCCTGCCTCGCAGATGTACGCGGTCTCGTTGGGGGGGGGGGGGGGGGGGAGATTGCGTGATGAGCCAAAAGAGAGTCATCAAGTAATGCCTACAAAAAGCAAATGAAGCTTAATTTTCCATCACTGTCTTTTGTTTATAGGGTAACAATGAGAGAGATCTCACCTTCCATTCTCAGAATGAATGTTTGGTGATATTTTCAATTGATCCATGTGACTGCAAGGTGTGAGATGAACAGGGGAACTGCAGTATCCATCACTGAAAAGAAAAGCAAAATTGAACTGACAGCTATTTTGTCATTGACATCAATGCTGAGTGCTTGAACAAACTTGTCTATTTATAAGGAAAGTTTCACAAAGACGATGCTTCTGGGCTCTATAATAATGGCTGTAAGTGAGAAAATACCTATGGGAATTCAAAGCCACAATTCAACATGTTTCTGTCATGTGATGCTTAAAGTAGTCAGAAGTGAGAACATAAAGCAGTTACAACAGGTTCACAACATTTGTTAGAGATCAAAAGAACTGACGTCAACATACCTATGCCAAGGAGGCTTAGGAATGGAATGTGTCAGCATTTCTTCAAATGATACACTGCAGTTGGGAGTGCTGCTGCTTTCATATATGGAAGTATTGAATGACTCTGTCAAAAAAGATACCATGTTGGTGGACTCATTATAATTTGGCAACTGCAGAAATCCATTAACTCAGAAAATGTACTTCAAATAGCAAGAGAAATATTATTGCCTGGCACATCACAGTTGTTGGCCAATTCTCAGGTTCTGCTTACAATACTGGTGTAAACATTTTGTTCCAGGGAAATTTGTACAAATTTCATAGCATGGTAGTAGAACAGGCATAATTAACTTCAAAGTAAATACATGTAACAAGTGCAAAGCACAGGAAAGCTTGTGCAAGTCACAGATGGCTTTAGTTTTGTTTCTCATTGGTCGAGGAATGATGAGTTTTTCCAACCAATCACTATAGCCATGGTAAAGCTGTTTTCAATTAAGTTTGATAAAACCGAAGCTTTAGTAATTTACGACTGGCCAATCAGAACAGAGACAAACAGTTCATGAACCAATCAGAATTCAAAGCAAATAAATGTTTACAACCGGATGTGAAAATGCATACAAGCAAGTTTCTTGTTAAGTAAAATTCCATTTTCAAGCACAATTGCTTGCCCGATGTAAGTTCACTCAAAAGCATTGAAATTATGAGAATTGATTGTAAACAACTCTAAAAGAGCTGCATATCCTTACCATCTGAAGAAAAACTGAAGTCTTCATGGAAGGAGGTGTCCTGAGGTTTTGAAAAGGATTTACCTGCAGAAAGCCAAAATTCTGGAAAAAAGGAAAGACAGTAAATACAATTGAAAGTCTGTAGCAGTTCATGAAAATGCTACTAAAACTTGAGTTTAGAAAAGACAAGCACTTAGTCTGCAAAAGGGGAGAATAAACAAACTAACAGACACAAAAAAATTAGCCCTAAATATTTTTCCATGGCAAAAGTCTTGTATTAAGAAAATATTTAGTACACATCTCATCCTAAATGAAGAGGAGATCCTGAATCCAGGTCCAGGATTCAAATCAACGTTGGTGGACACACTATTGACATTTTAACTTGGAATTTATGGAGTTTTCTATCCAAAAAGTTCACATTGAACATAGATTCTTACCTCCAAATGGACGGAAAGGCCATAGTATAATCATCCACACCCACAACAAAATAGCATAAAGTACTGAATACATGCTGAATACGGATTCCTTCTAAAAACAACAAAAGATTGCAAAGGGGTAATTATTAATTCACCATATTTTCACAACACACATTGCGTCAGCATCATCCTCAAAGTGATAACTTAAGGTGGCTTACTACAGTTTTAATGGAGTATAAGGGCACAACTTTTAACTCTTTTAAAAAAGGTTCCAAGCTGTTTTTCCCTTCACTATTTACTGTTTGCTTAAGTCTTTTACGATTCTATGTGAAATTTGAACAATTAAACGTCAACAAATAGCCAAAATGAGCGACCGAGTATCCAATGAGAGACTGGGCACTAGTAGGTTAAGTCACGTTTTTCTCAAATTCTACCCGTATGACCCCACCTGAAAATTTCGGGAATAAGAAATTGGGTCTGATTTAACATTCATGCAAAGTAAAATAAAAATCTGTACGACAGTTTCTGTGCAAACCAAGAGAATGTGAAATCAAAAATAGCTCAAAATCTGTCTTACAGATTTTTCAAAAATTTTGGCTCCAAACGTGATTTACCCGAACAAATCAACCGTGAAAATTTCATCATAAGTTGTACGGTAAGTTTACAGGTAATCCTCGATCAAAGACAGGTTTTTACAACCTCGGACGAGAATTGAATTGCGCATGCCCTTTATTTAAGCACGCGCTCATGTAACGCCATGTATCGCGTGCGAGAAAGGTACCGTAAATTAGAGCTCTTTTACCGAATGTTTATCAAACTTTTTTGCCATATTTTTTTGGCCCTAGGCTTGATTACATGTTTGAACGGAGTTTTGAAACTATCGCTACATATACCAAAGAGATTTGACGCCTTTCAAGTGCTGAAGTGGTTTTTGTTACTTCTTGAGGTTACTTGAGTCATTTTTACGCGCGCGACAAATACTGACGTGTGGCAGGCTATCATAGCGCGTGCTACTAAGTCTCGGAAAAACTGTAGTAAGCCACCTTAAAATAGACAGTTACTTTGTTAACACCAATTACAATATGGACTATTGACAAACATACAACTTGAAAGTTAAACTGACATTGCAAATGAATAATCACATTTAGCTATCAGTAATGACAATTCCCACAAATATTCAATGAATATTAATACTAGTTTTGCATGGCAAACTATGAACATGAAGCTAATCATTGCAGCAAAATTCTTAGTTATTAATTGGCACCATTTTCTTAATGGGTCTATTTGCTTACTACACTCATACACTGTACATGTACACTGTACATACCATCCAGCCATAAAAGTACACTCTTCGCCTTCTTTTCCAAGCCTGTCTTACTGCTGGTTCTGCTAATATCTCATTTACTGTTGGCCTACATACAGTGCATACAAAACATCGCATATTTGGCCAAGTTGTACAATTTAAAATGAGATTAGCTATAAACAAGAATGTCAAAATATAGTGACATCACATCAGATTGTAAGGCTGAGTTCCTTCCAAACAACCTCTCTATCTGGACTTTATCTGGTTCAGGGTTAATTGTCCATAACACCCACGTTTTACAGGTGTTGACCTCTGAATAACCAGGTAATTGCTTTAAAATATTAACAGCATGCAAAGGAAAATCAACACACCTTTTCTGTGGTAGAGGGTTCATCATCCATGAAATCAACCTTTTTAGGTCTGGAGAAATACCTAAGTGAGCAGAATAAATTCTACTCAAGCTATCAATACATTTTACCTGCCCCAAGCTTTGAGCAAGAAATTGAAACTTATAAGGCTGGATAAATTCTCACTGATAATTTTTCAAAACAATACAGGCATCCACCTAGACAACCCTCTGACTAAAACCTTGATCTGCTTATTCCAGTAACCGTAGCCACAAGCTCAGAGCAAAACTCAGCCTAACGTTACATTGTTTGATGCAAAATTAGCCAGGGACAAATAAGGGGCAATACTTGTGGAAAATTGTGGAAAAATTATTTTGTAAGTCAACATTTTTTTGCTTTTCTATAGACTCCCTCATCACTATTTTATTTAGTATTGTATAATTATCATGAACAACAAAATTGTATTAGTGTTGGAAGCAATAAATTGAATTGAATTGAATTGAATTGAACTTTAGGCAAACACTATTTAAACCAAAATATCTGAAGAAAAATTTGAAACTGCCTAACATTTGTCATAATTGAGCAGTCTGGTGCATGCTCCCAACTATTCAAATATTTCAGCCCCTTGATATTGCAATGAATAGCACCTGCCCTGCACCTTAATTAAGGACTCATTTTCCTAAAGTATATAACCAGAAGCTACTGCTAAGATTACATTTATCTCCTAAGAATTAAGAAGCTTGTATTAAATATTTCTTATTTTGCAAACCTTGTGTGAACACGTCAGGAAGCTGTCCATTCCTGAGTTGATGCCATGTGTCTCCACCTCGGGGTAAATCAAGATCACTGGCTAACTCTAGAAGAGTTATTCCCAAGCTGATGAACAACGACAAAAATGTACCTCAGTTATCACAATGCCTTAGAAAATATTCATGTCTCAGTCTTGATGTTAAAAGCCAAGTAGTACACCCTAATCTGGTAGTTTTGCAAGGTAATTTCACATTTGCAAATAATAATAATAATAACAAAAACAACAACAACAACAACAACAATAATAATAATAATAATAATAATAATAATAATAATAATAATAAATGAATAAATAAATAAATAAATAAATAGATAAATAAATAATAAATAAATAAATAAATAAATAAATAAATAAATGAATAAATAAATAAAATTATGAATAAAAAACATTAAACAAAAATATATGAACAAAATCACTACGTAATAATTTTTGGGGGGGGGAAAAGCTAAGAAATGTCCAAGGCTTTAAATACTGAAAAATAAGTGTTTATACACACACATAATTTTATATTTGGCAAGCAAGTGATCAATGACTGTGCACATTTTTTTTCTTTCTAGATGAATATTTAATTTTTATGGGTTTACATGTAAATGTTGTTTTGATCTTAAATTTTTGTTATGCTTGAAAAGAGGGTCCCCAATAGGTTTTTTCGGGATCCGGTATTTGGCTTTTTTAAAGGTCGGGAGTCTGGATTTTAGCGGAAAAGAGCGACGATATTCGGGATATAGAATTAGTGATGGGACGCGGGATTTGACGCTTTTACGAAGAGGGATGCAGGAAATGTTACTCTAAAGAAACGAGATCCAGGAAGTCCGGTGTGGAAAATGTTCAATGAAAATCTGGTTGTCACCATGCTGGAAGAGAAAAGAAATTCATTACGGCTGCTATGTCTTTACAGATAAAATTTCGTCAGTGCTCCCTGAGACCTTGCAGTTAACTTGAGCTAATAAGCCTAAACAAATGCCACAGAGCTAGTGTACACAACGGCATAAAGGAACTAATTCAAACGGCTCTGAATGATAAGAAAATCTCCATTCTGTAAATTTGAGTAGTTTCCTTCATGATCAAAATCAAAAGGTTGACAGAGAGATCTCACCACATTTTGATCGAAAAGAAAAATCTCTAAAATGTACTCAGAAAATTAAGCACTTAATCCAGAAGTGTAAGATACATTAAGCAACCAGCGGAAGTGGTGTTTGGCCTGTCATCTTTTCAAATATCTGTTGCAGTGCCACATTGTGGTACGTGAGTAGCAATGCTCTTCAGACTTTGATGGCCATTATCCCTGACTGAAAAGTTTTCCAAGGATCAACGTGATTAGAAAAGTAGCTCTCACCATTCAATTGAGAGAAAAAAAAAAAAGGAAAAAGTACAAGCTCTAAAAGAAATTGCAAACTGACTTATTGACTGACCTTATTCGCGAGAAACTTTGAAAACGTCTTAAATGAACGATGTCGTCTTTATGGTGGAAAGAAAGACCAGTGCTCAGATTTGCAGTGGTAATTTACATCCAACTGAAAATGCCTTTTTTCGTGGACGTAAGGAGCTTGAAAAAAATTATGACCTGGCCGGGATCGGGATTGGGCTAAAACAGCAATCGGGATTACGGGATTGAGGGAAAATTTTGTCCGGGATGGCGGGATTCAAGAACCCTATTGGGGACCCTCTGAAAACAAATGAAAATAAAATATGCATAGAAATGAATGGTAAAAGGACAATAAAAATTTATTCCTTGATTAAATCTAACGAACAGATTATTTGTGAATAAGCTTTCAGATCTATACCTGAATATGTCAGCGCTCTTAGTGAACCTTCCTTGCATTAATTCTGGTGCCAGGTATTTAGGGTCTCCTTCCAGAGCTTGGGTAGTATCACACTGGTAATGAACATGTATCATGTGCACTTTCAGATCATTACACGTTACAATACAGTTTTCTTCACAAATGGATCCATCAAATGACAAACACCCCTCCTAATTGGACACCTTAGGTCACAGTAGTACCTTGGAGGTGCATTTTTCATTCATTCATTCATTCATTTTTTTTTTAATGAATGGGTGTTTGTAGGACATTCTGATTTTCTTGGGTCCAGCCACACACAAACCAGAGCTATCAATAGTAGGAAGCAACTGGCTATTACTTGTAGGCAAATTCTGCAGAGATGGCTGATAACTGAGTTTAAAACTGGCCAAAAGAAACAATCAAGGAAGATTTTCTTAGTTTATGATCACATACTTTTCTTAAGGAAACAGCTTCTTCAAAAGCCCTGAGAGACAGTCAATCTTTTCCAATTTCACAATTCAATTATGCAGGTACCTTCCCTGCATGTAAATGAACACTTAGACGTGATCCCACAGTAGTCCACCTACCCTTTAATTGACTATAAATAAATAGTACTCACTTTTGAGAGCTCCAACACCAAACCAAAATCTCCTATTTTACACAGCCCATCTCGACCAATAAAAAGGTTTGCTGGTTTGATATCCATGTGGACCATATCATTGTCATGAAGATGCTTGAGGCCCTGGTAATACAAACAGAAAATCCAAAAGTTACTACTGCTTGTCCACACAGTGCAGTTCCAGAAAAAAACCACACCCATCCTGTGGATGGTCATTGGAAATTCCTAGATGGGAGGGGGGTCTTAAGGACGTTCGCGCGAAAAAGTTCTGCCCCACAGATTTTTTTCATACTTTAGGTAAGGTCAGCTGATAAGTTTTTGATGTCAGAAATGCAAAAAAAATTGGGGGTCACCGACTTCGTTTCAAAGATACAGCGCTGGAAAAATACCCTGATTTTGAAAAGTTGGGCCTTCGTAACTCAAAATGATCTCCACAGTTTTAAGTTTAAAATATTCAAGGTGAGTAACTGGAGACAAACTATTTTAGTCAAATTTTATCTAAGCGTATATGTTTCGTAAATTAGTCCAACTGGTGTCATCCTTGTAATTGAATGTAGCCCTTAAAGAGGACATTTGCGACCGTCATATAGACAAAATGAGTGTAATTCGATGGCGCGTGGACAGAAAAATAGAAAATAATCAAACTTCTGCCCCATAGATTTTTTTCATTTTTCTCTAAAACGTAGACAATCGATAAAGAAAGTGATCAATTGAAAAAAAAGTGGGGGTCACCAGACATCTAAGAGAGTTATAATGAAGACAAGCTAGCCGCTGTGGTGACAGATTCCAAAGTCACGTTTTTGCGTGACAGGTCAGAGAAGCACTGGAGCCTAAACAGGGATATCTATCCCATCATGCACAGCTCACAATGATTGCTCGAGTCAATGTTTTCGTTCGAGTGTGCTGTCAAAACTCTGATCGTTTAAGTTGTTTATTGTTATTCTACCTTCAAAACTTATACAGCTGTTTAGCCAATGCCAAGAAAATGCATCTATAGCCGTTAGCGAGGCGAAAATGTGAGAAGTAAGCTTATTTATTTACGTAGAATGGGTATGTGGAGATTGATTGTACACGGGATTGGTGATCAATAAAATTGCTCTTGTAAGGTAAGACTTCCTTGTTTAGTATCAAAACTTAAGAAAACTTAAAGGTGACTTCGTTTGACGAAGAGACTACATAAAGTACTGCATTTCAATTATTTTGTTATATTGAGAGTCAAGTAAATATATAAATCTCTTCGCGCGAAATACCCGCAGGACAGTATCAACGCCTTTACTTGGGCTTTTTGTTGCAACCTTAACCCGTCTAATCGTTTCACGTTAAGTTTTCGTTTTTAAAACTGTGCAACGGATATGAATTTCCCCCTTTTCCCCTTTTTAATGCTGTCACATCGGCCGACATGTGTGTTTACCTCCGTGTATCGTCAACCATGAATTGCGTGGCGTGTGCGTTACTTGCGCATTAAAGATGCGCATAAACAATTAGCGCGAACGTCCTTAAAAGTCAAAATTTTAGAAGCAAAGTATGAGGCTAAACTGGAATTTCCTAGGGAGAGGGCGGAATACAAAAAAAATTCCATGGAAGGACAAAAGATAATTATTATTTTCTGGAACTGCACATTACATGTCAGTAATACTATCAGAATCAAGCAGGTTATATGAGTTATTTGTCTCTACGCATGATCTTAATTAACCTCTTCTTGTATTTAAATGAATTGATGAAAAATGAAATGATACATGAGTCTACCATTGTTATTCTATGCACTAACCAAACTCAGGTCAAGAAGAAACTCCCAGACTACAGATTCACTTGTCGAGTCATTTTTCTCCAAGTAGTCACTGAGGCTGTCAGAAGGAAAATAAATAACTGCATCAGTCATCTCAACATACAGATATATAATGTGAACACCTTGGTTAGTTGTACTTACATTCACTGCTTTAAACAAATCAGTTAAAACACTGATACCACAAGAGATACATGTATACGTAACTGGGAAATCCTTGTGGTACTGATCTCCTGCTAAAGAACAGTTGAATGATCCTGATGACAAATCTTAATTCTATAATTTTCACTTAAAGAAACTGATCCAGTATTGCAAAAAAATATTTTGTAACATATTGACCTTAGCAGAATGTAACTAAGTGACCAACAATTTGGTATCCATATTTCACACTCTCTATACATTAGTTATGGCAGATCAATCTAAATGTTCATGTTCATCAACAATCCTGATGATACGAATCATCAGGACAAAATAATGTATCTGATTTACAAATATGAAGACTCATGTTAGTACATGTTTTCCTTTATAATTAACTGTTAATGGTTTTCACCTTTACAGACATACATGTAAGTACCAGTGTATGTAAAACTTACCTCATCTCACATAACTCTGTTTGAATATACAGATGTTGCCTACAAAAAATTAAATTAAAAAAGCATGTCATATTGCATTACAACAACACAAATCAAATAAAATGTAACAAGTAAGTCCAAAAAGACCATGCAGGTAACCCTTCAACTGCAACTCACCTTTCTTCCCAGGCTTTGACAAATTTAACACAGTTACGATGACACTTGAGTAGCTCATGTTTGTTAACTTCTTCAAGTTTATATTTCCTGGATGTACAATAAATAACAAAGAGAACAAAAGTTACAAATCAATGTTAAACTTATTGTTTGAATTTAAGTACACTAAAAATGTTTTACTTTACCTGTCTGCATCACCACGAAACTTGTCTCTGGACTTTTTCACTGCATAAAGACAGCCATCTTCTTTGCTCCTCACTTTGAACACCTTGTAAAAAAATGGGAATATCAGTCCACTGAACTTGCTTGTTCAAAATTTGCAAGAAGTTTAAAATGAGTTTTGAAAAATTATCCTTTTTAAAAATGTTTCAAGCCAAACTCCAACTCTCAAGCTTCCAAGGCCATGTCCCTGCTTTTGACTGAATTGTCACTTTGTCAGATGTCAATTATTCCAAGTTCTTAATTATCTCTTGCTGCATTCAGACTTTAAGAAAAGTGAAAATCACACTTCACACAATCCAGAATTTGTAGAGTGGCATACCTCTCCAAACGAACCTGCTCCAAGTCTACTAATTACTTCAAAACACTGTGGAATTAAAACAAAATTCACATTCAGTTTTTTATACCAGAATCTTTAGCTAAAGTCACTGTGAAATATGACGACAGTGTAGTTGGCCATCTTTAATATGGTTGTCAAAGAGACAGACTTGAGTGTCCATAGTACGAAAGTGTTGGTATTGTTGAGAAAGAGTTTGTACAAGTTCCAGTCAAGTCAACTGTCCACAACAAGGTGTCCACATTATTTCAAGTCATCTATGACAACAGGTTTGGCTGTGGTTTTGCTTCATACAGCAAAGGCACCTTCACTCAGCAACATAAGTTTATTTCCCTGAGTTAACAGCACATGTTTATGACAAACGTTCACATGTTCAAGTTTGCTAACAGTACTGTTATTGGCGAGGAAAGACTAGCTCTTATATTTGTTGGCAAAACGTTTGCAAACTGTTACTGTGAAGTTCACTAATGTCAACTTGCATTTGCCAAATATATAATAGTTTGCAACTTTGGCTTGCCATGTGAAGGTGTCTCAAGTCTGTAGATATTCATATGTACCTGTTCAAAATAGAGATCCTTTGATTTTTCATTATAGTGAGGGCTTCTTATTTCTATATCATTAGAGTCAAGGACTTAAAATACAACTCTCCTGAACATGACCATACTTCACCTTGGGAGCATATAGGGAGAGCGGATCATATTTTTACAAAATAATATTATTCATATCACACCAACGTCACCAAGCTTACAGTGTAAAAAGATGAAGACAGTGGTGGTCAGAAGTGGTAGGATTCTGTGTATTAATTCGAAAATACAGTTAATTTTCAATAAATTTTGAGACCTATAGCTGAGCTGAAATTTTTCGGTGAGAATCCGTGATGTCGCAATTCGCTGAAAAAATGTGGCAAACTTCTAATAAGCAGAGTTGGCCACAAAAGTGTTACGTATAACATATCATTTGAAATATAAGTGTAACTTACATATCTAAATTACACATGCTTTATAAGTGAACGTACCAAAACCACTTTACTCGACAAAACCTCTTCGAAAGTGGTTTGTGTCAGAAATTTGTAATTTGCCAGCCAACTTCAGTTATTTGAAGGTAGTTCACACAACTCTATTCAAATTTTAAAAGGATACTGCTTCCATTTTCTCGAAAACTGACTTGCAAAGCTCCAACTGAATTCCTTCTTGTATGTTTAAAAACCCTACTTATGGGCGGTGCAGATTTCACCGGAGCTCGCGGAGGTAAACAATCTTCCTCGATCACCTTCTTCTGCTGGTTGTTTTTCTTCGGTTTTCTGTGGCTAAAAGCTGCCTCGCTAACGATGTTAGGTATAGGACGAGGACTCTTGAAAGTTCCCTCCATATTTCAGGGGGCTTTTCAATTAAAATAAGCTAAAATGTGGCCTTGTAATGCCATAAGGTTATGCAAGATGTTTTTCTGCGGCCAAGATGGCCGCCCCCCAAAAATGACGAAGTACAAAATTTGGCGCCAAAATAATATGCGCATAAATATTCACGTGCAAAGCACGTGACGAGAAAGGGTTTAGTCATCAGGCTCTTCATAGCCTCCTCGACTTTACGCGTTCAGTGAAGATCAGTTAAATAAACAGCTTGTTTGTAGCGCCATCATACCCCTATGTCCCACATCTGGTCGTTTCAACCCTTTGCCATATTTTCGCAGTCCCATACTTTATTTTGCATGCAATTCCGCAATATTTTTTCGAATACTCAGAGGCAACTATTTTTTCCCAACCAATCAAACAGGCCATATTCATCTTCGTGCAATTAAAATCGATCAATTCCTTTGTTCATGCCATATCATTTTAGAGACACTTGTAGTGCGATTGGTAATTATTTGTGAAACAGTGGATCACTTTTAATGGATTCTCTCAAAGCACGTTATGTCCTTCTTTTTTTTCTTCTTGTTTTTCACGTGACGTCACCAAATTCTAGAATTCAAAACTGGGAGGCCTACAAAATTTTTACCTTCATTCAAGGAAAGATTACCTAAAAATATGTCTGTTCACAATTTCTTAGCTCGATGTCGTGCTTCCTTTTGAAAATAGAACAGTTTCAATTTCTGAGTTTCCATCGTGCGTGACATCAGGAGGACGGCCGTGACAGAGCTTTTCGGTATCTTAAAAATGGCTCTTCGGGTGATTTTCAGCATTCTAAACAATTCAACTTTGAGGAAAAATATTAATCTAAACATTCGAAAATTCACAAGGGCAAACAAACATCTTTTCTGGCAAAAGTGAACTCCAGATGTTTTTTTCCTATTTCCAGCCGCCATGTTTGTGCCCCTTAGAGGAACACAAACATGGCGTCTCCATACTAAGCTCTATAAATTTATGTGGAACATTTTGTCAAATAACTCGAGTACAGAATGCCGTACAGGCCGCACACTTGGACAGATGCCTTATTTATTTATCCTCTATACCATGTCAATTTCTTGAGTTCATTCATGGAATGGTTTCGATTTTTTTTTTCAATGGCGTGACAGTGAAAACCGAGAATACGGGTCCCATAACCTACTTCCAAGAGGATTTTAATTTTCAGATATTTTATTAAGACTAATATCTATTCAATACTGAAGAAACAACTACTTCACTAATTGAAGCTTCATCGTGAATTTCAGAAGATACAACGCATTCAGGAGATTTCATATTTAATAAAACAATTCTTTTATTCCTTATTTCCTTATAAAATACAAGTCGCGGTTTAAACTCACTACAAGAATAAATCTAGCCTAACATCTACATCTATCAACCGCTTGACTCGCAATAGACAACTCTCACATTTGTTAAAATAACAAAGAAGGAGGAATTCTAGGATGCCAAACGTATCTGTTCATTACATCTTGGAAATGAATAGTTTTTTTTTTTTTTTTTTTTTTTTTTTTTTTTTACAGTAAATCAAGTTTTGAATTTCGTCTGGACTGTAAAAAACACACACTGAAATACACCTTGCGATTAGCAATATCGGTGATTTTGAGCTTTATGAACAGAACAGTAGAATTCGAACTTTTCACAGCCGTTTATAAAGTGGTAATGATTTCTTTGAAGTCCAATATTTTCACGCTCTCTTTACTAAACAACATGGAACAACTAAAATTTACTTCTAGTTTTGACGTAAGCCATTCAGATATCTCACCGCTGTCGAGAATTACCGATCTACATTTATTATAAAAAAAATGACAATGACTTGAAAATTTCACTTTTAAACACCATGTGAAATATTGAAACACCTAAAGGACGATAAAATAGATTACTATGAACTGATATTACAGGATATTTTTGTTCATACTGTAGAAAAATTAAACTGATTGAATTCGAGAGGAGACTTGTGTTAAGCTGGTGCTAAAACCAATGCAGTTCGACAGGGAATGTAAACCTGAAGGACAAAGAAAGAAAACAAACAGTTATATCCTCTCTACATGCCAAATACGTTGTAACGCAACAAGTAAATTAAGGCGGCGTAAGTGAGCCATACGCAAAGAGCTTAACAGGGTATCTGCAGCATAAAGCAACTTGGAGTATTCAGATTACTCCCCCACAATGCTTTGTCAGTCCATCGCTGTTAGTCCCCAGTATTTTCTAGCCGGTCCCACTTTTATACACTTGGATGGAGAGACTGTGGCATCACCGAGCTAATGACGACAGCATAAACAGCGTTACGAACCAATCAGAACTCAAAACAACGACATGCAACTGGTGCAAAGCGCGGGAAAAACAAGTGGGCGTTACTATCACAAGAACGGAACGGGATCAGTGTACCGGAATGACCCGTAGTGGTACGGGATTGAGCCGAAATGACAGCATAATGACCCAAACTTCCGTTTCGCTCTGGTGTCACTCAAGTTTATTCAAGTACCATCCCGTTCTCCTGATTCCAAATCGCTTCACTGCATTCCATTCTGGTGTCGAAATTACATGGTATTACAGAAGAAGCTGTTTTGTGATTGGACTCACCAACAATGAAAACGGCCTATCATGCCACGGCTGGCTGTCCACTAAGTATTCACAGTTAGGATCCAGCCGATTGTGCCCGGCAAACGCGGCTGCATCTGAATCCAAAGCTATTTTGTATCTGTAAAATACCGTTAAGTTGCTAACATGTATTAAGTACAAGTATCTTAACCATAAATTGTTGTGTCTTCAGTCCACTATCAGAGTACAGTTTTCTTCATAAACTACCTTTGAACAACCTCATGAAGTTTGAATGGCATTAATTTTGAATTTAACAACACCTCTCTACAGAATCGTTCAAAAAGAAGCGCTGGATTAAGGACAAAACGGATTTATTCAAGGTTTAAAGCTGATTTGTTGAGATTGTAAAACGAGAAGGCGGCATGTCAAATAGATGCAAACACATATGCCTTGCTGTCTTTCACATTGACAGAGCCCTCTCTGTGCGTACTTTTTATTATTTTTACATTTTTATCCAGGAAACGCAACAAAATAAATTTACTGGAATTTGAAAATGGTCACTTTTGTGCAGGGAGGGAAACTAAAGAACATGAAGAAAGAGCGAGGCGAGACTAACAAACACAACTCATATAACTGAACATGAGATCAAGTGAGTGATTTGAAGCCGGGCCGGCAAATTGAAAGGAGAGAAGCGCTCTCAATCATGAGCCATCCCTGTTCACCAACATGCACTACATGAAGGTTTTGTTTCATGAAGGATACTTTCCAGCGACACTAGCACCAACCCTGTAGTCTGCAAAACTCTTGCTTGGATGGAAGTTGAACACCCATAGTAGCGTTCCTCTTTCAAAAACAACCAGTTTATCATCTTCGTGATGCAAGCTAACATGCGCCTACAAGACAACAACCAAATCAACAGGTTAGCATTCTATAACATTCAGAGTTCGTACAGAATTCAAGACTTATTCCACATTTCCTTTTTCCAGACTCAAGGTTATGAGTGAAATCACAGACAAGATAATACTGTCAGTGGTTAGGGTGGGGAGAGTTCTCATTACATGATCATGCGATTGAACATTTTCACCTAGCAATTATGCACTTGTTCAGGCTTTAAAAAACTCCAGACTTTTCCTCATTTTTTTCCCAGAATTTACCTTTTTTCCCATACTTTTCCAGGTCTGAAAAACTAGTTTGCAGATTTCCATACTTGTTCAAGAATTCCAGACTCTGTGAGAATCCTGTTTAATAACGAACAACCTCATAATAGCGATCTGATGTACGCAATTTTGAGCATCCGTAAGAGCGGGTGACAGGGAAACAACATATATTTATTTTCGAACAGTTACTTTATATTTGGTCACCACCTAATTTCTGTAACTTGCAGCTGTCGCTCACCTGGGGTGACTCCAGCCAATGATATTTCTCCTCAAGGTGCAGCATAGCCCGGTCAAACTCGTTTAGATACCTGTATCTCAACAAGTGATCGTCCACAAGATGCCACTGTCGACGAGCATAATGGTAGCTGTTGTTGTTCCCTTCTCTTGGGAAGTCAAGCCACTCAGGATGTCCAAATTCATTGCCCATGAAATTAAGGTAGCCTTCCCCTCCAAGAGCACAGGTGACCAGCCTATGGAGCAATTCAATCAACTTAGCAGTGTGGACATACTTAAAATCTGGTTATTAAATGTATTTAGTGCAGAGCACTAATTAGGGACACTACCCAGATCGAATTGAAATTTAGAAATGTTGTCTTTTGAGGAGAGGGGGATACTGGAGTACCTGGAGGAAAACCTCTCGGAGCAAGGACAAGAACCAACAACAAACTCAAACCACATGACGCCAAGTGCGGGAATGGAACCCGCGCCACATTGGTGGGAGGCGAGTGCTCTCACTACTGCACCATCCCTGCTCCCCAAAGCAGGCTTTGAATTTTGAACTGGAGTAATATTTCTCTCATTGGCTAGCTCACACCTGCCCAACAAAAATCTCCCAAGCCTGGTTTACATGTATACGAACAACACAAGTATAAGTGTAAGCACACTCGGTGGTTCACACATGATACAATAAGTGCAGGCACAAGCTGACATGCATTGATTTACTGCTGTGAAACTTAAATCGTCCAAGCATACCCAGAATCTACTCTTGCACACTGCTCACATGTCATGAACTGTACATCTTTATTAAAACAGATGAGAAATCTACACAATTCAGTTCTAACGTTAGCTCCTCTTTGGTGCCCACATTAAACCTTTGATTCCCAACAAAGATGAGAACCTCTTTTTGTCTTCCTTGTATTATCAGAAGTAAATATTGTAAGCATCCTTTGGCCACCCCTCAATACATGATCACAAACAACGCATGATTCAAATTGACATGAACAAGACAAGGTGGTGCCATACCTGATCATCTTATGCAGTGCCAGTCCTCTCTCAATAATAGGCGTGAACGGCGTTGTTTCTGACATGAACCAGTACATTTCCTTATCCATTAACCAGAATGCAACAGTCTTGTCGCCAACAAGAGCCTGGTCATGGGATTCAGCGTATGCAATGGTTTTCTCATTATGGCGGCGATTGATCATGGTCCACACAATGCTCCACATACGCCAATCCTCATCTTTGAGCTCTTTGAGGATCTAAGAGAACACAAACAAACAACTTGCTATTGATAGCTCAGTTGGTAGAGCACTGCACTGGCATCGCAGAGGTCATGGGTTTGAATCCCGTTCAAGCCTGAATTTTTTTCAGGCTTTCTTTTTGCAACTGCTTAAGTTTTGTACTAACTGCAACAATCTACAACAAAATATATGTTTCACATATATTTATATCCATTCATTCTTCACAGGTATATTGTAAACTCACAATATGATGAGCTCCCAGTTGGCCTGATAGCTCAGTTGGCAGAGCACTACACTGGCATCACAGAGGTTGTGGATTTGAATCCCGTTCAAGCCTGAATTTTTTTCAGGCTTTCTTTTTGCAACTGCTTAAGTTGCATACTAACTGCAACAATATACAACAAAATATATGTTTCACATATATTCATATTCATTCATTCTTCACAGGTATATTGCAAACTCACAATATGATGAGCTCCCAGTTGGCCTGATAGCTCAGTTGGTAGAGCACTACACTGGCATCGCAGAGGTCGTGGGTTTAAATCCCGTTCAAGCCTGCATTTTTTTCAGGCTTTCTTTTTGCAACTGCTTAAGTTTTGTACTAACTGCAACAATCTACAACAAAATATATGTTTCACATATATTTATATTCATTCATTCTTCACAGGTATATTGTAAACTCACAATATGATGAGCTCCCAATTGGCCTGATAGCTCAGTGGGTAGAGCACTGCACCGGCATCACAGAGGTCGTGGGTTTGAATCCCGTTCAAGCCTGAATTTTTTTCAGGCTTTCTTTTTGCAACTGCTTAAGTTGCGTACTAACTGCAACAATCTACAACAAAATATATGTTTCACATATATTCATATTCATTCATTCCTCACGGGCATAATGCAAACTCACAATGTGATGAGCTCCCAGTTGGCCTGATAGCTCAGTTGGCAGAGCACTACACTGGCATCACAGAGGTTGTGGATTTGAATCCCGTTCAAGCCTGAATTTTTTTCAGGCTTTCTTTTCGCAACTGCTTAAGTTGCATACTAACTGCAACAATCTACCACAAAATATATGTTTCACATATATTCATATTCATTCATTCCTCACGGGCATAATGCAAACTCACAATATGATGAGCTCCCAGTTGGCCTGATAGCTCAGTTGGTAGAGCACTACACTGGTATCGTAGAGGTCGCGGGTTTAAATCCCGTTCAAGCCTGAATTTTTTTCAGGCTTTCTTTTTGCAACTGCGTAAGTTGCATACTAACTGCAAGGATCTATCTTCTATTTAACATCATGCTTGTTTGAACAGACCTATATCTAAAACTCCCATAAACTTACCTTGAACTGAACAGAGACCTGTAGTTTTCATGAAAACAAACTTTAACATAATAAACACTTCCCAGGTTAATATTCCTGACGAAAATTCATTACCTTGATCCACATATCAGGTATGGCCATACCAAGGCGATAATCAAACCCTGTTCCTCCTTCTGTGATCGGCCGACACAAGCCTGGCATTCCTGACACTTCCTATCGTGAGAATTAATAATAGGATCATTCACCTTTGGGCAATCTGCGTGTTTGACAACTTATATTTCATATTTCAAAAATTATGAAAAAAGTTGCATGCAACTGTGGGTGAGGGCAACCGGCAAGGCTGTTGGCTGAGAAAAGTTTCAAAAACTGAGAAGGTAGGAGCCCAACATGTGAAGTGTTAGGTGCTGCTGCAAAACATTAAGGTGCCCAGAGCATTTTCTTGGGTGCTCCAGGCAACTGGGCGCCTGTCAGGCAGCAGCCTTGGAGAGTTTCAGGGGTTCAGTGAAAAACACTGGAGTTTAGTTTAATGTTTGTATTCTGCAATTATTAAAAACCACTAGCTTAGTGGCCTGTCTTTTGTCTGAGAGCAGTCAGATAGCATGTCATCAATACACTATTAATAGCATTTTGGCATGAGTTAGCTGTGTTAGTCACAGTCTATTAACATTTGCCAGCAGAATTTTTTCCCCTCCCACAGCTTCCCCTTTTCCTTCCTTCCACTGACCCAGTCAGCGTGACGGGTGCCTGGAATGCGGGCTCATGGCTGGGTTACAGGGATTTGGAAACCATGGGGGTGGTATTCTATGTAGGGGCTAGCTGGCTGCAATGAAAGTCCCCACTTTTGACTTGAGCCAGGCACTTGGTTAATTGACATCAACCCCCTACAGCTGTGCATGGGCTGAAATTCACCATGTCACTCACTTCCTAAACAGTCATCATATCATGAGGGGAGCCCTGGCTGGGGATTTGTAAACAGAGTTCTGAAAGTAAAGACTTGCAAAAGTCTCTTCAGATCTGGATATCAGACATGTCTATTTTATTTAATAATACTATTTCTTTCAAAGCTCAAAATAATCAACATTTTACCTCTGCAATGGTGATGACATTAGGATAAAGGGAATGCAGCATGTCGTTGGCTAGCATGAGGTAGGTAAGTGATTCCGTATCCACTCCAAGACCATAATAATCTGGATAGTCTCCACCAAAGCCATGTCCAAGGCCGTGGTCATGGTATATCATTGATGTCACACCATCAAATCGGAAGCCATCAAACTGATAATACTCCATATACCAACGGAGATTTGATAGGAAGAATCGCAGTACTTCCCACCTGAGTAGTACATAGTAATAAAAGACAACATGAAGCTATTTATTCTAAAATGTCACACAACTAGCACCATGATCAAATTTGATAGTTGTCATTAAATCCCGACAGTAACAGCCCTCTCAGCCCAATCAAAATGTTCCAGTAGCCGGCGATTTTGCCGCCTTCAACAAAATATCTCCTGCCTATTTCACACCAAAAATTAAAATTACGTCTCAAAAATACATGTACAATACACCTGTACTAGGTGTCTACTACTCAAGCCATCTTGCCCACTACTGAAAACAATTAATTTTTGACTGGGAAGGCCTCTAACAGTAACAGTGGGCTGATAGAAGTGACAATCTGATGCTCTACCATGTCCGTCAAAGTGTATATTGTTGGCAACAAAGACTGATCTCTTTCAATATTATTGCAGAAAAAAGTGACCTTTATTGATCGCTTTTTTCAGCAAATGGTTCAACATTTTATCAAAGGCTTATAATTGTGATATATCAAACAAATTACACATTTTTAGCTACCCAGTAGTATCAACCATCCAAAAGAAACTTGGGTGAATCGGAAAGTACATGTAACAAGCTTAGGGTAATTCCCTCAGAATTCTTGAACATAACTGTATTGTGCAGTTACAGAGAAGGAAACTAATTTCTTAACTACTGGTAAACAGGCTAACTCTCTGGGAAGATATCTTATGCTGATCAAATACAGCAGAATCCTGCTGAAAACCCAACTCACTTTGTGTAATCAAACAGTCGGCTGTCCCAAAGAGAATGAAATCCCCGGCCACCTGAGTGAAAATAGCAGCTTTGTGTGCCATCAAATTCATTCAATCCATCCATTACATTCTTAGCTGCATGGCTGTGTACCACATCCAGTAAAACTAGAATCCCATTCCCATGAGCCACATCAATCAGTTCTTTCAACTCCTCAGGTGTTCCATAACGACTGAAAGCAAACAAAAAAAATAGGCAGTCTCAGACTGCATGTGTCTACTGCAGTACTGGTATAGAAATATGATATAAAAGAATTGAAGAAAAGGGAAATAAGACTGAAATGAAAACGAAGAGGGAGGAGTGGAAATAGGATAGAGATAAAAAAAAATGGTTGTAAAAATGTTGCATAGAATACTGGTGAGAAGAGATTAAGCTGGTATCGTTTACCACAAACAATTGTGTATGAAGAGAACTGTAACTTTATTCTAACATAAACAATATATTATATAATCTTACAACGTGAACCACAACTTTGTACTGAAAGCAATGCAGCAAAGTTCTAAACATAAAGTACTGAAAGCAAAGTTCTAATCTGAAACGTAGGCATAAAATGCAACAGAAACTAATCTATACTGAACTTATGAATGGCAAGTATCATTCTTTAACCCTTTGACTCCTGTCGTGTTTCCATAGTTTTCGCATAAATTAACTTTTTCCTAGAGCGGTTTAACTTAATAAAATGCGCAGCAGATAAATAAGTATCGTTGGCTTCCAAAATTAACTGCATATTAAGTTGGAATGATTAGACAAATGTTTTCTGACGTGAAATAATATGGTTGCCTATTAATCATTTGCCGAAAAACACACTTCAACGCAAAAATATTGCCAAAATTCATGGCATGTTGATGAAGACCTTTGGTATATCATATTTCAACCCGCTTATGCAAATTGTCCTTGATTACGCATTTGTCGCTTCTCAAACGCATATATGAATTGACAAAGACACAAAAATCAACAAAAAGCTTTCCAAAAAAACCATTTTATTGAAATAAACGATGCATTTGCTATTAGAGGCAAAAAACGTTCAGTTTTTTTGCGTGCGTGCAAACACGTATGTAAAATTTGAAGACACTCCGTGTTTGTTCAAAGCGATCTCTCGCAGTAAATTCGGGTACGTTTGCGATGAAAATTACAGAAGTTACAGAATTCTGGATCAAATCATCACTTAAATTATTTGTAAAAAGCAAATCAACATCGGAAAACATCATTTACCGTATTGTCGCCACTGTCCTGATCCGCAAATACATTCGCTTGGATCTCGGTCAGTCGAGGATAAGCATCGGCTCTCGATAGGATTCCATTTGGGATTCCTGTGGCATTTACACTCTTACACTCTTTCACTCTTTCACTCTTTCACTCAACCCGATGACATAGTGTCTACGCTTCTCTAGAAGCCGTAGACACAAAAACTGTGGGTTTTTTTAATAGCACAGTCAACTCTCTCGTAAGCAACCACCCTTGGGGCACCACAAAGTGGTCGCTTACGGGAGGTGATCCAAAAAGGAAATTGGGGGTAACCACGCATTTTTTAGAGATAATAAAGCAACAATAATTCTAAAAATCTGTAAAAAATAAAGGAGTGTACATGTATGGCATTTTTTCCAAATAATTTGAAGCTATATTATCTCTGAAAAATGCATGGTTACCCCCAATTTTCTTTATGGATAGCAAGAGCACTTTCTAAGTTCTGCTTTCTCCACGTAGTTTTAAACCGCACAAAAATATCCCTGTATTAGTAGGCAACACCCACAGGAAACCCGAGTATCTCGAGATGTGCAGAACGTATACACAGCAACAAAAGTAGGCACTGCCCTTAAACTACATTGTACTTCTTTGTAATTCACCCACCTTGAAGCTGCAAAGAAGTTTGTTACTTGATAACCAAAACAGGCATAGTAAGCATGCTCCATAACTGCCATAAGCTGTATACAGTTATATCCCAGCTTCTTTATCCTTGGAATAACATTGTAAGCAAACTCCTTGTAACTGCCTACTTTGGGCTCAGCTGAAGCTATGCCAACATGACATTCATATATCCTCAAGCCCGAGGTTTTCTTTGGTCGACTGTGCTGCCATTGGTAAGGCTGCGGTGGATCCCAGTGGATCCCTTCATAAAGGATGTCGTTATCTGGGCAGACAGCGTAATGAATCCATGGGGAAATACGGTCAACTAAGTCACCATTCTCCAGCTGTATTGAAACCTGAAAACAAAATAATAATACTCCAGCATCTCAACTAACCACTCAAAAGTTTCCTTAATTCTTATGACATACTGTATATCCATTCAAGAAAGATGACTTGTATAATTTAAATTTGAAGGAAAGAAATACACAACGTCTCATTATACAAAAATACTTTTTGTAGTAGTTTAGAAACAAAGCATGATTATGTACTAAAACCAGGATCCATTTTAAAGATCTTTAACAATCATGATTATTCAATTTGGTTATTGAATATGCAAGTAAAAGTGAAAAAGGTTTTTAAAATAATTACATTGACCCCAGGAACACCACAGTGTAACACCAGAGATACACTGACCACATATGAACTGATTTAGATCTCAAAAAGTCACCA
The DNA here is from genome assembly GCF_977016875.1 of Pavona decussata. Classification (NCBI taxonomy): domain Eukaryota; kingdom Metazoa; phylum Cnidaria; class Anthozoa; order Scleractinia; family Agariciidae; genus Pavona; species Pavona decussata. Next base: position 2,037,012 of record NW_028145657.1, on the reverse strand, counting down.
GCAGGTGAGCTTTGGTCTGGTATTCAGGTGTTCTTAGCTTTGGTACATGCCCACAGGGTTTATGAATTATCAGTAAATTATTTAAGATAAAACATTTTTTGTATCTGCTAATGTTTTCTGTTGCAGGCTTCCATCTGCAACAATGACCAGCAAACTCTGTTGCCTAAACCCAAATTCCCATTCCTTTGTAGGTTTTAGTCTGAAATTTCACTCAGTGTACTATACTTGAATTATTTGACTGTACAGCCCTAAGCCATACATGTAACTTACATACATGTAAAACTGATACAAGTCAACTGCACTTACCTTAACTTTGGATCCATGAGGGATTGGTGATGACCCATCCTCTTTATAAGGTATGGTTAGCTCCCACACCCCAAATTCATTCCTAGTGCATGCATGAGAAGTCCTGGACCAGCCATCTGAGAATCAAGAACAAGTCATTATCTCTCTGTTGTTGATCACATCGCAACCATCCAGCACAAATTTGGTATTGGAAATAACAGTCAGTTATCACACATTGTCCGAAGACTCATATTTCTATTGGACTGTGCTTTAACGCACTGTGAATTTATAGAGTCAACCTGACAACATTTCACTGCCCATGATCACAACAAAACTTACTGAAATCTCCAGTGAGATAAACACCCTTTGCTCCAGGCGCCCACTCTCTGTACGTCACACCCTCATACGTCCTGTTGATTCCAAACTTTTCATAGCCTCTTGAGAATTTTTCTACGCTGCCTTCATTGTCCTCTATCTGTTTCTTAAGATCACAAAATACCTTGTACCTGTGAATAAAATTACTTCATGTTAATTCCCATTAGGCAACTCTACACTAAATGCTCAAAACGTCATCACCGAATATGGCCAGCTTTATAACGTAAGCTCTTTTACTACTGACAGTGTATTTATTAAACAAAATTAATAAATTAAATTAATACCTCTAACAAAAGCTAGCATTGAAAAAAGAGCTCCATCTGTAGCAATTTTCATTGCAAAAATACAAACAAAGTAAGATTGGGTCCATGTTTTGCACCAAAGCCCAACCATCACCAGTTCTACATGCAGTTTTGAACCAACTGAACCTGACTTTTTTACAGATATCTTTGGATGAAAATGGAATTCAGTGGATTAACACTTGTCAGGATCCCATGTACATATAGATTCAATAACGCAGCTGAAAACAATCTGTCACACATATGCATGTACTCAAAGAATTACCTTCTCTCTATCTCGGTTTGATAAGGTTTAATGTAAGGATCATCATGAAGAAATCTAGAAAAGTGTGGAACGACTTGGTCATCTACCATCTACAAAGAAAACACAAATTTATAAGAATTTTCTTAGCAGGTGGTACTAACAGTGTATTAGCTACACTGAGGCAACTCAGAGGCAATATTTCAACACATTATCTGCCTATGTTTATTTTTGTATACATGTATGTACTATCAATCTTTTTCATTGGCAAGCAAATGAGAGATGAGTCAGACCAGACCATGCAGGTCTTGTGATTTAGATTTCATCTTCTTTTTTTATACATGTAGGTCATCGACATTCAGCTACTGGTAATCCCCAGTTATGTAATCACCAGGAGACAACCCAATAAATTTGTAAATCTTCTAAAAAGAAACAATAAGTAAATATAGATTTAGCAATCATTTTTATCAGTCACAATTTATTATTATAAGCTGTGGTAAGATTTCTCTTCCCTGGGGTTAAGTTTCACACTATTATAAAAATAATTTATACAGACTGTAGACAGGTCATCACAATGTCAAATGACAAAAATAATTATAACTCAAATTTCTCCAAAAGAGCAATTTAATGTACTACTGTACAAATGAACAAATACACCAAGGAAAATTATCATGCTGAAATTGGCACTAAAATGTTCAATCTAAAAAAGCCAAACTTAGGTATTCAGGTTTACAGTAGCTCTTATTTATACAAAAGATCATTACAATGTGTATATGCATATTTAATTTAACATTGTTTTAGGCAGTCAGTAC